>NC_090935.1:58925216-59234875 GCF_040938575.1 Ambystoma mexicanum | reverse complement strand
TGGGGGAGAGAGGAGGAGGGAGAGGGTGCTGCTTTCCCCAGCATGTCTGTCCTTATGCTCTGCAGGTTGTGCCCTGAAGGAGACATTATGGGCACTGCGGGTGGGGGGAGAGAGGAGGAGGGAGAGGGCGCTGCTTTCCCCAGCATGTCTCTCCTTTTGCTCTGCAGGGTGGGCCCTGAAGGAGACCTCATGGGCACTGCGAGTGGGGGAGAGAGGAGGAGGGAGAGGGCGCTGCTTTCCCCAGCATGTCTCTCCTTTTGCTCTGCAGGGTGGGCCCTGAAGGAGACCTCATGGGCACTGCTGGTGGGGGAGAGAGGAGGAGGGAGACTCTCCTTTTCCTCTGCAGGGTGGGCCCTGAAGGAGACATTATGGGCACTGCGGGTGGGGGTGAGAGGAGGAGGGAGAGGGCGCTGCTTTCCCCAGCATGTCTCTCCTTTTGCTCTGCAGGGTGGGCGCTGAAGGAGATCTCATGGGCAATATGGGTGGGGGAGAGTGGAGGAGGGCGAGGGTGCTGCATTCTCCAGCATGTCTCTCCTTTTGCTCTGCAGAGTCGGCCCTGAAGGAGACCTCATGGGCACTGCGGGTGTGGGAGAGAGGAGGAGGGAGAGGGCGCTGCTTTCCCCAGCATGTCTCTCCTTTTGCTCTGCAGAGTCGGCCCTGAAGGAGACCTCATGGGCACTGCGGGTGAGGGAGAGAGGAGGAGGGAGAGGGCGCTGCTTTCCCCAGCATGTCTCTCCTTTTGCTCTGCAGGGTGGGCCCTGAAGGAGACGTTATGGGCACTGAGGGTGGGGGGGAGGAGGAGGGAGAGGGTGCTGCTTTCCCCAGCATGTCTCTCCTTTTCATCTGCAGGGTGGGCCCTGAAGGAGACCTCATGGGCACTGCGGGTGGGGGAGAGAGGAGGAGGGAGAGGGTGCTGCTTTCCCCAGCATGTCTCTTCTTTTGCTCTGCAGTGTGGGCCCTGAAGGAGACATTATGGGCACTGCGGGTGGGGGAGAGGAGGAGGAGGGAGAGGGCGCTGCTTGCCTCAGCATGTTTCTCCTTTTGCTCTGCAGGGTGGGCCCCGAAGGAGACATCATGGGCACTCTGGGTGGGGGAGGGAGGATGAGGGAGAGGGTGATGCTTTCCAGCATGTCTCTCCTTTTGCTCTGCATGGTGGGCCCTGAAGGAGACGTTATGGGCAGCGCTGGTTGGAAAGAGAGGAGGAGGAGGGAGAGGGCGCTGCTTTCCCCAGCATGTCTCTCCTTTTGCTCTGCAGGGTGGGCCCTGAAGGAGACATTATGGGCACTGCGGCTGGGGGAGAGAGGAGGAGGGAGAGGGCTCTGCTTTCCCAAGCATGTCTGTCCTTTTGCTCCGCAGGGTGTGCCCTGAAGGAGACATTATGGGCACTGCGGGTGGGGGGAGAGAGGAGGAGGGAGACGGCACTGCTTTCCCCAGCATGTCTCTCCTTTTGCTCTGCAGGGTGGGCCCTGAAGGAGACCTCATGGGCACTGCGGGTGGGGGAGTGAGGAGGAGGGAGAGGGCGCTGCTTTCCCCAGCATGTCTCTCCTTTTGCTCTGCAGGGTGGGCCCTGAAGGAGACCTCATGGGCACTGAGGGTGGGGGAGAGAGGAGGAGGGAGACTCTCCTTTTCCTCCGCAGGGTGTGCCCTGAAGGAGACATTATGGGCACTGCGGGTGGGGGGAGAGAGGAGGAGGGAGAGGGTGCTGCTTTCCCCAGCATGTCTCTCCTTTTCATCTGCAGGGTGGGCCCTGAAGGAGACCTCATGGGCACTGCGGGTGGGGGAGCGAGGAGGAGGGAGAGGGTGCTGCTTTCCCCAGCATGTCTCTTCTTTTGCTCTGCAGGGTGGGCGCTGAAGGAGACATTATGAGCACTGCGGGTGGGGGTGCGAGGAGGAGGGGGGAGAGGGTGCTGCTTCCGCCAGCATGTCTCTCCTTTTGCTCTGCAGGGTGGGCCCTGAATGAGACCTCATGGGCACTGCGGGAGGGGGAGAGAGGAGGAGGGAGAGGGTGCTGCTTTCCCCAGCATGTCTCTTCTTTTGCTCTGCAGGGTGGGCCCTGAATGAGACATTATGGGCACTGCGGGTGGGGGAGAGGAAGAGGAGGGAGAGAGCGCTGCTTGCCCCAGCATGTTTCTCCTTTTGCTCTGCAGGGTGGGCCCTGAAGGAGACATCATGGGCACTCCGGGTGGGGGAGGGAGGAGGAGGGAGAGGGTGATGCTTTCCAGCATGTCTCTCCTTTTGCTCTGCACGGTGGGCCCTGAAGGAGACGTTATGGGCAACGCGGGTGGGAGAGAGAGGAGGAGGAGGGAGAGGGCGCTGCTTTCCCCACCATGTCTCTCCTTTTGCTGTGCAGGGTGGGCCCTGAAGGAGACATTATGGGCACTGCGGCTGGGGGAGAGAGGAGGAGGGAGAGGGCGCTGCTTTCCCCAGCATGTCTGTCCTTTTGCTCTGCAGGGTGTGCCCTGGAGGAGACATTATGGGCACTGCGGGTGGGGGAGAGAGGAGGACGGAGAGGGCGCTGCTTTCCCCAGCATGTCTCTCCTTTCCCTCCGCAGGGTGTGCCCTGAAGGAGACATTATGGGCACTGCGGGTGGGGGGAGAGAGGAGGAGGGAGAGGGTGCTGCTTTCCCCAGCATGTCTCTCCTTTTCATCTGCAGGGTGGGCCCTGAAGGAGACCTCATGGGCACTGCGGGGGGGGGGAGCGAGGAGGAGGGAGAGGGTGCTGCTTTCCCCAGCATGTCTCTTCTTTTGCTCTGCAGGGTGGGCGCTGAAGGAGACATTATGGGCACTGCGGGTGGGGGTGCGAGGAGGAGGGGGGAGAGTGTGCTGCTTCCGCCAGCATGTCTCTCCTTTTGCTCTGCAGGGTGGGCCCTGAATGAGACCTCATGGGCACTGCGGGAGGGGGAGAGAGGAGGAGGGAGAGGATGCTGCTTTCCCCAGCATGTCTCTTCTTTTGCTCTGCAGGGTGGGCCCTGAATGAGACATTATGGGCACTGCGGGTGGGGGAGAGGAAGAGGAGGGTGAGAGCGCTGCTTGCCCCAGCATGTTTCTCCTTTTGCTCTGCAGGGTGGGCCCTGAAGGAGACATCATGGGCACTCCGGGTGGGGGAGGGAGAAGGAGGGAGAGGGTGATGCTTTCCAGCATGTCTCTCCTTTTGCTCTGCACGGCGGGCCCTGAAGGAGACGTTATGGGCAACGCGGGTGGGAGAGAGAGGAGGAGGAGGGAGAGGGTGCTGCTTTCCCCACCATATCTCTCCTTTTGCTGTGCAGGGTGGGCCCTGAAGGAGACATAATGGGCACTGCGGCTGGGGGAGAGAGGAGGAGGGAGAGGGCGCTGCTTTCCCCAGCATGTCTGTCCTTTTGCTCTGCAGGGTGTGCCCTGGAGGAGACATTATGGGCACTGCGGGTGGGGGAGTGAGGAGGAGGGAGAGGGTGCTGCTTTCCCCAGCATGTCTCTCCTTTTGCTCTGCAGGGTGGGTCCTGAAGGAGACCTCGTGGGCACTGCGGGTGGGGGAGAAAGAAGGAGGGAGACTCTCCTTTTCCTCTGCAGGGTGGGCCCTGAAGGAGACATTATGGGCACTGCGGGTGGGGGTGAGAGGAGGAGGGAGAGGGCGCTGCTTTCCCCAGCATGTCTCTCCTTTTGCTCTGCAGGGTGGGTGCTGAAGGAGATCTCATGGGCAATATGGGTGGGGTAGAGAGGAGGAGGGAGAGGGTGCTGCGTTCTCCAGCATGTCTCTCCTTTTGCTCTGCAGGGTCGGCCCTGAAGGAGACATTATGGGCACTGCGGGTGGGGTGGAGAGGAGGAGGGAGAGAGCGCTGCTTTCCCCAGCATGTCTCTCCTTTTGTTCTGCAGAGTGGGCCTTGAAGGAGACCTCATGGGCACTGCAGGTGCGGGAGAGAGGAGGAGGGAGAGAGCGCTGCTTTTCCCAGCATGTCTCTCCTTTTGCTCTGCAGGGTGCGCTCTGAAGGAGACCTCCTGGGCACTGCGGATGGGGAGAGAGGAGGAGGGAGAGGGTGCTGCTTTTCCCAGCATGTCTCTCCTTTTGCTCTGCAGGGTGCGCTCTGAAGGAGACCTCATGGGCACTGAGGGTGGGGGAGAGAGGAGGAGGGAGACTCTCCTTTTCCTCCACAGGGTGTGCCCTGAAGGAGACATTATGGGCACTGCGGGTGGGGGGAGAGAGGAGGAGGGAGAGGGTGCTGCTTTCCCCAGCATGTCTCTCCTTTTCATCTGCAGGGTGGGCCCTGAAGGAGACCTCATGGGCACTGCGGGTGGGGGAGCGAGGAGGAGGGAGAGGGTGCTGCTTTCCCCAGCATGTCTCTTCTTTTGCTCTGCAGGGTGGGTGCTGAAGGAGACATTATGGGCACTGCGGGTGGAGGTGCAAGGAGGAGGGGGGAGAGGGTGCTGCTTCCGCCAGCATGTCTCTCCCTTTGCTCTGCAGGGTGGGCCCTGAATGAGACCTCATGGGCACTGCGGGTGGGGGAGAGAGGAGGAGGGAGAGGATGCTGCTTTCCCAAGCATGTCTCTCCTTTTGCTCTGCAGGGTGGGCCCTGAAGGAGACATTATGGGCATTGTGGGTGGGGGAGAGAGGAGGAGGGAGAGGACGCTGCTTTCCCCAGCATGTCTCTCCTTTTCCTCTGCAGGGTGGGCCCTGAAAGAGACATTGTGGGCACTGCGGGTGGGGGAGAGAGGAGGAGGAGAGAGGGCGCTGCTTTCCCCACCATGTCTCTCCTTTTCCTCTGCAGGGTGGGCCCTGAAGGAGACGTTATGGGCACTGCGGGTGGGGGAGAGAGGAGGAGGGAGAGGGTGCTGCATTCCCCAGCATGTCTCTCCTTTATCTCTGCAGGGTGGGCCCTGAAGGAGACATTATGGGCACTGCGGGTGGGGGAGAGAGGAGGAGGGAGAGGGCGCTGCTTTCCCTAGCATGTCTCTCCTTTTCCTCTGCAGGGTGGGCACTGAAAGAGACATTATGGGCATTGCAGGTGGGGGAGAGAGGAGGAGGGAGAGGGCGCTATGTTCCCCAGCATGTCTCTCCTTTTCCTCTGCAGGGTGGGCCCTGAAGGAGACATTATAGGCACTTTGGGTGGGGGAGAGAAAAGTAGGAGGGAGAGGGCGCTGCTTTCCCCAGCATGTCTCTCCTTTTGCTCTGCAGGGTGGGCCCTGAAGACGACCTCATGGGCACTGCGGGTGGGGGAGTGAGGAGGAGGGAGAGGGCTCTGCTTTCCCCAGCATGTCTTACCTTTTGCTCTGCAGGGTGGACCCTGAAGACGACCTCATGGGCACTGCGGGTGGGGGACTGAGGAGGAGGGAGAGGGCGCTGCTTTCCACAGCATGTCTCTCCTTTTGCTCTGCAGGGTGGACCCTGAAGGAGACCTCATGGGCAGTGCGGGTGGGGGAGAGAGGAGGAGGGAGACTCTCATTTTCCTCTGCAGAGTGGGCCTTGAAGGAGACATTATGGGCACTGCGGGTGGGGTAGAGGAGGAGGAGGGCGCTGCTTGCCCTAGCATGTTTCTGCTTTTGCTCTGCAGGGTGGGCCCTGAAGGAGACATCATGGGCACTCTGGGTGGGGGAAGGAGGAGGAGGGAGAGGGTGATGCTTTCCAGCATGTCTCTCCTTTTGCTCTGCACGGTGGGCCCTGAAGGAGACGTTATGGGCACCGCGGGTGGGAGAGAGAGGAGGAGGAGGGAGAGGGCGCTGCTTTCCCCAGCATTTCTCTCCTTTTCCTCTGCAGGGTGGGCCCTGAAGGAGACATTATGGCCACTGCGGCTGGGGGAGAGAGAAGGAGGGAGAGGGTGCTGCATTCCCCAGTATCTCTGTCCTTTTGCTCTGCAGGGTGTGCCCTGAAGGAGACATTATGGGCACTGCGGGTGGGGGGAGAGAGGAGGAGGGAGAGGGCGCTGCTTTCCCCAGCATGTCTCTCCTTTTGCTCTGCAGGGTGGGCCCTGAAGGAGACCTCATGGGCACTGCGGGTGGGGGAGAGAGGAGTAGGGAGACACTCCTTTTCCTCTGCAGGGTGGGCCCTGAAGGAGACATTATGGGCACTGCGGGTGGGGGTGAGAGGAGGAGGCAGAGGGTGCTGCTTTCCCCAGCATGTCTCTCCTTTTGCTCTGCAGCGTGGGTGCTGAAGGAGATCTCATGGGCAATATGGGTGGGGGAGAGACGAGGAGGGAGAGGGTGCTGCTTTCTCCAGCATGTCTCTCCTTTTGCTCTGCAGGGTCGGCCCTGAAGGAGGCCTCATGGGCACTGCGGGTGAGGGAGAGAGGAGGAGGGAGAGGGCGCTGCTTTCCCCAGCATGTCTCTCCTTTTGCTCTGCAGGGTGGGCCCTGAAGGAGACGTTATGGGCACTGAGGGTGGGGTGGGGGAGGAGGGAGAGGGTGATGCTTTCCAGCATGTCTCTCCTTTTGCTCTGCATGGTGGGCCCTGAAGGAGACGTTATGGGCACCGCGGGTGGGAGAGAGAGGAGGAGGAGGGAGAGGGCGCTGCTTTCCCCAGCATTTCTCTCCTTTTGCTCTGCAGGGTGGGCCCTGAAGGAGACATTATGGGCACTGCGGCTGGGGGAGAGAGGAGTAGGGAGAGGGTGCTGCATTCCCCAGTATCTCTGTCCTTTTGCTCTGCAGGGTGTGCCCTGAAGGAGACATTATGGGCACTGCGGGTGGGGGGAGAGAGTAGGAGGGAGAGGGCGCTGCTTTCCCCAGCATGTCTCTCCTTTTGCTCTGCAGGGTGGGCCCTGAAGGAGACCTCATGGGCACTGCGGGTGGGGGAGTGAGGAGGAGGGAGAGGGCGCTGCTTTCCCCAGCATGTCTCTCCTTTTGCTCTGCAGGGTGGGCACTGAAGGAGACCTCATGGGCACTGCGGGTGGGTGAGAGAGGAGGAGGGAGACACTCCTTTTCCTCTACAGGGTGGGCCCTGAAGGAGACATTATGGGCACTGCGGCTGGGGGTGAGAGGAGGAGGCAGAGGGTGCTGCTTTCCCCAGCATGTCTCTCCTTTTGCTCTGCAGCGTGGGCGCTGAAGGAGATCTCATGGGCAATATGGGTGGGGGAGAGAGGAGGAGGGAGAGGGTGCTGCGTTCTCAAGCATGTCTCTCCTTTTGCTCTGCCGGGTCGGCCCTGAAGGAGGCCTCATGGGCACTGCGGGTGAGGGAGAGAGGAGGAGGGAGAGGGCGCTGCTTTCCCCAGCATGTCTCTCCTTTTGCTCTGCAGGGTGGGCCCTGAAGGAGACGTTATGGGCGCTGAGGGTGGGGGGGGGAGGAGGAGGGAGAGGGTGCTGCTTTCTCCAGCATGTCTCTCCTTTTCATCTGCAGGGTGGGCCCTGAAGGAGACCTCATGGGCACTGCGGGTGGGGGAGCGAGGAGGAGGGAGAGGACGCTGCTTTCCCCAGCATGTCTCTTCTTTTGCTCTGCAGGGTGGGCCCTGAAGGAGACATTATGGGCACTGCGGGTGGGGGTGCGAGGAGGAGGGGGGAGAGGGTGCCGCTTCCCCCAGCATGTTTCTCCGTTTGCTCTGCAGGGTGGGTCCTGAAGGAGACCTCATGGGCACTGCGGGTGGGTAAGAGAGGAGGAGGGAGAGGGTGCTGCTTTCCCCAGCATGTCTGTCCTTATGCTCTGCAGGTTGTGCCCTGAAGGAGACATTATGGGCACTGCGGGTGGGGGTGAGAGGAGGAGGGAGAGGGCGCTGCTTTCCCCAGCATGTCTCTCCTTTTGCTCTGCAGGGTGGGCGCTGAAGGAGATCTCATGGGCAATATGGGTGGGGGAGAGTGGAGGAGGGAGAGGGTGCTGCATTCTCCAGCATGTCTCTCCTTTTGCTCTGCAGAGTCGGCCCTGAAGGAGACCTCATGGGCACTGCGGGTGGGGGAGAGAGGAGGAGGGAGAGGGCGCTGCTTTCCCCAGCATGTCTCTCCTTTTGCTCTGCAGAGTCGGCCCTGAAGGAGACCTCATGGGCACTGCGGGTGATGGAGAGAGGAGGAGGGAGAGGGCGCTGCTTTCCCCAGCATGTCTCTCCTTTTGCTCTGCAGGGTGGGCCCTGAAGGAGACGTTATGGGCACTGAGGGTGGGGGGGGGATGAGGGAGAGGGTGCTGCTTTCCCCAGCATGTCTCTCCTTTTCATCTGCAGGGTGGGCCCTGAAGGAGACCTCATGGGCACTGCGGGTGGGGGAGCGAGGAGGAGGGAGAGGGCGCTGCTTTCCCCAGCATGTCTCTTCTTTTGCTCTGCAGGGTGGGCCCTGAAGGAGACCTCATGGGCACTGCGGGTGGGGGAGAGAGGAGGAGGGAGAGGGTGCTGCTTTCCCCAGCATGTCTCTTCTTTTGCTCTGCAGGGTGGGCCCTGAAGGAGACATTATGGGCACTGCGGGTGGGGGAGAGGAGGAGGAGGGAGAGGGCGCTGCTTGCCTCAGCATGTTTCTCCTTTTGCTCTGCAGGGTGGGCCCTGAAGGAGACATCATGGGCACTCTGGGTGGGGGAAGGAGGAGTAGGGAGAGGGTGATGCTTTCCAGCATGTCTCTCCTTTTGCTCTGCACGGTGGGCCCTGAAGGAGACGTTATGGGCACCGCGGGTGGGAGAGAGAGGAGGAGGAGGGAGAGGGCGCTGCTTTCCCCAGCATTTCTCTCCTTTTCCTCTGCAGGGTGGGCCCTGAAGGAGACATTATGGCCACTGCGGCTGGGGGAGAGAGAAGGAGGGAGAGGGTGCTGCATTCCCCAGTATCTCTGTCCTTTTGCTCTGCAGGGTGTGCCCTGAAGGAGACATTATGGGCACTGCGGGTGGGGGGAGAGAGGAGGAGGGAGAGGGCGCTGCTTTCCCCAGCATGTCTCTCCTTTTGCTCTGCAGGGTGGGCCCTGAAGGAGACCTCATGGGCACTGCGGGTGGGGGAGAGAGGAGTAGGGAGACACTCCTTTTCCTCTGCAGGGTGGGCCCTGAAGGAGACATTATGGGCACTGCGGGTGGGGGTGAGAGGAGGAGGCAGAGGGTGCTGCTTTCCCCAGCATGTCTCTCCTTTTGCTCTGCAGCGTGGGTGCTGAAGGAGATCTCATGGGCAATATGGGTGGGGGAGAGACGAGGAGGGAGAGGGTGCTGCTTTCTCCAGCATGTCTCTCCTTTTGCTCTGCAGGGTCGGCCCTGAAGGAGGCCTCATGGGCACTGCGGGTGAGGGAGAGAGGAGGAGGGAGAGGGCGCTGCTTTCCCCAGCATGTCTCTCCTTTTGCTCTGCAGGGTGGGCCCTGAAGGAGACGTTATGGGCACTGAGGGTGGGGTGGGGGAGGAGGGAGAGGGTGATGCTTTTCAGCATGTCTCTCCTTTTGCTCTGCATGGTGGGCCCTGAAGGAGACGTTATGGGCACCGCGGGTGGGAGAGAGAGGAGGAGGAGGGAGAGGGCGCTGCTTTCCCCAGCATTTCTCTCCTTTTGCTCTGCAGGGTGGGCCCTGAAGGAGACATTATGGGCACTGCGGCTGGGGGAGAGAGGAGTAGGGAGAGGGTGCTGCATTCCCCAGTATCTCTGTCCTTTTGCTCTGCAGGGTGTGCCCTGAAGGAGACATTATGGGCACTGCGGGTGGGGGGAGAGAGTAGGAGGGAGAGGGCGCTGCTTTCCCCAGCATGTCTCTCCTTTTGCTCTGCAGGGTGGGCCCTGAAGGAGACCTCATGGGCACTGCGGGTGGGGGAGTGAGGAGGAGGGAGAGGGCGCTGCTTTCCCCAGCATGTCTCTCCTTTTGCTCTGCAGGGTGGGCGCTGAAGGAGACCTCATGGGCACTGCGGGTGGGTGAGAGAGGAGGAGGGAGACACTCCTTTTCCTCTACAGGGTGGGCCCTGAAGGAGACATTATGGGCACTGCGGCTGGGGGTGAGAGGAGGAGGCAGAGGGTGCTGCTTTCCCCAGCATGTCTCTCCTTTTGCTCTGCAGCGTGGGCGCTGAAGGAGATCTCATGGGCAATATGGGTGGGGGAGAGAGGAGGAGGGAGAGGGTGCTGCGTTCTCAAGCATGTCTCTCCTTTTGCTCTGCCGGGTCGGCCCTGAAGGAGGCCTCATGGGCACTGCGGGTGAGGGAGAGAGGAGGAGGGAGAGGGCGCTGCTTTCCCCAGCATGTCTCTCCTTTTGCTCTGCAGGGTGGGCCCTGAAGGAGACGTTATGGGCGCTGAGGGTGGGGGGGGGAGGAGGAGGGAGAGGGTGCTGCTTTCTCCAGCATGTCTCTCCTTTTCATCTGCAGGGTGGGCCCTGAAGGAGACCTCATGGGCACTGCGGGTGGGGAAGCGAGGAGGAGGGAGAGGACGCTGCTTTCCCCAGCATGTCTCTTCTTTTGCTCTGCAGGGTGGGCCCTGAAGGAGACATTATGGGCACTGCGGGTGGGGGTGCGAGGAGGAGGGGGGAGAGGGTGCCGCTTCCCCCAGCATGTTTCTCCGTTTGCTCTGCAGGGTGGGTCCTGAAGGAGACCTCATGGGCACTGTGGGTGGGGGAGAGAGGAGGAGGGAGAGGACGCTGCTTTCCCCAGCATGTCTCTCCTTTTCCTCTGCAGGGTGGGCCCTAAAAGAGACATTGTGGGCACTGCGGTTGGGGGAGAGAGGAGAAGGGAGAGGGCGCTGCTTTCCCCAGCATGTCTCTCCTTTTCCTCTGCAGGGTGGGCCCTGAAGGAGACGTTATGGGCACTGCGGGTGGGGGAGAGAGGAGGAGGGAGAGGGCACTGCATTCCCCAGCATGTCTCTCCTTTATCTCTGCAGGGTGGGCCCTGAAGAAGACATTATGGGCACTGCGGGTAGGGGAGAGAGGAGGAGGGAGAGGGCGCTGCTTTCCCCAGCATGTCTCTCCTTTTCCTCTGCAGGGTGGGCACTGAAAGAGACATTATGGGCATTGCAGGTGGGGTAGAGAGGAGGAGGGAGAGGGCGCTATGTTCCCCAGCATGTCTCTCCTTTTCCTCTGGAGGTTGGGAACTGAAGGAGACATTATAGGCACTTCGGGTGGGGGAGAGAAAAGTAGGAGGGAGAGGGCTCTGCTTTCCCCAGCATGTCTCTCCTTTTGCTCTGCAGGGTCGGCCCTGAAGGAGACCTCATGGGCACTGGGGGTGAGGGAGAGAGGAGGAGGGAGAGGGCGCTGCTTTCCCCAGCATGTCTCTCCTTTTGCTCTGCAGGGTGGGCCCTGAAGGAGACGTTATGGGCACTGAGGGTGGGGGGGGAGGAGGAGGGAGAGGGTGCTGCTTTCCCCAGCATGTCTCTCCTTTTCATCTGCAGGGTGGGCCCTGAAGGAGACCTCATGGGCACTGCGGGTGGGGGAGCGAGGAGGAGGGAGAGGGTGCTGCTTTCCCCAGCATGTCTCTTCTTTTGCTCTGCAGGGTGGGCCCTGAAGGAGACATCATGGGCACTCCGGGTGGGGGAGGGAGAAGGAGGGAGAGGGTGATGCTTTCCAGCATGTCTCTCCTTTTGCTCTGCACGGCGGGCCCTGAAGGAGACGTTATGGGCAACGCGGGTGGGAGAGAGAGGAGGAGGAGGGAGAGGGTGCTGCTTTCCCCACCATATCTCTCCTTTTGCTGTGCAGGGTGGGCCCTGAAGGAGACATATTGGGCACTGCGGCTGGGGGAGAGAGGAGGAGGGAGAGGGCACTGCTTTCCCCAGCATGTCTGTCCTTTTGCTCTGCAGGGTGTGCCCTGGAGGAGACATTATGGGCACTGCGGGTGGGGGAGTGAGGAGGAGGGAGAGGGCGCTGCTTTCCCCAGCATGTCTCTCCTTTTGCTCTGCAGGGTGGGTCCTGAAGGAGACCTCGTGGGCACTACGGGTGGGGGAGAAAGAAGGAGGGAGACTCTCCTTTTCCTCTGCAGGGTGGGCCCTGAAGGAGACATTATGGGCACTGCGGGTGGGGGTGAGAGGAGGAGGGAGAGGGCGCTGCTTTCCCCAGCATGTCTCTCCTTTTGCTCTGCAGGGTGGGTGCTGAAGGAGATCTCATGGGCAATATGGGTGGGGTAGAGAGGAGGAGGGAGAGGGTGCTGCGTTCTCCAGCATGTCTCTCCTTTTGCTCTGCAGGGTCGGCCCTGAAGGAGACATTATGGGCACTGCGGGTGGGGTGGAGAGGAGGAGGGAGAGAGCGCTGCTTTCCCCAGCATGTCTCTCCTTTTGTTCTGCAGAGTGGGCCTTGAAGGAGACCTCATGGCCACTGCAGGTGCGGGAGAGAGGAGGAGGGAGAGAGCGCTGCTTTTCCCAGCATGTCTCTCCTTTTGCTCTGCAGGGTGCGCTCTGAAGGAGACCTCCTGGGCACTGCGGATGGGGAGAGAGGAGGAGGGAGAGGGTGCTGCTTTTCCCAGCATGTCTCTCCTTTTGCTCTGCAGGGTGCGCTCTGAAGGAGACCTCATGGGCACTGAGGGTGGGGGAGAGAGAAGGAGGGAGACTCTCCTTTTCCTCCACAGGGTGTGCCCTGAAGGAGACATTATGGGCACTGCGGGTGGGGGGAGAGAGGAGGAGGGAGAGGGTGCTGCTTTCCCCAGCATGTCTCTCCTTTTCATCTGCAGGGTGGGCCCTGAAGGAGACCTCATGGGCACTGCGGGTCGGGGAGCGAGGAGGAGGGAGAGGGTTCTGCTTTCCCCAGCATGTCTCTTCTTTTGCTCTGCAGGGTGGGTGCTGAAGGAGACATTATGGGCACTGCGGGTGGAGGTGCAAAGAGGAGGGGGGAGAGGGTGCTGCTTCCGCCAGCATGTCTCTCCCTTTGCTCTGCAGGGTGGGCCCTGAATGAGACCTCATGGGCACTGCGGGTGGGGGAGAGAGGAGGGGGGAGAGGATGCTGCTTTCCCAAGCATGTCTCTCCTTTTGCTCTGCAGGGTGGGCCCTGAAGGAGACATTATGGGCATTGTGGGTGGGGGAGAGAGGAGGAGGGAGAGGAAGCTGCTTTCCGCAGCATGTCTCTCCTTTTCCTCTGCAGGGTGGGCCCTGAAAGAGACATTGTGGGCACTGCGGGTGGGGGAGAGAGGAGGAGGAGAGAGGGCGCTGCTTTCCCCACCATGTCTCTCCTTTTCCTCTGCAGGGTGGGCCCTGAAGGAGACGTTATGGGCACTGCGGGTGGGGGAGAGAGGAGGAGGGAGAGGGTGCTGCATTCCCCAGCATGTCTCTCCTTTATCTCTGCAGGGTGGGCCCTGAAGGAGACATTATGGGCACTGCAGGTGGGGGAGAGAGGAGGAGGGAGAGGGCGCTGCTTTCCCTAGCATGTCTCTCCTTTTCCTCTGCAGGGTGGGCACTGAAAGAGACATTATGGGCATTGCAGGTGGGGGAGAGAGGAGGAGGGAGAGGGCGCTATGTTCCCCAGCATGTCTCTCCTTTTCCTCTGCAGGGTGGGCCCTGAAGAAGACATTATAGGCACTTTGGGTGGGGGAGAGAAAAGTAGGAGGGAGAGGGCGCTGCTTTCCCCAGCATGTCTCTCCTTTTGCTCTGCAGGGTGGGCCCTGAAGACGACCTCATGGGCACTGCGGGTGGGGGAGTGAGGAGGAGGGAGAGGGCTCTGCTTTCCCCAGCATGTCTCTCCTTTTGCTCTGCAGGGTGGACCCTGAAGACGACCTCATGGGCACTGCGGGTGGGGGACTGAGGAGGAGGGAGAGGGCGCTGCTTTCCCCAGCATGTCTCTCCTTTTGCTCTGCAGGGTGGACCCTGAAGGAGACCTCATGGGCAGTGCGGGTGGGGGAGAGAGGAGGAGGGAGACTCTCATTTTCCTCTGCAGAGTGGGCCTTGAAGGAGACATTATGGGCACTGCGGGTGGGGTAGAGGAGGAGGAGGGCTCTGCTTGCCCCAGCATGTTTCTGCTTTTGCTCTGCAGGGTGGGCCCTGAAGGAGACATCATGGGCACTCTGGGTGGGGGAGGGAGGAGGAGGGAGAGGGTGATGCTTTCCAGCATGTCTCTCCTTTTGCTCTGCACGGTGGGCCCTGTAGGAGACGTTATGGGCACCGCGGGTGGGAGAGAGAGGAGGAGGAGGGAGAGGGCGCTGCTTTCCCCAGCATTTCTCTCCTTTTCCTCTGCAGGGTGGGCCCTGAAGGAGACATTATGGCCACTGCGGCTGAGGGAGAGAGAAGGAGGGAGAGGGTGCTGCATTCCCCAGTATCTCTGTCCTTTTGCTCTGCAGGGTGTGCCCTGAAGGAGACATTATGGGCACTGCGGGTGGGGGGAGAGAGGAGGAGGGAGAGTGTGCTGCTTTCCCCAGCATGTCTCTCCTTTTGCTCTGCAGGGTGGGCCCTGAAGGAGACCTCATGGGCACTGCGGGTGGGGGAGAGAGGAGTAGGGAGACACTCCTTTTCCTCTGCAGGGTGGGCCCTGAAGGAGACATTATGGGCACTGCGGGTGGGGGTGAGAGGAGGAGGCAGAGGGTGCTGCTTTCCCCAGCATGTCTCTCCTTTTGCTCTGCAGCGTGGGTGCTGAAGGAGATCTCATGGGCAATATGGGTGGGGGAGAGACGAGGAGGGAGAGGGTGCTGCTTTCTCCAGCATGTCTCTCCTTTTGCTCTGCAGGGTCGGCCCTGAAGGAGGCCTCATGGGCACTGCGGGTGAGGGAGAGAGGAGGAGGGAGAGGGCGCTGCTTTCCCCAGCATGTCTCTCCTTTTGCTCGGCAGGGTGGGCCCTGAAGGAGACGTTATGGGCACTGAGGGTGGGGTGGGGGAGGAGGGAGAGGGTGATGCTTTCCAGCATGTCTCTATTTTTGCTCTGCATGGTGGGCCCTGAAGGAGACGTTATGGGCACCGCGGGTGGGAGAGAGAGGAGGAGGAGGGAGAGGGTGCTGCTTTCCCCAGCATTTCTCTCCTTTTGCTCTGCAGGGTGGGCCCTGAAGGAGACATTATGGGCACTGCGGCTGGGGGAGAGAGGAGGAGGGAGAGGGTGCTGCATTCCCCAGTATCTCTGTCCTTTTGCTCTGCAGGGTGTGCCCTGAAGGAGACATTATGGGCACTGCGGGTGGGGGGAGAGAGTAGGAGGGAGAGGGCGCTGATTTCCCCAGCATGTCTCTCCTTTTGCTCTGCAGGGTGGGCCCTGAAGGAGACCTCATGGGCACTGTGGGTGGGGGAGTGAGGAGGAGGGAGAGGGAGCTGCTTTCCCCAGCATGTCTCTCCTTTTGCTCTGCAGGGTGGGCGCTGAAGGAGACCTCATGGGCACTGCGGGTGGGTGAGAGAGGAGGAGGGAGACACTCCTTTTCCTCTACAGGGTGGGCCCTGAAGGAGACATTATGGGCACTGCGGCTGGGGGTGAGAGGAGGAGGCAGAGGGTGCTGCTTTCCCCAGCATGTCTCTCCTTTTGCTCTGCAGCGTGGGCGCTGAAGGAGATCTCATGGGCAATATGGGTGGGGGAGAGAGGAGGAGGGAGAGGGTGCTG
Organism: Ambystoma mexicanum; assembly: GCF_040938575.1. Taxonomy (NCBI): domain Eukaryota; kingdom Metazoa; phylum Chordata; class Amphibia; order Caudata; family Ambystomatidae; genus Ambystoma; species Ambystoma mexicanum. Next base: position 59,219,580 of record NC_090935.1, on the reverse strand, counting down.
CGTTCTCAAGCATGTCTCTCCTTTTGCTCTGCCGGGTCGGCCCTGAAGGAGGCCTCATGGGCACTGCGGGTGAGGGAGAGAGGAGGAGGGAGAGGGCGCAGCATGTCTCTCCTTTTGCTCTGCAGGGTGGGCCCTGAAGGAGACGTTATGGGCGCTGAGGGTGGGGGGGGAGGAGGAGGGAGAGGGTGCTGCTTTCTCCAGCATGTCTCTCCTTTTCATCTGCAGGGTGGGCCCTGAAGGAGACCTCATGGGCACTGCGGGTGGGGAAGAGAGGAGGAGGGAGAGGGTGCTGCTTTCCCCAGCATGTCTGTCCTTATGCTCTGCAGGTTGTGCCCTGAAGGAGACATTATGGGCACTGCGGGTGGGGGTGAGAGGAGGAGGGAGAGGGCGCTGCTTTCCCCAGCATGTCTCTCCTTTTGCTCTGCAGGGTGGGCGCTGAAGGAGATCTCATGGGCAATATGGGTGGGGGAGAGTGGAGGAGGGAGAGGGTGCTGCATTCTCCAGCATGTCTCTCCTTTTGCTCTGCAGAGTCGGCCCTGAAGGAGACCTCATGGGCACTGCGGGTGGGGGAGAGAGGAGGAGGGAGAGGGCGCTGCTTTCCCCAGCATGTCTCTCCTTTTGCTCTGCAGAGTCGGCCCTGAAGGAGACCTCATGGGCACTGCGGGTGATGGAGAGAGGAGGAGGGAGAGGGCGCTGCTTTCCCCAGCATGTCTCTCCTTTTGCTCTGCAGGGTGGGCCCTGAAGGAGACGTTATGGGCACTGAGGGTGGGGGGGAGGAGGAGGGAGAGGGTGCTGCTTTCCCCAGCATGTCTCTCCTTTTCATCTGCAGGGTGGGCCCTGAAGGAGACCTCATGGGCACTGCGGGTGGGGGAGCGAGGAGGAGGGAGAGGGCGCTGCTTTCCCCAGCATGTCTCTTCTTTTGCTCTGCAGGGTGGGCCCTGAAGGAGACCTCATGGGCACTGCGGGTGGGGGAGAGAGGAGGAGGGAGAGGGTGCTGCTTTCCCCAGCATGTCTCTTCTTTTGCTCTGCAGGGTGGGCCCTGAAGGAGACATTATGGGCACTGCGGGTGGGGGAGAGGAGGAGGAGGGAGAGGGCGCTGCTTGCCTCAGCATGTTTCTCCTTTTGCTCTGCAGGGTGGGCCCTGAAGGAGACATCATGGGCACTCTGGGTGGGGGAGGGAGGATGAGGGAGAGGGTGATGCTTTCCAGCATGTCTCTCCTTTTGCTCTGCACGGTGGGCCCTGAAGGAGACGTTATGGGCAGCGCTGGTGGGAGAGAGAGGAGGAGGAGGGAGAGGGCGCTGCTTTCCCCAGCATGTCTATCCTTTTGCTCTGCAGGGTGGGCCCTCAAGGAGACATTATGGGCACTGTGGGTGGGGGAGAGAGGAGGAGGGAGAGGACGCTGCTTTCCCCAGCATGTCTCTCCTTTTCCTCTGCAGGGTGGGCCCTGAAAGAGACATTGTGGGCACTGCGGGTGGGGGAGAGAGGAGAAGGGAGAGGGCGCTGCTTTCCCCAGCATGTCTCTCCTTTTCCTCTGCAAGGTGGGCCCTGAAGTAGACGTTATGGGCACTGCGGGTGGGGGAGAGAGGAGGAGGGAGAGGGCACTGCATTCCCCAGCATGTCTCTCCTTTATCTCTGCAGGGTGGGTCCTGAAGAAGACATTATGGGCACTGCGGGTAGGGGAGAGAGGAGGAGGGAGAGGGCGCTGCTTTCCCCAGCATGTCTCTCCTTTTCCTCTGCAGGGTGGGCACTGAAAGAGACATTATGGGCATTGCAGGTGGGGGAGAGAGGAGGAGGGAGAGGGCGCTATGTTCCCCAGCATGTCTCTCCTTTTCCTCTGGAGGTTGGGAACTGAAGGAGACATTATAGGCACTTCGGGTGGGGGAGAGAAAAGTAGGAGGGAGAGGGCGCTGCTTTCCCCAGCATGTCTCTCCTTTTGCTCTGCAGGGTCGGCCCTGAAGGAGACCTCATGGGCACTGGGGGTGAGGGAGAGAGGAGGAGGGAGAGGGAGCTGCTTTCCCCAGCATGTCTCTCCTTTTGCTCTGCAGGGTGGGCGCTGAAGGAGACCTCATGGGCACTGCGGGTGGGTGAGGGAGGAGGAGGGAGACACTCCTTTTCCTCTACAGGGTGGGCCCTGAAGGAGACATCATGGGCACTGCGGCTGGGGGTGAGAGGAGGAGGCAGAGGGTGCTGCTTTCCCCAGCATGTCTCTCCTTTTGCTCTGCAGCGTGGGCGCTGAAGGAGATCTCATGGGCAATATGGGTGGGGGAGAGAGGAGGAGGGAGAGGGTGCTGCGTTCTCAAGCATGTCTCTCCTTTTGCTCTGCCGGGTCGGCCCTGAAGGAGGCCTCATGGGCACTGCGGGTGAGGGAGAGAGGAGGAGGGAGAGGGCGCAGCATGTCTCTCCTTTTGCTCTGCAGGGTGGGCCCTGAAGGAGACGTTATGGGCGCTGAGGGTGGGGGGGGGAGGAGGGAGAGGGTGCTGCTTTCTCCGCATTTCTCTCCTTTTCATCTGCAGGGTGGGCCCTGAAGGAGACCTCATGGGCACTGCGGGTGGGGAAGAGAGGAGGAGGGAGAGGGTGCTGCTTTCCCCAGCATGTCTGTCCTTATGCTCTGCAGGTTGTGCCCTGAAGGAGACATTATGGGCACTGCGGGTGGGGGTGAGAGGAGGAGGGAGAGGGCGCTGCTTTCCCCAGCATGTCTCTCCTTTTGCTCTGCAGGGTGGGCGCTGAAGGAGATCTCATGGGCAATATGGGTGGGGGAGAGTGGAGGAGGGAGAGGGTGCTGCATTCTCCAGCATGTCTCTCCTTTTGCTCTGCAGAGTCGGCCCTGAAGGAGACCTCATGGGCACTGCGGGTGGGGGAGAGAGGAGGAGGGAGAGGGCGCTGCTTTCCCCAGCATGTCTCTCCTTTTGCTCTGCAGAGTCGGCCCTGAAGGAGACCTCATGGGCACTGCGGGTGATGGAGAGAGGAGGAGGGAGAGGGCGCTGCTTTCCCCAGCATGTCTCTCCTTTTGCTATGCAGGGTGGGCCCTGAAGGAGACGTTATGGGCACTGAGGGTGGGGGGGAGGAGGAGGGAGAGGGTGCTGCTTTCCCCAGCATGTCTCTCCTTTTCATCTGCAGGGTGGGCCCTGAAGGAGACCTCATGGGCACTGCGGGTGGGGGAGCGAGGAGGAGGGAGAGGGCGCTGCTTTCCCCAGCATGTCTCTTCTTTTGCTCTGCAGGGTGGGCCCTGAAGGAGACCTCATGGGCACTGCGGGTGGGGGAGAGAGGAGGAGGGAGAGGGTGCTGCTTTCCCCAGCATGTCTCTTCTTTTGCTCTGCAGGGTGGGCCCTGAAGGAGACATTATGGGCACTGCGGGTGGGGGAGAGGAGGAGGAGGGAGAGGGCGCTGCTTGCCTCAGCATGTTTCTCCTTTTGCTCTGCAGGGTGGGCCCTGAAGGAGACATCATGGGCACTCTGGGTGGGGGAGGGAGGATGAGGGAGAGGGTGATGCTTTCCAGCATGTCTCTCCTTTTGCTCTGCACGGTGGGCCCTGAAGGAGACGTTATGGGCAGCGCTGGTGGGAGAGAGAGGAGGAGGAGGGAGAGGGCGCTGCTTTCCCCAGCATGTCTATCCTTTTGCTCTGCAGGGTGGGCCCTCAAGGAGACATTATGGGCACTGTGGGTGGGGGAGAGAGGAGGAGGGAGAGGACGCTGCTTTCCCCAGCATGTCTCTCCTTTTCCTCTGCAGGGTGGGCCCTGAAAGAGACATTGTGGGCACTGCGGGTGGGGGAGAGAGGAGAAGGGAGAGGGCGCTGCTTTCCCCAGCATGTCTCTCCTTTTCCTCTGCAAGGTGGGCCCTGAAGTAGACGTTATGGGCACTGCGGGTGGGGGAGAGAGGAGGGAGAGGGCACTGCATTCCCCAGCATGTCTCTCCTTTATCTCTGCAGGGTGGGTCCTGAAGAAGACATTATGGGCACTGCGGGTAGGGGAGAGAGGAGGAGGGAGAGGGCGCTGCTTTCCCCAGCATGTCTCTCCTTTTCCTCTGCAGGGTGGGCACTGAAAGAGACATTATGGGCATTGCAGGTGGGGGAGAGAGGAGGAGGGAGAGGGCGCTATGTTCCCCAGCATGTCTCTCCGTTTCCTCTGGAGGTTGGGAACTGAAGGAGACATTATAGGCACTTCGGGTGGGGGAGAGAAAAGTAGGAGGGAGAGGGCGCTGCTTTCCCCAGCATGTCTCTCCTTTTGCTCTGCAGGGTCGGCCCTGAAGGAGACCTCATGGGCACTGGGGGTGAGGGAGAGAGGAGGAGGGAGAGGGCGCTGCTTTCCCCAGCATGTCTCTCCTTTTGCTCTGCAGGGTGGGCCCTGAAGGAGACGTTATGGGCACTGAGGGTGGGGGGGGAGGAGGAGGGAGAGGGTGCTGCTTTCCCCAGCATGTCTCTCCTTTTCATCTGCAGGGTGGGCCCTGAAGGAGACCTCATGGGCACTGCGGGTGGGGGAGCGAGGAGGAGGGAGAGGGTGCTGCTTTCCCCAGCATGTCTCTTCTTTTGCTCTGCAGGGTGGGCGCTGAAGGAGACATTATGGACACTGCGGGTGGGGGTGCGAGGAGGAGGGGGGAGAGGGTGCTGCTTCCGCCAGCATGTCTCTCCTTTTGCTCTGCAGGGTGGGCCCTGAATGAGACCTCATGGGCACTGCGGGAGGGGGAGAGAAGAGGAGGGAGAGGGTGCTGCTTTCCCCAGCATGTCTCTTCTTTTGCTCTGCAGGGTGGGCCCTGAATGAGACATTATGGGCACTGCGGGTGGGGGAGAGGAAGAGGAGGGAGAGAGCGCTGCTTGCCCCAGCATGTTTCTCCTTTTGCTCTGCAGGGTGGGCCCTGAAGGAGACATCATGGGCACTCCGGGTGGGGGAGGGAGGAGGAGGGAGAGGGTGATGCTTTCCAGCATGTCTCTCCTTTTGCTCTGCACGGTGGGCCCTGAAGGAGACGTTATGGGCAACGCGGGTGCGAGAGAGAGGAGGAGGAGGGAGAGGGCGCTGCTTTCCCCAGCATGTCTCTCCTTTTGCTGTGCAGGGTGTGCCCTGGAGGAGACATTATGGGCACTGCGGGTGGGGGAGAGAGAAGGAGGGAGAGGGCGCTGCTTTCCCCAGCATGTCTCTCCTTTTGCTCTGCAGGGTGGGCCCTGAAGGAGACATTATGTGCACTGCGGGTGGGGGTGAGAGGAGTAGGGAGAGGGCGCTGCTTTCCCCAGCATGTCTCTCCTTTTGCTCTGCAGGGTGGGTGCTGAAGGAGATCTCATGGGCAATATGGGTGGGGGAGAGAGGAGGAGGGAGAGGGTGCTGCGTTCTCCAGCATGTCTCTCCTTTTGCTCTGCAGGGTCGGCCCTGAAGGAGACATTATGGGCACTGCGGGTGGGGTGGAGAGGAGGAGGGAGAGAGCGCTGCTTTCCCCAGCATGTCTCTCCTTTTGCTCTGCAGAGTGGGCCTTGAAGGAGACCTCATGGGCACTGCAGGTGCGGGAGAGAGGAGGAGGGAGAGAGCGCTGCTTTTCCCAGCATGTCTCTCCTTTTGCTCTGCAGGGTGCACCCTGAAGGAGACCTCATGGGCACTGCGGATGGGGAGAGAGGAGGAGGGAGAGGGTGCTGCTTTGCCCAGCATGTCTCTCTTTTTTCTCTGCAGGGTGGACCCTGCAGGAGATATCTTGGGCACTGCGGGTGGGGGAGAGAGGAGGAGGGAGAGGGCGCTGCTTTCCCCAGCATGTCTCTCCTTTTGCTCTGCAGGGTGGGCTCTGAAGGAGACATTATGGGCACTGCGGGTGGGGGAGAGAGGAGGAGGGAGAGGGCGCTGCTTTCCCCAGCATGTCTCTCCTTTTGCTCTGCAAGGTGGGCCCTGAAGGAGACATTATGGGCACTGCGGGTGCGGGAGAGAGGAGGAGGAGAGAGAGGGCGCTGTTTTCCCCAGCATGTCTTTCTTTTTCCTCTGCAAGGTGGGCCCTGGAGGAGACATTATGGGCACTGCGGGTGGGGGCGAGAGGAGGAGGGAGAGGGCGCTGCTTTCCCCAGCATGTCTCTCCTTTCGCTCTGCAGGCCCTGAAGGAGACATTATGGGCACTGCGGGTGGGGGAGAGAGTAGGAGGGAGAGGGCGCTGCTTTCCCCAGCATGTCTGTCCTGTTGCTCTGCAGGGTGGGCCCTGCAGGAGATATTATGGGCACTGCGGGTGGGGGAGAGAAGAGGAGGAGGAAGAGGGCGCTGCTTTCCTCAGCATGTCTCTCCTTTTGCTCTGCAGGGTGGGCCCTGAAGGAGACCTCATGGGCACTGCGGGTGGGGGAGAGAGGAGGAGGGAGAGGATGCTGCTTTCCCCAGCATGTCTCTCCTTTTGCTCTGCAGGGTGGGCCCTGAAGGAGACATTATGGGCACTGCAGGTGGGGGGAGAGAGGAGGAGGGAGAGGGCGCTGCTTTCCCCAGCATGTCTCTCCTTTTGCTCTGCAGGGTGGGCCCTGAAGGAGACTTCATGGGCACTGCGGGTGGGGGAGAGAGGAGGAGGGAGAGGATGCTGCTTTCCCCAGCATGTCTCTCCTTTTGCTCTGCAGGGTGGGCCCTGAAGGAGACATTATGGGCACTGTGGGTGGGGGAGAGAGGAGGAGGGAGAGGACGCTGCTTTCCCCAGCATGTCTCTCCTTTTCCTCTGCAGGGTGGGCCCTGAAAGAGACATTGTGGGCACTGCGGGTGGGGGAGAGAGGAGGAGGAGAGAGGGCGCTGCTTTCCTCACCATGTCTCTCCTTTTCCTCTGCAGGGTGGGCCCTGAAGGAGACGTTATGGGCACTGCGGGTGGGGGAGAGAGGAGGAGGGAGAGGGTGCTGCATTCCCCGGCATGTCTCTCCTTTATCTCTGCAGGGTGGGCCCTGAAGGAGACATTATGGGCACTGCGGGTGGGGGAGAGAGGAGGAGGGAGAGGGCGCTGCTTTCCCTCGCATGTCTCTCCTTTTCCTCTGCAGGGTGGGCACTGAAAGAGACATTATGGGCATTGCAGGTGGGGGAGAGAGGAGGAGGGAGAGGGCGCTATGTTCCCCAGCATGTCTCTCCTTTTCCTCTGCAGGGTGGGCCCTGAAGACGACCTCATGGGCGCTGCGGGTGGGGAAGTGAGGAGGAGGGAGAGGATGCTGCTTTCCCCAGCATGTCTCTCCTTTTGCTCTGCAGGGTGGGCCCTGAAGGAGACATTATGGGCACTGCAGGTGGGGGGAGAGAGGAGGAGGGAGAGGGCGCTGCTTTCCCCAGCATGTCTCTCCTTTTGCTCTGCAGGGTGGGCCCTGAAGGAGACATTATGGGCACTGCGGGTGCGGGAGAGAGGAGGAGGAGAGAGAGGGCGCTGTTTTCCCCAGCATGTCTTTCTTTTTCCTCTGCAAGGTGGGCCCTGGAGGAGACATTATGGGCACTGCGGGTGGGGGCGAGAGGAGGAGGGAGAGGGCGCTGCTTTCCCCAGCATGTCTCTCCTTTCGCTCTGCAGGCCCTGAAGGAGACATTATGGGCACTGCGGGTGGGGGAGAGAGTAGGAGGGAGAGGGCGCTGCTTTCCCCAGCATGTCTGTCCTGTTGCTCTGCAGGGTGGGCCCTGCAGGAGATATTATGGGCACTGCGGGTGGGGGAGAGAAGAGGAGGAGGAAGAGGGCGCTGCTTTCCTCAGCATGTCTCTCCTTTTGCTCTGCAGGGTGGGCCCTGAAGGAGACCTCATGGGCACTGCGGGTGGGGGAGAGAGGAGGAGGGAGAGGATGCTGCTTTCCCCAGCATGTCTCTCCTTTTGCTCTGCAGGGTGGGCCCTGAAGGAGACATTATGGGCACTGCAGGTGGGGGGAGAGAGGAGGAGGGAGAGGGCGCTGCTTTCCCCAGCATGTCTCTCCTTTTGCTCTGCAGGGTGGGCCCTGAAGGAGACCTCATGGGCACTGCGGGTGGGGGAGAGAGGAGGAGGGAGAGGATGCTGCTTTCCCCAGCATGTCTCTCCTTTTGCTCTGCAGGGTGGGCCCTGAAGGAGACATTATGGGCACTGTGGGTGGGGGAGAGAGGAGGAGGAGAGAGGGCGCTGCTTTCCTCACCATGTCTCTCCTTTTCCTCTGCAGGGTGGGCCCTGAAGGAGACGTTATGGGCACTGCGGGTGGGGGAGAGAGGAGGAGGGAGAGGGTGCTGCATTCCCCGGCATGTCTCTCCTTTATCTCTGCAGGGTGGGCCCTGAAGGAGACATTATGGGCACTGCGGGTGGGGGAGAGAGGAGGAGGGAGAGGGTGCTGCTTTCCCTCGCATGTCTCTCCTTTTCCTCTGCAGGGTGGGCACTGAAAGAGACATTATGGGCATTGCAGGTGGGGGAGAGAGGAGGAGGGAGAGGGCGCTATGTTCCCCAGCATGTCTCTCCTTTTCCTCTGCAGGGTGGGCCCTGAAGACGACCTCATGGGCGCTGCGGGTGGGGAAGTGAGGAGGAGGGAGAGGATGCTGCTTTCCCCAGCATGTCTCTCCTTTTGCTCTGCAGGGTGGGCCCTGAAGGAGACATTATGGGCACTGCAGGTGGGGGGAGAGAGGAGGAGGGAGAGGGCGCTGCTTTCCCCAGCATGTCTCTCCTTTTGCTCTGCAGGGTGGGCCCTGAAGGAGACCTCATGGGCACTGCGGGTGGGGGAGAGAGGAGGAGGGAGAGGATGCTGCTTTCCCCAGCATGTCTCTCCTTTTGCTCTGCAGGGTGGGCCCTGAAGGAGACATTATGGGCACTGTGGGTGGGGGAGAGAGGAGGAGGGAGAGGGCGCTGCTTTCCCCAGCATGTCTGTCCTGTTGCTCTGCAGGGTGGGCCCTGCAGGAGATATTATGGGCACTGCGGGTGGGGGAGAGAAGAGGAGGAGGAAGAGGGCGCTGCTTTCCTCAGCATGTCTCTCCTTTTGCTCTGCAGGGTGGGCCCTGAAGGAGACCTCATGGGCACTGCGGGTGGGGGAGAGAGGAGGAGGGAGAGGATGCTGCTTTCCCCAGCATGTCTCTCCTTTTGCTCTGCAGGGTGGGCCCTGAAGGAGACATTATGGGCACTGCAGGTGGGGGGAGAGAGGAGGAGGGAGAGGGCGCTGCTTTCCCCAGCATGTCTCTCCTTTTGCTCTGCAGGGTGGGCCCTGAAGGAGACCTCATGGGCACTGCGGGTGGGGGAGAGAGGAGGAGGGAGAGGATGCTGCTTTCCCCAGCATGTCTCTCCTTTTGCTCTGCAGGGTGGGCCCTGAAGGAGACATTATGGGCACTGTGGGTGGGGGAGAGAGGAGGAGGGAGAGGACGCTGCTTTCCCCAGCATGTCTCTCCTTTTCCTCTGCAGGGTGGGCCCTGAAAGAGACATTGTGGGCACTGCGGGTGGGGGAGAGAGGAGGAGGAGAGAGGGCGCTGCTTTCCTCACCATGTCTCTCCTTTTCCTCTGCAGGGTAGGCCCTGAAGGAGACGTTATGGGCACTGCGGGTGGGGGAGAGAGGAGGAGGGAGAGGGTGCTGCATTCCCCGGCATGTCTCTCCTTTATCTCTGCAGGGTGGGCCCTGAAGGAGACATTATGGGCACTGCGGGTGGGGGAGAGAGGAGGAGGGAGAGGGCGCTGCTTTCCCTCGCATGTCTCTCCTTTTCCTCTGCAGGGTGGGCACTGAAAGAGACATTATGGGCATTGCAGGTGGGGGAGAGAGGAGGAGGGAGAGGGCGCTATGTTCCCCAGCATGTCTCTCCTTTTCCTCTGCAGGGTGGGCCCTGAAGACGACCTCATGGGCGCTGCGGGTGGGGAAGTGAGGAGGAGGGAGAGGTCTCTGCTTTCCCCAGCATGTCTCTCCTTTTGCTCTGCAGGGTGGACCCTGAAGACGACCTCATGGGCACTGCGGGTGGGGGACTGAGGAGGAGGGAGAGGGCGCTGCTTTCCCCAGCATGTCTCTCCTTTTGCTCTGCAGGGTGGACCCTGAAGGAGACCTCATGGGCAGTGCGGGTGGGGGAGAGAGGAGGAGGGAGACTATCATTTTCCTCTGCAGAGTGGGCCCTGAAGGAGACATTATGGGTACTGCAGGTGGGGTAGAGGAGGAGGAGGGCGCTGCTTGCCCCAGCATGTTTCTGCTTTTGCTCTGCAGGGTGGGCCCTGAAGGAGACATCATGGGCACTCCGGGTGGGGGAGGGAGGAGGAGGGAGAGGGTGATGCTTTCCAGCATGTCTCTCCTTTTGCTCTGCACGGTGGGCCCTGAAGGAGACGTTATGGGCACCGCGGGTGGGAGAGAGAGGAGGAGGAGGGAGAGGGCGCTGCTTTCCCCAGCATGTCTCTCCTTTTGCTCTGCAGGGTGCGTCCTGAAGGAGACATAATGGGCACTGCGGCTGGGGGAGAGAGGAGGAGGGAGAGGGTGCTGCATTCCCCAGCATCTCTGTCCTTTTGCTCTGCAGGGTGTTCCCTGAAGGAGACATTATGGGCACTGCGGGTGGGGGGAGAGAGGAGGAGGGAGAGGGTGCTGCTTTCCCCAGCATGTCTCTCCTTTTGCTCTGCAGGGTGGGCCCTGAAGGAGACCTCATGGGCACTGCGGGTGGGGGAGTGAGGAGGAGGGAGAGGGTGCTGCTTTCCCCAGCATGTCTCTCCTTTTGCTCTGCAGGGTGGGCCCTGAAGGAGACCTCATGGGCACTGCGGGTGGGGGAGAGAGGAGGAGGGAGACACTCCTTTTCCTCTGCAGGGTGGGCCCTGAAGGAGACATTATGGGCACTGCGGGTGGGGGTGAGAGGAGGAGGCAGAGGGTGCTACTTTTCCCAGCATGTCTGTCCTTTTGCTCTGCAGGGTCGGCCCTGAAGGAGACCTCATGGGCACTGGGGGTGAGGGAGAGAGGAGGAGGGAGAGGGCGCTGCTTTCCCCAGCAAGTCTCTCCTTTTGCTCTGCAGAGTGGGCCCTGAAGGAGACGTTATGGGCACTGAGGGTGGGGGGGAGGAGGAGGGAGAGGGTGCTGCTTTCCCCAGCATGTCTCTCCTTTTCATCTGCAGGGTGGGCCCTGAAGGAGACCTCATGGGCACTGCGGGTGGGGGAGCGAGGAGGAGGGAGAGGGTGCTGCTTTCCCCAGCATGTCTCTTCTTTTGCTCTGCAGGGTGGGCGCTGAAGGAGACATTATGGACACTGCGGGTGGGGGTGCGAGGAGGAGGGGGGAGAGGGTGCTGCTTCCGCCAGCATGTCTCTCCTTTTGCTCTGCAGGGTGGGCCCTGAATGAGACCTCATGGGCACTGCGGGAGGGGGAGAGAAGAGGAGGGAGAGGGTGCTGCTTTCCCCAGCATGTCTCTTCTTTTGCTCTGCAGGGTGGGCCCTGAATGAGACATTATGGGCACTGCGGGTGGGGGAGAGGAAGAGGAGGGAGAGAGCGCTGCTTACCCCAGCATGTTTCTCCTTTTGCTCTGCAGGGTGGGCCCTGAAGGAGACATCATGGGCACTCCGGGTGGGGGAGGGAGGAGGAGGGAGAGGGTGATGCTTTCCAGCATGTCTCTCCTTTTGCTCTGCACTGTGGGCCCTGAAGGAGACGTTATGGGCAACGCGGGTGCGAGAGAGAGGAGGAGGAGGGAGAGGGCGCTGCTTTCCCCAGCATGTCTCTCCTTTTGCTGTGCAGGGTGTGCCCTGGAGGAGACATTATGGGCACTGCGGGTGGGGGACTGAGGAGGAGGGAGAGGGCGCTGCTTTCCCCAGCATGTCTCTCCTTTTGCTCTGCAGGGTGGACCCTGAAGGAGACCTCATGGGCAGTGCGGGTGGGGGAGAGAGGAGGAGGGAGACTATCATTTTCCTCTGCAGAGTGGGCCCTGAAGGAGACATTATGGGTACTGCAGGTGGGGTAGAGGAGGAGGAGGGCGCTGCTTGCCCCAGCATGTTTCTGCTTTTGCTCTGCAGGGTGGGCCCTGAAGGAGACATCATGGGCACTCCGGGTGGGGGAGGGAGGAGGAGGGAGAGGGTGATGCTTTCCAGCATGTCTCTCCTTTTGCTCTGCACGGTGGGCCCTGAAGGAGACGTTATGGGCACCGCGGGTGGGAGAGAGAGGAGGAGGAGGGAGAGGGCGCTGCTTTCCCCAGCATGTCTCTCCTTTTGCTCTGCAGGGTGCGTCCTGAAGGAGACATAATGGGCACTGCGGCTGGGGGAGAGAGGAGGAGGGAGAGGGTGCTGCATTCCCCAGCATCTCTGTCCTTTTGCTCTGCAGGGTGTGCCCTGAAGGAGACATTATGGGCACTGCGGGTGGGGGGAGAGAGGAGGAGGGAGAGGGTGCTGCTTTCCCCAGCATGTCTCTCCTTTTGCTCTGCAGGGTGGGCCCTGAAGGAGACCTCATGGGCACTGCGGGTGGGGGAGTGAGGAGGAGGGAGAGGGTGCTGCTTTCCCCAGCATGTCTCTCCTTTTGCTCTGCAGGGTGGGCCCTGAAGGAGACCTCATGGGCACTGCGGGTGGGGGAGAGAGGAGGAGGGAGACACTCCTTTTCCTCTGCAGGGTGGGCCCTGAAGGAGACATTATGGGCACTGCGGGTGGGGGTGAGAGGAGGAGGCAGAGGGTGCTACTTTCCCCAGCATGTCTGTCCTTTTGCTCTGCAGGGTCGGCCCTGAAGGAGACCTCATGGGCACTGGGGGTGAGGGAGAGAGGAGGAGGGAGAGGGCGCTGCTTTCCCCAGCATGTCTCTCCTTTTGCTCTGCAGGGTGGGCCCTGAAGGAGACGTTATGGGCACTGAGGGTGGGGGGGGAGGAGGAGGGAGAGGGTGCTGCTTTCCCCAGCATGTCTCTCCTTTTCATCTGCAGGGTGGGCCCTGAAGGAGACCTCATGGGCACTGCGGGTGGGGGAGCGAGGAGGAGGGAGAGGGTGCTGCTTTCCCCAGCATGTCTCTTCTTTTGCTCTGCAGGGTGGGCGCTGAAGGAGACATTATGGACACTGCGGGTGGGGGTGCGAGGAGGAGGGGGGAGAGGGTGCTGCTTCCGCCAGCATGTCTCTCCTTTTGCTCTGCAGGGTGGGCCCTGAATGAGACCTCATGGGCACTGCGGGAGGGGGAGAGAAGAGGAGGGAGAGGGTGCTGCTTTCCCCAGCATGTCTCTTCTTTTGCTCTGCAGGGTGGGCCCTGAATGAGACATTATGGGCACTGCGGGTGGGGGAGAGGAAGAGGAGGGAGAGAGCGCTGCTTACCCCAGCATGTTTCTCCTTTTGCTCTGCAGGGTGGGCCCTGAAGGAGACATCATGGGCACTCCGGGTGGGGGAGGGAGGAGGAGGGAGAGCGTGATGCTTTCCAGCATGTCTCTCCTTTTGCTCTGCACTGTGGGCCCTGAAGGAGACGTTATGGGCAACGCGGGTGCGAGAGAGAGGAGGAGGAGGGAGAGGGCGCTGCTTTCCCCAGCATGTCTCTCCTTTTGCTGTGCAGGGTGTGCCCTGGAGGAGACATTATGGGCACTGCGGGTGGGGGAGAGAGAAGGAGGGAGAGGGCGCTGCTTTCCCCAGCATGTCTCTCCTTTTGCTCTGCAGGGTGGGCCCTGAAGGAGACATTATGTACACTGCGGGTGGGGGTGAGAGGAGGAGGGAGAGGGCGCTGCTTTCCCCAGCATGTCTCTCCTTTTGCTCTGCAGGGTGGGTGCTGAAGGAGATCTCATGGGCAATATGGGTGGGGGAGAGAGGAGGAGGGAGAGGGTGCTGCGTTCTCCAGCATGTCTCTCCTTTTGCTCTGCAGGGTCGGCCCTGAAGGAGACATTATGGGCACTGCGGGTGGGGTGGAGAGGAGGAGGGAGAGAGCGCTGCTTTCCCCAGCATGTCTCTCCTTTTGCTCTGCAGAGTGGGCCTTGAAGGAGACCTCATGGGCACTGCAGGTGCGGGAGAGAGGAGGAGGGAGAGAGCGCTGCTTTTCCCAGCATGTCTCTCCTTTTGCTCTGCAGGGTGCACCCTGAAGGAGACCTCATGGGCACTGCGGATGGGGAGAGAGGAGGAGGGAGAGGGTGCTGCTTTGCCCAGCATGTCTCTCTTTTTTCTCTGCAGGGTGGACCCTGCAGGAGATATCTTGGGCACTGCGGGTGGGGGAGAGAGGAGGAGGGAGAGGGCGCTGCTTTCCCCAGCATGTCTCTCCTTTTGCTCTGCAGGGTGGGCTCTGAAGGAGACATTATGGGCACTGCGGGTGGGGGAGAGAGGAGGAGGGAGAGGGCGCTGCTTTCCCCAGCATGTCTCTCCTTTTGCTCTGCAAGGTGGGCCCTGAAGGAGACATTATGGGCACTGCGGGTGCGGGAGAGAGGAGGAGGAGAGAGAGGGCGCTGTTTTCCCCAGCATGTCTTTCTTTTTCCTCTGCAAGGTGGGCCCTGGAGGAGACATTATGGGCACTGCGGGTGGGGGCGAGAGGAGGAGGGAGAGGGCGCTGCTTTCCCCAGCATGTCTCTCCTTTCGCTCTGCAGGCCCTGAAGGAGACATTATGGGCACTGCGGGTGGGGGAGAGAGTAGGAGGGAGAGGGCGCTGCTTTCCCCAGCATGTCTGTCCTGTTGCTCTGCAGGGTGGGCCCTGCAGGAGATATTATGGGCACTGCGGGTGGGGGAGAGAAGAGGAGGAGGAAGAGGGCGCTGCTTTCCTCAGCATGTCTCTCCTTTTGCTCTGCAGGGTGGGCCCTGAAGGAGACCTCATGGGCACTGCGGGTGGGGGAGAGAGGAGGAGGGAGAGGATGCTGCTTTCCCCAGCATGTCTCTCCTTTTGCTCTGCAGGGTGGGCCCTGAAGGAGACATTATGGGCACTGCAGGTGGGGGGAGAGGGGAGGAGGGAGAGGGCGCTGCTTTCCCCAGCATGTCTCTCCTTTTGCTCTGCAGGGTGGGCCCTGAAGGAGACCTCATGGGCACTGCGGGTGGGGGAGAGAGGAGGAGGGAGAGGATGCTGCTTTCCCCAGCATGTCTCTCCTTTTGCTCTGCAGGGTGGGCCCTGAAGGAGACATTATGGGCACTGTGGGTGGGGGAGAGAGGAGGAGGGAGAGGACGCTGCTTTCCCCAGCATGTCTCTCCTTTTCCTCTGCAGGGTGGGCCCTGAAAGAGACATTGTGGGCACTGCGGGTGGGGGAGAGAGGAGGAGGAGAGAGGGCGCTGCTTTCCTCACCATGTCTCTCCTTTTCCTCTGCAGGGTGGGCCCTGAAGGAGACGTTATGGGCACTGCGGGTGGGGGAGAGAGGAGGAGGGAGAGGGTGCTGCATTCCCCGGCATGTCTCTCCTTTATCTCTGCAGGGTGGGCCCTGAAGGAGACATTATGGGCACTGCGGGTGGGGGAGAGAGGAGGAGGGAGAGGGCGCTGCTTTCCCTCGCATGTCTCTCCTTTTCCTCTGCAGGGTGGGCACTGAAAGAGACATTATGGGCATTGCAGGTGGGGGAGAGAGGAGGAGGGAGAGGGCGCTATGTTCCCCAGCATGTCTCTCCTTTTCCTCTGCAGGGTGGGCCCTGAAGACGACCTCATGGGCGCTGCGGGTGGGGAAGTGAGGAGGAGGGAGAGGATGCTGCTTTCCCCAGCATGTCTCTCCTTTTGCTCTGCAGGGTGGGCCCTGAAGGAGACATTATGGGCACTGCAGGTGGGGGGAGAGAGGAGGAGGGAGAGGGCGCTGCTTTCCCCAGCATGTCTCTCCTTTTGCTCTGCAGGGTGGGCCCTGAAGGAGACCTCATGGGCACTGCGGGTGGGGGAGAGAGGAGGAGGGAGAGGATGCTGCTTTCCCCAGCATGTGTCTCCTTTTGCTCTGCAGGGTGGGCCCTGAAGGAGACATTATGGGCACTGTGGGTGGGGGAGAGAGGAGGAGGGAGAGGGCGCTGCTTTCCCCAGCATGTCTGTCCTGTTGCTCTGCAGGGTGGGCCCTGCAGGAGATATTATGGGCACTGCGGGTGGGCGAGAGAAGAGGAGGAGGAAGAGGGCGCTGCTTTCCTCAGCATGTCTCTCCTTTTGCTCTGCAGGGTGGGCCCTGAAGGAGACCTCATGGGCACTGCGGGTGGGGGAGAGAGGAGGAGGGAGAGGATGCTGCTTTCCCCAGCATGTCTCTCCTTTTGCTCTGCAGGGTGGGCCCTGAAGGAGACATTATGGGCACTGCAGGTGGGGGGAGAGAGGAGGAGGGAGAGGGCGCTGCTTTCCCCAGCATGTCTCTCCTTTTGCTCTGCAGGGTGGGCCCTGAAGGAGACCTCATGGGCACTGCGGGTGGGGGAGAGAGGAGGAGGGAGAGGATGCTGCTTTCCCCAGCATGTCTCTCCTTTTGCTCTGCAGGGTGGGCCCTGAAGGAGACATTATGGGCACTGTGGGTGGGGGAGAGAGGAGGAGGGAGAGGACGCTGCTTTCCCCAGCATGTCTCTCCTTTTCCTCTGCAGGGTGGGCCCTGAAAGAGACATTGTGGGCACAGCGGGTGGGGGAGAGAGGAGGAGGAGAGAGGGCGCTGCTTTCCTCACCATGTCTCTCCTTTTCCTCTGCAGGGTAGGCCCTGAAGGAGACGTTATGGGCACTGCGGGTGGGGGAGAGAGGAGGAGGGAGAGGGTGCTGCATTCCCCGGCATGTCTCTCCTTTATCTCTGCAGGGTGGGCCCTGAAGGAGACATTATGGGCACTGCGGGTGGGGGAGAGAGGAGGAGGGAGAGGGCGCTGCTTTCCCTCGCATGTCTCTCCTTTTCCTCTGCAGGGTGGGCACTGAAAGAGACATTATGGGCATTGCAGGTGGGGGAGAGAGGAGGAGGGAGAGGGCGCTATGTTCCCCAGCATGTCTCTCCTTTTCCTCTGCAGGGTGGGCCCTGAAGACGACCTCATGGGCGCTGCGGGTGGGGAAGTGAGGAGGAGGGAGAGGTCTCTGCTTTCCCCAGCATGTCTCTCCTTTTGCTCTGCAGGGTGGACCCTGAAGACGACCTCATGGGCACTGCGGGTGGGGGACTGAGGAGGAGGGAGAGGGCGCTGCTTTCCCCAGCATGTCTCTCCTTTTGCTCTGCAGGGTGGACCCTGAAGGAGACCTCATGGGCAGTGCGGGTGGGGGAGAGAGGAGGAGGGAGACTATCATTTTCCTCTGCAGAGTGGGCCCTGAAGGAGACATTATGGGTACTGCAGGTGGGGTAGAGGAGGAGGAGGGCGCTGCTTGCCCCAGCATGTTTCTGCTTTTGCTCTGCAGGGTGGGCCCTGAAGGAGACATCATGGGCACTCCGGGTGGGGGAGGGAGGAGGAGGGAGAGGGTGATGCTTTCCAGCATGTCTCTCCTTTTGCTCTGCACGGTGGGCCCTGAAGGAGACGTTATGGGCACCGCGGGTGGGAGAGAGAGGAGGAGGAGGGAGAGGGCGCTGCTTTCCCCAGCATGTCTCTCCTTTTGCTCTGCAGGGTGCGCCCTGAAGGAGACATAATGGGCACTGCGGCTGGGGGAGAGAGGAGGAGGGAGAGGGTGCTGCATTCCCCAGCATCTCTGTCCTTTTGCTCTGCAGGGTGTGCCCTGAAGGAGACATTATGGGCACTGCGGGTGGGGGGAGAGAGGAGGAGGGAGAGGGTGCTGCTTTCCCCAGCATGTCTCTCCTTTTGCTCTGCAGGGTGGGCCCTGAAGGAGACCTCATGGGCACTGCGGGTGGGGGAGTGAGGAGGAGGGAGAGGGTGCTGCTTTCCCCAGCATGTCTCTCCTTTTGCTCTGCAGGGTGGGCCCTGAAGGAGACCTCATGGGCACTGCGGGTGGGGGAGAGAGGAGGAGGGAGACACTCCTTTTCCTCTGCAGGGTGGGCCCTGAAGGAGACATTATGGGCACTGCGGGTGGGGGTGAGAGGAGGAGGCAGAGGGTGCTACTTTCCCCAGCATGTCTGTCCTTATGCTCTGCAGGTTGTGCCCTGAAGAAGACATCATGGGCACTGCGGGTGGGGGGAGAGAGGAGGAGGAAGAGGGCGCTGCTTTCCCCAGCATGTCTCTCCTTTTACTCTGCAGGGTGGGCCCTGAAGGAGACCTCATGGGCACTGCGAGTGGGGGAGAGAGGAGGAGGGAGAGGGCGCTGCTTTCCCCAGCATGTCTCTCCTTTTGCTCTGCAGGGTGGGCCCTGAAGGAGACCTCATGGGCACTGTGGGTGGGGGAGAGAGGAGGAGGGAGACTCTCCTTTTCCTCTGCAGGGTGGGCCCTGAAGGAGACATTATGGGCACTGCGGGTGTCGGTGAGAGGAGGAGGGAGAGGGCGCTGCTTTCCCCAGCATGTCTCTCCTTTTGCTCTGCAGGGTGGGCGCTGAAGGAGATCTCATGGGCAATATGGGTGGGGGAGCGTGGAGGAGGGAGAGGGTGCTGCATTCTCCAGCATGTCTCTCCTTTTGCTCTGCAGAGTCGGCCCTGAAGGAGACCTCATGGGCACTGCGGGTGGGGGAGAGAGGAGGAGGGAGAGGGCGCTGCTTTCCCCAGCATGTCTCTCCTTTTGCTCTGCAGAGTCGGCCCTGAAGGAGACCTCATGGGCACTGCGGGTGAGGGAGAGAGGAGGAGGGAGAGGGCGCTGCTTTCCCCAGCATGTCTCTCCTTTTGCTCTGCAGGGTGGGCCCTGAAGGAGACGTTATGGGCACTGAGGGTGGGGGGGAGGAGGAGGGAGAGGGTGCTGCTTTCCCCAGCATGTCTCTCCTTTTCATCTGCAGGGTGGGCCCTGAAGGAGACCTCATGGGCACTGCGGGTGGGGGAGAGAGGAGGAGGGAGAGGGTGCTGCTTTCCCCAGCATGTCTCTTCTTTTGCTCTGCAGGGTGGGCCCTGAAGGAGACATTATGGGCACTGAAGGTGGGGGAGAGGAGGAGGAGGGAGGGGGCGCTGCTTGCCTCAGCATGTTTCTCCTTTTGCTCTGCAGGGTGGGCCCTGAACGAGACATCATGGGCACTCTGGGTGGGGGAGGGAGGATGAGGGAGAGGGTGATGCTTTCCAGCATGTCTCTCCTTTTGCTCTGCATGGTGGGCCCTGAAGGAGACGTTATGGGCAGCGCTGGTGGGAGAGAGAGGAGGAGGAGGGAGAGGGCGCTGATTTCCCCAGCATGTCTCTCCTTTTGCTCTGCAGGGTGGGCCCTGAAGGAGACATTATGGGCACTGCGGCTGGGGGAGAGAGGAGGAGGGAGAGGGCTCTGCTTTCCCAAGCATGTCTGTCCTTTTGCTCCGCAGGGTGTGCCCTGAAGGAGACATTATGGGCACTGCGGGTGGGGGGAGAGAGGAGGAGGGAGACGGCGCTGCTTTCCCCAGCATGTCTATCCTTTTGCTCTGCAGGGTGGGCCCTGAAGGAGACCTCATGGGCACTGCGGGTGGGGGAGTGAGGAGGAGGGAGAGGGCGCTGCTTTCCCCAGCATGTCTCTCCTTTTGCTCTGCAGGGTGGGCCCTGAAGGAGACCTCATGGGCACTGAGCGTGGGGGAGAGAGGAGGAGGGAGACTCTCCTTTTCCTCCGCAGGGTGTGCCCTGAAGGAGAAATTATGGGCACTGCGGGTGGGGGGAGAGAGGAGGAGGGAGAGGGTGCTGCTTTCCCCAGCATGTCTCTCCTTTTCATCTGCAGGGTGGGCCCTGAAGGAGACCTCATGGGCACTGCGGGTGGGGGAGCAAGGAGGAGGGAGAGGGTGCTGCTTTCCCCAGCATGTCTCTTCTTTTGCTCTGCAGGGTGGGCGCTGAAGGAGACATTATGGGCACTGCGGGTGGGGGTGCGAGGAGGAGGGGGGAGAGGGTGCTGCTTCCGCCAGCATGTCTCTCCTTTTGCTCTGCAGGGTGGGCCCTGAATGAGACCTCATGGGCACTGCGGGAGGGGGAGAGAGGAGGAGGGAGAGGGTGCTGCTTTCCCCAGCATGTCTCTTCTTTTGCTCTGCAGGGTGGGCCCTAAATGAGACATTATGGGCACTGCGGGTGGGGGAGAGGAAGAGGAGGGAGAGAGCGCTGCTTGCCCCAGCATGTTTCTCCTTTTGCTCTGCAGGGTGGGCCCTGAAGGAGACATCACGGGCACTCTGGGTGGGGGAGGAAGGAGGAGGGAGAGGGTGATGCTTTCCAGCATGTCTCTCCTTTTGCTCTGCACGGTGGGCCCTGAAGGAGACGTTATGGGCAACGCGGGTGGGAGAGAGAGGAGGAGGGAGAGGGCGCTGCTTTCCCCACCATGTCTCTCCTTTTGCTGTGCAGGGTGGGCCCTGAAGGAGACATTATGGGCACTGCGGCTGGGGGAGAGAGGAGGAGGGAGAGGGCGCTGCTTTCCCCAGCATGTCTGTCCTTTTGCTCTGCAGGGTGTGCCCTGGAGGAGACATTATGGGCACTGCGGGTGGGGAGAGAGGAGGAGGGAGAGGGCGCTGCTTTCCCCAGCATGTCTCTCCTTTTCCTCTGCAGGGTGTGCCCTGAAGGAGACATTATGGGCACTGCGGGTGGGGGGACAGAGGAGGAGGGAGAGGGTGCTGCTTTCCCCAGCATGTCTCTCCTTTTCATCTGCAGGGTCGGCCCTGAAGGAGACCTCATGGGCACTGCGGGTGGGGGAGCGAGGAGGAGGGAGAGGGTGCTGCTTTCCCCAGCATGTCTCTTCTTTTGCTCTGCAGGGTGGGCGCTGAAGGAGACATTATGGGCACTGCGGGTGGGGGTGCGAGGAAGAGGGGGGAGAGTGTACTGCTTCCGCCAGCATGTCTCTCCTTTTGCTCTGCAGGGTGGGCCCTGAATGAGACCTCATGGGCACTGCGGGAGGGGGAGAGAGGAGGAGGGAGAGGGTGCTGCTTTCCCCAGCATGTCTCTTCTTTTGCTCTGCAGAGTGGGCCCTGAATGAGACATTATGGGCACTGCGGGTGGGGGAGAGGAAGAGGAGGGTGAGAGCGCTGCTTGCCCCAGCATGTTTCTCCTTTTGCTCTGCAGGGTGGGCCCTGAAGGAGACATCATGGGCACTCCGGGTGGGGGAGGGAGAAGGAGGGAGAGGGTGATGCTTTCCAGCATGTCTCTCCTTTTGCTCTGCACGGTGGGCCCTGAAGGAGACGTTATGGGCAACGCGGGTGGGAGAGAGAGGAGGAGGAGGGAGAGGGTGCTGCTTTCCCCACCATGTCTCTCCTTTTGCTGTGCAGGGTAGGCCCTGAAGGAGACATTATGGGCACTGCGGCTGGGGGAGAGAGGAGGAGGGAGAGGGCGCTGCTTTCCCCAGCATGTCTTTCCTTTTGCTCTGCAGGGTGTGCCCTGGAGGAGACATTATGGGCACTGCGGGTGGGGGAGTGAGGAGGAGGGAGAGGGCGCTGCTTTCCCCAGCATGTCTCTCCTTTTGCTCTGCAGGGTGGGCCCTGAAGGAAACATTATGGGCACTGCGGGTGGGGGTGAGAGGAGGAGGGAGAGGGCGCTGCTTTCCGCAGCATGTCTCTCCTTTTGCTCTGCAGGGTGGGTGCTGAAGGAGATCTCATGGGCAATATGGGTGGGGGAGAGAGGAGGAGGGAGAGGGTGCTGCGTTCTCCAGCATGTCTCTCCTTTTGCTCTGCAGGGTCGGCCCTGAAGGAGACATTATGGGCACTGCGGGTGGGGTGGAGAGGAGGAGGGAGAGAGCGCTGCTTTCCCCAGCATGTCTCTCCTTTTGTTCTGCAGAGTGGGCCTTGAAGGAGACCTCATGGGCACTGCAGGTGCGGGAGAGAGGAGGAGGGAGAGAGCGCTGCTTTTCCCAGCATGTCTCTCCTTTTGCTCTGCAGGGTGCGCCCTGAAGGAGACCTCATGGGTACTGCGGATGGGGAGAGAGGAGGAGGGAGTGGGTGCTGCTTTGCCCAGCATGTCTCTCTTTTTTCTCTGCACGGTGGACCCTGCAGGAGATATCTTGGGCACTGCGGGTGGGGGAGAGAGGAGGAGGGAGAGGGCGCTGCTTTCCCCAGCATGTCTCTCCTTTTGGTCTGCAGGGTGGGCTCTGAAGGAGACATTATGGGCACTGCGGGTGGGGGAGTGAGGAGGAGGGAGAGGGCGCTGCTTTGCCTAGCATGTCTCTCCTTTTGCTCTGCAGGGTGGGCCCTGAAGGAGACCTCATGGGCACTGAGGGTGGGGGAGAGAGGAGGAGGGAGACTCTCCTTTTCCTCCGCAGGGTGTGCCCTGAAGGAGACATTATGGGCACTGCGGGTGGGGGGAGAGAGGAGGAGGGAGAGGGTGCTGCTTTCCCCAGCATGTCTCTCCTTTTCATCTGCAGGGTGGGCCCTGAAGGAGACCTCATGGGCACTGCGGGTGGGGGAGCGAGGAGGAGGGAGAGGGTGCTGCTTTCCCCAGCATGTCTCTTCTTTTGCTCTGCAGGGTGGTTGCTGAAGGAGACATTATGGGCACTGCGGGTGGGGGTGCGAGGAGGAGGGAGGAGAGGGTGCTGCTTCCGCCAGCATGTCTCTCCTTTTGCTCTGCAGGGTGGGCCCTGAATGAGACCTCATGGGCACTGCGGGAGGGGGAGAGAGGAGGAGGGAGAGGGTGCTGCTTTCCCCAGCATGTCTCTTCTTTTGCTCTGCAGGGTGGGCCCTGAATGAGACATTATGGGCACTGCAGGTGGGGGAGAGGTAGAGGAGGGAGAGGGTGCTGCTTTCCCCAGCATGTCTCTCCTTTTCATCTGCAGGGTGGGCCCTGAAGGAGACATCATGGGCACTCCGGGTGGGGGAGGGAGGAGGAGGGAGAGGGCGCTGCTTTCCCCAGCATGTCTCTCCTTTTGCTCTGCAGGGTGGGCCCTGAAGGAGACCTCATGGGCACTGCGGGTGGAGGAGTGAGGAGGAGGGAGAGGGCGCTGCTTTCCCCAGCATGTCTCTCCTTTTGCTCTGCAGGGTGGGTGCTGAAGGAGATCTCATGGGCAATATGGCTGGGGGAGAGAGGAGGAGGGAGAGGGTGCTGCGTTCTCCAGCATGTCTCTCCTTTTGCTCTGCAGGGTCGGCCCTGAAGGAGACATTATGGGCACTGCGGGTGGGATGGAGAGGAGGAGGGAGAGAGCGCTGCTTTCCCCAGCATGTCTCTCCTTTTGCTCTGCAGAGTGGGCCTTGAAGGAGACCTCATGGGCACTGCAGGTGCGGGAGAGAGGAGGAGGGAGAGAGCGCTGCTTTTCCCAGCATGTCTCTCCTTTTGCTCTGCAGGGTGCGCCCTGAAGGAGACCTCATGGGCATGTAACGTTCACCTGATTCCCGTAGAGTCGCCGGTCTTGACTGGGCGTATACCGTATCTTCAAAGGTGATGTGTAACACACGCCTGGCTCTTTGGGCTGGACCTCTGTGCACTGTATGTCTGACTCGAAGGGTAAGATGTCTGCAGATAGAAAATATGGGATTAAGGAACTGGGTTATTGAATGTCTCTCTCTTCTTCCCTTTCTCTTCTCCTGTAGAACCCCAAAGGTTAACGCTCTCACCTTAGGTAAGTGAACGCTGTGCTCTCCATCTGCCTCGGGGCAGGGTGCTGTAACCAGTTTCTTCACTGGATAAGGGGAGCAGGCCTCTTGACTTCAGAGGACTGCTGTCCGTCGTTTACTGCACGAACGGTAAGTTTCGAGTAATTCTAATGTCTTTAAAGTCTTTAGTAATGATGTCTCTTGTTTTGCAGGGTTCCGGCGATGGCGGATGACGGGCTGAAGTGAGTTGAAGATGGAGCCCCTGTGATGAATAGAAGCGCCTGGAAGCACGTAAGTAAGCGCTTGTTGCCTGCTTCACGATGCGCTCTAACTGTTTTTTATTTTGCAGGTACAAGTTCGGAGCGGCTGCAGGGTGCCGGAATACCCACTGGGTTAGATGTGGAAAGGAGTAATGGCACGTGAGTATTAAAGTTCCCCAATGTCTTTAAACGCACCTTGTTTTGTCTTTCAGATGCGGGATGCAGCGCTGAAGGCCTCCACAGCATGCGAAGAGTTGGTAAGCTTTTGTCTTTCAGATGCCGGAATGCAGCGCGAGGCGTTGGTGACAGCCGATGGACCAGGTAAGTGAAGAGCTGTCACTGAAGACCGTAATGCTAACCTGTTCTTTCTTGTCTTTATAGGTGTTGCTGAAGACTGGATTCAGGATGGTAAGCCTTTTTCCTTAGGCCCAGGATCAGATGCAGAAGACACGATGAGCGTTCTGCTGCAGAGGATGCAGAATAACACAAAGCAAGATTCATCCATAGGGTGTGTTTTAAATAGCCTCCTGTAGTGCTTAGGTGTCTCCTTCCACAGCCACGCCTAAGTAAGAAAAGCGTTCCTGCTTTCCAGAAGACTTCCAGTGTTCTGAATCTAGGGAGTGGCTCCTGCCCCACCCAACAGGAAAAGTAGTTCCAAACAGAAGAGGATCAGAGGCTCAACTGGCAGGCAAGTAAGCAGCATGGTCTGCTGCAGGTAAATCCACCCAAGCATTATGAGCCCGGCGCTTCCAGCGCTGGGACTGGGCATATTTATGAGCCTGGTGCCACTGGCGCCAGCACTGGGTCCAAAAGGTCCCAATTGGGACTGGTTGGCACTCGGAACCTGGGTTATGGATCTGCTTCCAAGGGAGTTGGGAAAACCCTGACCTTTTGGAAGCAGAGATCATGACAGTACCCACCCTCAAGGCCCCTCCCAAACCGGGCTTCTCCGGGGGTTTTGGCTTGTCAGGAAATGTTCGGTGAAATCTTTTGATTAGGCGAGGAGCGTGGACATATTCAGCAGGTTCCCAGGATCTCTCTTGGGGGCCGTAGCCTTTCCAGTCAATTAGGTAAAATAGTTTAGATTTGGAGATCTTGGAGTCCAGAATGCTTTTGACTTCAAACTCGAGTTCTCCATCAACTAGGATAGGTTTTGGAGATTTAGTTAGTCGGGTTTGAGGTTGCACGGGTTTTAATAGAGAGACGTGGAAGACCGGAGGTATCTTCATGTGCAGGGGCAAGTCCAACTTGACCGCTACTGGGTTTACTATGGTAGTGATGGAATAGGGACCAAGGTATCTTGGGTTGAATGTGCGTGGCCCTTTTAGAGGTAGATATTTGGTGGATAATCAGACTTGATCCCCTACTTGATATTGAGGGGCTTCCTTCCGATGTTGATCTGCTCCTTTCTTGTATTGTTCTTTAGCCCTCTGAAGGTGAGAAACAGCTTCCTTAAAGGCTTGGGTGATTGTAGAATGCAGGTAGTCTACTGCTGGTGTTTCAAGATCTTGGAGGGGATCCAACTCCGAGGTTCGAGGGTGACTGCCGTACAAAAGAAAAAACAGGGTTTTCCCAGTTCCCGAATGGACAGACTTATTGTAGGCATATTCGGCTATCCAAAGGATGTCTTTCCAAGTTTTTTCAGTTTGTTGCAGCATGCAGCTAAATACTGTTCCAGAGTTTGATTTGTCCTCTCGGTTTGTCCGTCGGTCTGAGGGTGGTGACTGGTCGATAGTCTCACATCAATTTGAGCCGACCGACAGCAACTTCGCCAAAAATGAGAAATAAATTGACTACCTCGATCCGAAATTAGAACCGAAGGAAAACCGTGCAGTCGGACGATGTTTTCGAGAAATTCTCGGGCCAGAGTTGCTGCTGTTGGCAAGCCTTTGAGCGGAATGAAATGCGCCATCTTGGAGAATAAGTCCACGATTACTAGAATCGTATTGTATCCGGAGCATGGAGGTAGATCGGTGATGAAGTCCATAGAAAGCGTATGCCAAGGGCGAGGTGGGATGTCAATAGGGCGTAAGAGGCCTGCTGGTCTTTGCTTTTGACTCTTGTTTTGGGCGCATACTCCACAGGACATTATAAAGTCTCTGATATCTTTTTTCCAAGACGGCCACCAGAAGTAGCGCTTGATCTTTTCTGAGGTCTTGGCCATACCGGGATGTCCTTCCATTAAAGAATCGTGATAACAAGAGATTACTTTTTTCTGTAAATCTGTGCTGGGTAGGTATAATCGTTCTTGGAAATACAATAAGTTGTCCTTTACTGCAAAGTCCTTTCCCTGCAGATGCCAATTCTGTATGTCTGCTGGAGTTACAAGTTGCCTGGCTTTGTCCTTAACTTCCTCTATGGATTCTGTGGCGATTACACCCAGAATTCTTTGTTCGGGAATGATTGGTACAGGTTTAGGGTTGATCAAGTGTTCTTCCACTCCCATCCGAGAAAGGGCATCAGCTTTACCGTTCTTTGTACCAGGTCGATAGGTAATTATGAAGTCAAACTCGGCAAAGAATAATGCCCAACAGAGTTGTCTAGAGGATTGGGCTTTTGCGGTTTTCAAATATTGCAGGTTTCGGTGATCCGTAATCACAGTAACGGTGTGTTGGGCCCCCAGCAGATAATGCCGCCAAGCCTTAAAGGCAGACTTGATAGCCAGAAGTTCCTTGTCAGTAATCGTGTAATTGATTTCAGGAGGCGAGAATTTGCAGGACCAAAATGCCACGGGATGCAACTGATTGGTTACCGGGTACTTTTGTGATAGAACTGCCCCCATGGCAAGGCTTGAAGCATCAGTTTCCACGATGTAGGGGAGTTCGGGGCGAGGGTGTTTTAAGATTGGTGCAGAGATAAATTTAGTCTTCAAATCCTGGAAAGCTTGTTCCGCCTCGGTAGACCATTCAAAACGTTTGTTTTTCTTTAACAAGGCAGTGATGGGCTGGACTATTCGAGAGAATTCGGGGATAAACCTGCGGTAAAAGTTAGCGAAGCCTAACATGCTTTGCACACCTTTTACGGAGGATGGTGATGGCCATTTGAGAACTGCATCGACCTTCTTTGAATCCATACGCACTCCGCCAGGTGATAATATGAATCCCAAGAATTCAACTTCAGTCACGTTGAAAACACATTTTTTCCAACTTAGCGAAAAGTTTGTGTTGACGCAATCTTTCGAGGACCATTTTCACGTGTTTCCGATGTTCAGATTCCGATGAAGAATAAACGAGGATGTCGTCAATGTAAATAACAACACACACATCTATGAGCTCTCTGAGGACATCGTTCATAAAATATTGAAAGGCGGCCGGGGCATTGCAAAGTCCGAAGGGCATGACCTGATATTCAAATAGCCCATACTTGGTATGGAAGGCCGTCTTCCATTCATCACCCTCTTTTACTCGTACCAAGTGGTAAGCTCCTCTAAGATCCAGCTTTGTATATATGCATGCTTTTCTGACTTGGTCCAGGAGTTCAGGGATCAAAGGTAACAGATATCTATTCTTAACGGTGATCTGGTTCAGGGAGCGATAATCTATACAAGTTCTAAGGTCTCCTTCCTTTTTTGGAACAAAGAACAAAGCTGAAGAAGCAGGGGACTTGGAAGGACGAATAAACCCATTTGCCAGGTATTGATCCAGGTATTGTCGAAGGTGAAGGTTCTCAGGCTCGGTGAGGGCATAAATTCTACTACAAGGAGGAGTAGATCCAGGTATCAGGTCTATCTGGCAGTCATAAGACCTATGAGGAGGTAGAGAGTTAGCCTGATCCTTCCGGAAAACATCTTGGTATTCTAGGTATTCGGGAGGTAACTGGGGAGTCTCTGAAGAAATTGCTGCCAGTGCAACACCAGGTGGAGGGTGACAAGTAGAGACACATTCTGGAAACTGGACCGTTCTTGCTCGCCAATCGATCAGAGGATTGTGTTTCTCTAACCAAGGTATTCCTAGAATAATCTGAAACTGAGGGGCCTTAATCACATCGAACACGATCTTCTCATGGTGTCCATCTTGACTTACTAGCGTCACCTCTTGAGTGGTATGCGTTACTGGCCCGGAGGCTATCTCCGTACCATCCACCGTAGTAATGACGTCCTTTACAGCCTTGGGACAAAGAGTTAGATTCATCCTCAAAACCATTTCATGATCCACATAATTGCCGATGGCACTGCTGTCGACGTAAGCTTCAATTGCATGTAATCGATCCGGATTATCAGGGCTAATGAGGACCATAGGTATCACGAAATGCGAGGTCACGGAACTGGTTTTCACGCTCGGCAAGAGGACCTCTATTCTTGTCGGGCGAGGTCGTTTCCCTGCTCAGAGTTTGTAACTTTGGTAACTGCAGCTCCTACTGCCTTCTTGGCAGGTTTCACCGGACAGTCTCGAAGAAAGTGCCCTGAGTTTCCGCAATAGAGGCATAATTGCAACTGTTTTCTCCTTTCCCGCTCCTTTTGTGTTAGAGGACTTTTCAGACCCCCTATTTGCATGGGTTCCCCGGAGTCTACTCCTTTGGAAGGAGTTGGCGGTTTGGAAAATACTCGAGCATCAAACTTTGAACGATCGGCCTTCCTGTTCTGCAGTCTGTGATCTATTTGAACGACTAAGTCTATATAGTCCGAACAATCTTGTGGGGGATTCACTACTTGGGCTAACACATCTTTGAGCTCTCCACGTAGACCTCTATAAAACAGCGTAATCCTTTTGTCCTCAGGCCATTGAGTTTCCACTATCAGTCTGTTGAAAGACGCAATATAAGCCAAAAGGTCTTGATTACCTTGTCGCAACGAAAGAAGCTCATTGTCCAAGGCCTGCCCCTGTGAATGTCTTGCGAACAGTTTTTCCATACTGAGCTGAAAAGCTTGAAAATCATGGAGGACCGGATCATCTTGATTTACTAGAGGGATCGACCAGTCTGCTGCATTGCCACTAAGGTACGAAAGCACGAAATCTACTTTAGCTTGATCAGTTGGAAAGGCTGCTGGCCGGCATAAGAAATGGAACCGGCACTGATTGATAAATACTGCAAACCTCTTTGGGTCACCAGAAAATCGTTCGGGCGGAGCCAGAGGTACATTCCCAGGTAGGTTGATCTGCACTGGATTCATAAAGGATGTAGAAGGAAGATTTCCCCCAGATGCGGGTAACGGGGTCTGTCCGGCTTGTGACTGTAGCAATTGTCTAGCGAGATCATCTGTTCGCTCCTTGGAAATAATCAGTTCCCTTCTTAGAGCGTTTGTTTCCTGACGGGCTGCATGCACTTCTGCCCTTAGTTCCCCAAGTAACTGGGCTAGCTGGTCGGTATCCGAGGTTTCCATAGCGCCTGGACGGGAGTTTTGTGGTAGGCTTTGCGTTCTGTAACGCTCACCTGATTCCCGTAGAGGCGCCGGTCTTGACTGGGCGTATACCGTATCTTCAAAGGTGATGTGTAACACACGGCTGGCTCTTTGGGCTGGACCTCTGTGCACTGTATGTCTGACTCGAAGGGTAAGATGTCTGCAGATAGAAAATATGGGATTAAGGAACTGGGTTATTGAATGTCTCTCTCTTCTTCCCTTTCTCTTCTCCTGTAGAACCCCAAAGGTTAACGCTCTCACCTTAGGTAAGTGAACGCTGTGCTCTCCATCTGCCTCGGGGCAGGGTGCTGTAACCAGTTTCTTCACTGGATAAGGGGAGCAGGCCTCTTGACTTCAGAGGACTGCTGTCCGTCGTTTACTGCGCGAACGGTAAGTTTCGAGTAATTCTAATGTCTTTAAAGTCTTTAGTAATGATGTCTCTTGTTTTGCAGGGTTCCGGCGATGGCGGATGACGGGCTGAAGTGAGTTGAAGATGGAGCCCGTGTGATGAATAGAAGCGCCTGGAAGCACGTAAGTAAGCGCTTGTTGCCTGCTTCACGATGCGCTCTAACTGTCTTTTTATTTTGCAGGTACAAGTTCGGAGCGGCTGCAGGGTGCCGGAATACCTACTGGGTTAGATGTGGAAAGGAGTAATGGCACGTGAGTATTAAAGTTCCCCAATGTCTTTAAACGCACCTTGTTTTGTCTTTCAGATGCGGGATGCAGCGCCAAAGGCCTCCGGAGCGTGCGAAGAGTTGGTAAGCTTTTGTCTTTCAGATGCCTTTTTCCTTAGGCCCAGGATCAGATGCAGAAGACACGATGAGCGTTCTGCTGCAGAGGATGCAGAATAACGCAAAGCAAGATTCATCCATCGGGTGTGGTTTAAACAGCCTCCTGTAGTGCTTAGATGTCTCCTTCCACAGCCACGCCTAGGTAAGAAAAGAGTTCCTGCTTTCCAGAAGAGTTCCAGTGTTCTGAATCTAGGGAGTGGCTCCTGCCCCACCCAACAGGAAAAGTAGTTCCAAACAGAAGAGGATCAGAGGCTCAACTGGCAGGCAAGTAAGCAGCATGGTCTGCTGCAGGTAAGTCCACCCAAGCATTATGAGCCCGGCGCTTCCAGCGCTGGGACTGGGCATATTTATGAGCCTGGTGCCACTGGCGCCAGGACTGGGTCCAAAAGGTCCCAATTGGGACTGGTTGGCACTCGGAACCCGGGTTATGGATCTGCTTCCAAGGGAGTTGGGAAAACCCTGACCTTTTGGAAGCAGAGATCATGACAGGGCACTGCGGATGGGGAGAGAGGAGGAGGGAGAGGGTGCTGCTTTGCCCAGCATGTCTCTCTTTTTTCTCTGCAGGGTGGACCCTGCAGGAGATATCTTGGGCACTGCGGGTGGGGGAGAGAGGAGAAGGGAGAGGGCGCTGCTTTCCGCAGCATGTCTCTCCTTTTGCTCTGCAGGGTGGGCTCTGAAGGAGACATTATGGGCACTGCGGGTGGGGGAGAGAGGAGGAGGGAGAGGGCGCTGCTTTCCCCAGCATGTCTCTCCTTTTGCTCTGCAAGGTGGGCCCTGAAGGAGACATTATGGGCACTGCGGGTGGGGGAGAGAGGAGGAGGAGGGAGAGGGCGCTGCTTTCCCCAGCATGTCTTTCCTTTTCCTCTGCAAGGTGGGCCCTGGAGGAGACATTATGGGCACTGCGGGTGGGGGCGAGAGGAGGAGGGAGAGGGCGCTGCTTTCCCCAGCATGTCTCTCCTTTCGCTCTGCAGGCCCTGAAGGAGACATTATGGGCACTGCGGGTGGGGGAGAGAGTAGGAGGGAGAGGGCGCTGCTTTCCCCAGCATGTCTGTCCTGTTGCTCTGCAGGGTGGGCCCTGCAGGAGATATTATGGGCACTGCGGGTGGGGGAGAGAAGAGGAGGAGGAAGAGGGCGCTGCTTTCCTCAGCATGTCTCTCCTTTTGCTCTGCAGGGTGGGCACTGAAGGAGACCTCATGGGCACTGCGGGTGGGGGAGAGAGGAGGAGGGAGAGGATGCTGCTTTCCCCAGCATGTCTCTCCTTTTGCTCTGCAGGGTGGGCCCTGAAGGAGACATTATGGGCACTGTGGGTGGGGGAGAGAGGAGGAGGGAGAGGACGCTGCTTTCCCCAGCATGTCTCTCCTTTTCCTCTGCAGGGTGGGCCCTGAAAGAGACATTGTGGGCACTGCGGGTGGGGGAGAGAGGAGGAGGAGAGAGGGCGCTGCTTTCCCCACCATGTCTCTCCTTTTCCTCTGCAGGGTGGGACCTGAAGGAGACGTTATGGGCACTGCGGGTGGGGGAGAGAGGAGGAGGGAGAGGGTGCTGCATTCCCCAGCATGTCTCTCCTTTATCTCTGCAGGGTGGGCCCTGAAGGAGACATTATGGGCACTGCGGGTGGGGGAGAGAGGAGGAGGGAGAGGGCGCTGCTTTCCCTAGCATGTCTCTCCTTTTCCTCTGCAGGGTGGGCACTGAAAGAGACATTATGGGCATTGCAGGTGGGGGAGAGAGGAGGAGGGAGAGGGTGCTATGTTCCCCAGCATGTCTCTCCTTTTCCTCTGCAGGGTGGCCCTGAAGGAGACATTATAGGCACTTTGGGTGGGGGAGAGAAAAGTAGGAGGGAGAGGGTGCTGCTTTCCCCAGCATGTCTCTCCTTTTGCTCTGCAGGGTGGGCCCTGAAGACGACCTCATGGGCACTGCGGGTGGGGGACTGAGGAGGAGGGAGAGGGCGCTGCTTTCCCCAGCATGTCTCTCCTTTTGCTCTGCAGGGTGGACCCTGAAGGAGAACTCATGGGCAGTGCGGGTGGGGGAGAGAGGAGGAGGGAGACTCTCATTTTCCTCTGCAGAGTGGGCCCTGAAGGAGACATTATGGGCAATGCGGGTGGGGTAGAGGAGGAGGAGGGCGCTGCTTGCCCCAGCATGTTTCTGCTTTTGCTCTGCAGGGTTGGCCCTGAAGGAGACATCATGGGCACTCCGGGTGGGGGAGGGAGGAGGAGGGAGAGGGTGATGCTTTCCAGCATGTCTCTCCTTTTGCTCTGCACGGTGGCCCTGAAGGAGACGTTATGGGCACCGTGGGTGGGAGAGAGAGGAGGAGGAGGGAGAGGGCGCTGCTTTCCCCAGCATGTCTCTCCTTTTGCTCTGCAGGGTGGGCCCTGAAGGAGACATTATGGGCACTGTGGCTGGGGGAGAGAGGAGGAGGGAGAGGGCGCTGCTTTCCCCAGCATGTCTGTCCTTTTGCTCTGCAGGGTGTGCCCTGGAGGGGACATTATGGGCACTGCGGGTGGGGGAGAGAGGAGGAGGGAGAGGGCGCTGCTTTCCCCAGCATGTCTCTCCTTTTGCTCTGCAGGGTGGGCCCTGAAGGAGACCTCATGGGCACTGCGGGTGGGGGAGCGAGGAGGAGGGAGAGGACGCTGCTTTCCCCAGCATGTCTCTTCTTTTGCTCTGCAGGGTGGGCCCTGAAGGAGACATTATGGGCACTGCGGGTGGGGGTGCGAGGAGGAGGGGGGAGAGGGTGCCGCTTTCCCCAGCATGTTTCTCCGTTTGCTCTGCAGGGTGGGTCCTGAAGGAGACCTCATGGGCACTGCGGGTGGGGGAGAGAGGAGGAGGGAGAGGGTGCTGCTTTCCCCAGTATGTCTGTCCTTATGCTCTGC
This sequence comes from Ambystoma mexicanum, assembly GCF_040938575.1. Classification (NCBI taxonomy): domain Eukaryota; kingdom Metazoa; phylum Chordata; class Amphibia; order Caudata; family Ambystomatidae; genus Ambystoma; species Ambystoma mexicanum. The sequence continues at coordinate 59,187,131 of NC_090935.1, read as the reverse complement.
AGGTTGTGCCCTGAAGGAGACATTATGGGCACTGCGGGTGCGGGGAGAGAGGAGGAGGGGGAGGGCGCTGCTTTCCCCAGCATGTCTCTCCTTTTGCTCTGCAGGGTGGGCCCTGAAGGAGACCTCATGGGCACTGCGAGTGGGGGAGAGAGGAGGAGGGAGAGGGCGCTGCTTTCCCCAGCATGTCTCTCCTTTTGCTCTGCAGGGTGGGCGCTGAAGGAGATCTCATGGGCAATATGGGTGGGGGAGAGTGGAGGAGGGAGAGGACGCGGCTTTCCCCAGCATGTCTCTCCTTTTGCTCTGCAGGGTGGGCCCTGAAGGAGACGTTATGGGCACTGAGGGTGGGGGGGAGGAGGAGAGAGAGGGTGCTGTTTTCTCCAGCATGTCTCTCCTTTTCATCTGCAGGGTGGGCCCTGAAGGAGACCTCATGGGCACTGCGGATGGGGGAGAGAGGAGGAGGGAGAGGGTGCTGCTTTCCCCAGCATGTCTCTTCTTTTGCTCTGCAGGATGGGCCCTGAAGGAGACATTATGGGCACTGCGGGTGGGGGAGAGGAGGAGGAGGGAGAGGGCGCTGCTTGCCTCAGCATGTTTCTCCTTTTGCTCTGCAGGGTGGGCCCTGAAGGAGACATCATGGGCACTCTGGGTGGGGGAGGGAGGATGAGGGAGAGGGTGATGCTTTCCAGCATGTCTCTCCTTTTGCTCTGCACGGTGGGCCCTGAAGGAGACGTTATGGGCAGCGCTGGTGGGAGAGAGAGGAGGAGGAGGGAGAGGGCGCTGCTTTCCCCAGCATGTCTCTCCTTTTGCTCTGCAGGGTGGGCCCTGAAGGAGACATTATGGGCACTGCGGCTGGGGGAGAGAGGAGGAGGGAGAGGGCTCTGCTTTCCCAAGCATGTCTGTCCTTTTGCTCCGCAGGGTGTGCCCTGAAGGAGACATTATGGGCACTGCGGATGGGGAGAGAGGAGGAGGGAGAGAGTGCTGCTTTGCCCAGCATGTCTCTCTTTTTTCTCTGCAGGGTGGACCCTGCAGGAGATATCTTGGGCACTGCGGGTGGGGGAGAGAGGAGGAGGGAGAGGGCGCTGCTTTCCGCAGCATGTCTCTCCTTTTGCTCTGCAGGGTGGGCTCTGAAGGAGACATTATGGGCACTGCGGATGGGGGAGAGAGGAGGAGGGAGAGGGCGCTGCTTTCCCCAGCATGTCTCTCCTTTTGCTCTGCAAGGTGGGCCCTGAAGGAGACATTATTGGCACTGGGGGTGGGGGAGAGAGGAGGAGGAGGGAGAGGGCGCTGCTTTCCCCAGCATGTCTTTCCTTTTCCTCTGCAAGGTGGGCCCTGGAGGAGACATTATGGGCACTTTGGGTGGGGGCGAGAGGAGGAGGGAGAGGGCGCTGCTTTCCCCAGCATGTCTCTCCTTTCGCTCTGCAGGGTGGGCCCTGAAGACGACCTCATGGGCGCTGCGTGTGGGGGAGTGAGGAGGAGGGAGAGGGCTCTGCTTTCCCCAGCATGTCTCTCCTTTTGCTCTGCAGGGTGGACCCTGAAGGCGACCTCATGGGCACTGCGGGTGGGGGACTGAGGAGGAGGGAGAGGGCGCTGCTTTCCCCAGCATGTCTCTCCTTTTGCTCTGCAGGGTGGACCCTGAAGGAGACCTCATGGGCAGTGCGGGTGTGGGAGAGAGGAGAAGGGAGACTCTCATTTTCCTCTGCAGAGTGGGCCCTGAAGGAGACATTATGGGCACTGCTGGTGGGGTAGAGGAGGAGGAGGGCGCTGCTTGCCCCAGCATGTTTCTGCTTTTGCTCTGCAGGGTGGGCCCTGAAGGAGACATCATGGGCACTCCGGGTGGGGGAGGGAGGAGGAGGGAGAGGGTGATGCTTTCCAGCATGTCTCTCCTTTTGCTCTGCATGGTGGGCCCTGAAGGAGACGTTATGGGCACCGCGGGTTGGAGAGAGAGGAGGAGGAGGGAGAGGGCGCTGCTTTCCCCAGCATGTCTCTCCTTTTGCTCTGTAGGGTGGGCCCTGAAGGAGACATTATGGGCACTGCGGCCTGGGGAGAGAGGAGGAGGGAGAGGGTGCTGCATTCCCCAGCATCTCTGTCCTTTTGCTCTGCAGGGTGTGCCCTGAAGGAGACATTATGGGCACTGCGGGTGGGGGGAGAGAGGAGGAGGGAGAGGGCGCTGCTTTCCCCAGCATGTCTCTCCTTTTGCTCTGCAGGGTGGGCCCTGAAGGAGACCACATGGGCACTGCGGGTGGGGGAGTGAGGAGGAGGGAGAGGGCGCTGCTTTCCCCAGCATGTCTCTCCTTTTGATCTGCAGGGTGGGCCCTGAAGGAGACCTCATGGGCACTGCGGGTGGGGGAGAGAGGAGGAGGGAGACACTCCTTTTCCTCTGCAGGGTGGGCCCTGAAGGAGACATCATGGGCACTCTGGGTGGGGGAGGGAGGATGAGGGAGAGGGTGATGCTTTCCAGCATGTCTCTCCTTTTGCTCTGCACGGTGGGCCCTGAAGTAGACGTTATGGGCAGCGCTGGTGGGAGAGAGAGGAGGAGGAGGGAGAGGGCGCTGCTTTCCCCAGCATATCTCTCCTTTTGCTCTGCAGGGTGGGCCCTGAAGGAGACATTATGGGCACTGCGGCTGGGGGAGAGAGGAGGAGGGAGAGGGCTCTGCTTTCCCAAGCATGTCTGTCCTTTTGCTCCGCAGGGTGTGCCCTGAAGGAGACATTATGGGCACTGCGGATGGGGAGAGAGGAGGAGGGAGAGGGTGCTGCTTTGCCCAGCATGTCTCTCTTTTTTCTCTGCAGGGTGGACCCTGCAGGAGATATCTTGGGCACTGCGGGTGGGCGGGTGGGGGAGAGAGGAGGAGGGAGAGGGCGCTGCTTTCCGCAGCATGTCTCTCCTTTTGCTCTGCAGGGTGGGCTCTGAAGGAGACATTATGGGCACTGCGGATGGGGGAGAGAGGAGGAGGGAGAGGGCGCTGCTTTCCCCAGCATGTCTCTCCTTTTGCTCTGCAAGGTGGGCCCTGAAGGAGACATTATTGGCACTGCGGGTGGGGGAGAGAGGAGGAGGAGGGAGAGGGCGCTGCTTTCCCCAGCATGTTTTTCCTTTTCCTCTGCAAGGTGGGCCCTGGAGGAGACATTATGGGCACTTTGGGTGGGGGAGAGAGTAGGAGGGAGAGGGCGCTGCTTTCCCCAGCATGTCTGTCCTGTTGCTCTGCAGGGTGGGCCCTGCAGGAGATATTATGGGCACTGCGGGTGGGGGAGAGAAGAGGAGGAGGAAGAGGGCGCTGCTTTCCTCAGCATGTCTCTCCTTTTGCTCTGCAGGGTGGGCCCTGAAGGAGACCTCATGGGCACTGCGGGTGGGGGAGAGAGGAGGAGGGAGAGGATGCTGCTTTCCCCAGCATGCCTCTCCTTTTGCTCTGCAGGGTGGGCCCTGAAGGAGACATTATGGGCACTGTGGGTGGGGGAGAGAGGAGGAGGGAAAGGACGCTGCTTTCCCCAGCATGTCTCTCCTTTTCCTCTGCAGGGTGGGCCCTGAAAGAGACATTGTGGGCACTGCGGGTGGGGGAGAGAGGAGGAGGAGAGAGGGCGCTGCTTTCCCCACCATGTCTCTCCTTTTCCTCTGCAGGGTGGGCCCTGAAGGAGACGTTATGGGCACTGCGGGTGGGGAGATAGGAGGAGGGAGAGGGTGCTGCATTCCCCAGCATGTCTCTCCTTTATCTCTGCAGGGTGGGCCCTGAAGGAGACATTAAGGGCACTGCGGGTGGGGGAGAGAGGAGGAGGGAGAGGGCGCTGCTTTCCCTAGCATGTCTCTCCTTTTCCTCTGCAGGGTGGGCACTGAAAGAGACATTATGGGCATTGCAGGTGGGGGAGAGAGGAGGAGGGAGAGGGCGCTATGTTCCCCAGCATGTCTCTCCTTTTCCTCTGCAGGGTGGCCCTGAAGGAGACATTATAATCACTTTGTGTGGGGGAGAGAAAAGTAGGAGGGAGAGGGCGCTGCTTTCCCCAGCATGTCTCTCCTTTTGCTCTGCAGGGTGGGCCCTGAAGACGACCTCATGGGCGCTGCGTGTGGGGGAGTGAGGAGGAGGGAGAGGGCTCTGCTTTCCCCAGCATGTCTCTCCTTTTGCTCTGCAGGGTGGACCCTGAAGGCGACCTCATGGGCACTGCGGGTGGGGGACTGAGGAGGAGGGAGAGGGCGCTGCTTTCCCCAGCATGTCTCTCCTTTTGCTCTGCAGGGTGGACCCTGAAGGAGACCTCATGGGCAGTGCGGGTGTGGGAGAGAGGAGAAGGGAGACTCTCATTTTCCTCTGCAGAGTGGGCCCTGAAGGAGACATTATGGGCACTGCTGGTGGGGTAGAGGAGGAGGAGGGCGCTGCTTGCCCCAGCATGTTTCTGCTTTTGCTCTGCAGGGTGGGCCCTGAAGGAGACATCATGGGCACTCCGGGTGGGGGAGGGAGGAGGAGGGAGAGGGTGATGCTTTCCAGCATGTCTCTCCTTTTGCTCTGCATGGTGGGCCCTGAAGGAGACGTTATGGGCACCGCGGGTTGGAGAGAGAGGAGGAGGAGGGAGAGGGCGCTGCTTTCCCCAGCATGTCTCTCCTTTTGCTCTGTAGGGTGGGCCCTGAAGGAGACATTATGGGCACTGCGGCCTGGGGAGAGAGGAGGAGGGAGAGGGTGCTGCATTCCCCAGCATCTCTGTCCTTTTGCTCTGCAGGGTGTGCCATGAAGGAGACATTATGGGCACTGCGGGTGGGGGGAGAGAGGAGGAGGGAGAGGGCGCTGCTTTCCCCAGCATGTCTCTCCTTTTGCTCTGCAGGGTGGGCCCTGAAGGAGACCACATGGGCACTGCGGGTGGGGGAGTGAGGAGGAGGGAGAGGGCGCTGCTTTCCCCAGCATGTCTCTCCTTTTGCTCTGCAGGGTGGGCCCTGAAGGAGACCTCATGGGCACTGCGGGTGGGGGAGAGAGGAGGAGGGAGACACTCCTTTTCCTCTGCAGGGTGGGCCCTGAAGGAGACATTATGGGCACTGCGGGTGGGGTTGAGAGGAGGAGGCAGAGGGTTCTGCTTTCCCCAGCATGTCTCTCCTTTTGCTCTGCAGCGTGGGCGCTGAAGGAGATCTCATGGGCAATATGGGTGGGGGAGAGAGGAGGAGGGAGAGGGTGCTGCGTTCTCCAGCATGTCTCTCCTTTTGCTCTGCAAGGTCGGCCCTGAAGGAGGCCTCATGGGCACTGCGGGTGAGGGAGAGAGGAGGAGGGAGAGGGCGCTGCTTTCCCCAGCATGTCTCTCCTTTTGCTCTGCAGGGTGGGCCCTGAAGGAGACGTTATGGGCACTGAGGGTGGGGGGGAGGAGGAGGGAGAGTGTGCTGCTTTCCCCAGCATGTCTCTCCTTTTCATCTGCAGGGTGGGCCCTGAAGGAGACCTCATGGGCACTGTGGGTGCGGGAGCGAGGAGGAGGGAGAGGACGCTGCTTTCCCCAGCATGTCTCTTCTTTTGCTCTGCAGGGTGGGCCCTGAAGGAGACATTATGGGCACTGTGGGTGGGGGTGCGAGGAGGAGGGGGGAAAGGGTGCCACTTCCCCCAGCATGTTTCTCCGTTTGCTCTGCAGGGTGGGTCCTGAAGGAGACCTCATGGGCACTGCGCGTGGGGGAGAGAGGAGGAGGGAGAGGGTGCTGCTTTCCCCAGCATGTCTGTCCTTATGCTCTGCAGGTTGTGCCCTGAAGGAGACATTATGGGCACTGCGGGTGGTGGGAGAGAGGAGGAGGGAGAGGGCGCTGCTTTCCCCAGCATGTCTCTCCTTTTGCTCTGCAGGGTGGGCCCTGAAGGAGACCTCATGGGCACTGCGAGTGGGGGAGAGAGGAGGAGGGAGAGGGCGCTGCTTTCCCCAGCATGTCTCTCCTTTTGCTCTGCAGGGTGGGCGCTGAAGGAGATCTCATGGGCAATATGGGTGGGGGAGAGTGGAGGAGGGAGAGGGTGCTGCATTCTCCAGCATGTCTCTCCTTTTGCTCTGCAGAGTCGGCCCTGAAGGAGACCTCATGGGCACTGCGGGTGGGGGAGAGAGGAGGAGGGAGAGGGCGCTGCTTTCCCCAGCATGTGTCTCCTTTTCGTCTGCAGAGTCGGCCCTGAAGGAGACCTCATGGGCACTGCGGGTGAGGGAGAGAGGAGGAGGGAGAGGGCGCGGCTTTCCCCAGCATGTCTCTCCTTTTGCTCTGCAGGGTGGGCCCTGAAGGAGACGTTATGGGCACTGAGGGTGGGGGGGAGGAGGAGGGAGAGGGTGCTGCTTTCCCCAGCATGTCTCTCCTTTTCATCTGCAGGGTGGGCCCTGAAGGAGACATCATGGGCACTCCGGGTGGGGCAGGGAGGAGGAGGGAGAGGGTGATGCTTTCCAGCATGTCTCTCCTTTTGCTCTGCACGGTGGGCCCTGAAGGAGACGTTATGGGCACCGCGGGTTGGAGAGAGAGGAGGAGGAGGGAGAGGGCGCTGCTTTCCCCAGCATGTCTCTCCTTTTGCTCTGCAGGGTGGGCCCTGAAGGAGACATTATGGGCACTGCGGCTGGGGGAGAGAGGAGGAGGGAGAGGGTGCTGCATTCCCCAGCATCTCTGTCCTTTTGCTCTGCAGGGTGTGCCCTGAAGGAGACATTATGGGCACTGCGGGTGGGGGGAGAGAGGAGGAGGGAGAGGGCGCTGCTTTCCCCAGCATGTCTCTCCTTTTGCTCTGCGGGGTGGGCCCTGAAGGAGACCACATGGGCACTGCGGGTGGGGGAGTGAGGAGGAGGGAGAGGGCGCTGCTTTCCCCAGCATGTCTCTCCTTTTGCTCTGCAGGGTGGGCCCTGAAGGAGACCTCATGGGCACTGCGGGTGGGGGAGAGAGGAGGAGGGAGACACTCCTTTTCCTCTGCAGGGTGGGCCCTGAAGGAGACATTATGGGCACTGCGGGTGGGGGTGAGAGGAGGAGGCAGAGGGTGCTGCTTTCCCCAGCATGTCTCTCCTTTTGCTCTGCAGCGTGGGCGCTGAAGGAGATCTCATGGGCAATATGGGTGGGGCAGAGAGGAGGAGGGAGAGGGTGCTGCGTTCTCCAGCATGTCTCTCCTTTTGCTCTGCAGGGTCAGCCCTGAAGGAGGCCTCATGGGCACTGCGGGTGAGGGAGAGAGGAGGAGGGAGAGGGCGCTGCTTTCCCCAGCATGTCTCTCCTTTTGCTCTGCAGGGTGGGCCCTGAAGGAGACGTTATGGGCACTGAGGGTGGGGGGGGAGGAGGAGGGAGAGGGTGCTGCTTTCCCCAGAATGGCTCTCCTTTTCATCTGCAGGGTGGGCCCTGAAGGAGACCTCATGGGCACTGCGGGTGGGGGAGCGAGGAGGAGGGAGAGGACGCTGCTTTCCCCAGCATGTCTCTTCTTTTGCTCTGCAGGGTGGGCCCTGAAGGAGACATTATGGGCACTGTGGGTGGGGGTGCGAGGAGGAGGGGGGAGAGGGTGCCGCTTCCCCCAGCATGTTTCTCCGTTTGCTCTGCAGGGTGGGTCCTGAAGGAGACCTCATGGGCACTGCGCGTGGGGGAGAGAGGAGGAGGGAGAGGGTGCTGCTTTCCCCAGCATGTCTCTCCTTTTGCTCTGCAGGGTGGGCCCTGAAGGAGACCTCATGGGCACTGCGAGTGGGGGAGAGAGGAGGAGGGAGAGGGCGCTGCTTTCCCCAGCATGTCTCTCCTTTTGCTCTGCAGGGTGGGCGCTGAAGGAGATCTCATGGGCAATATGGGTGGGGGAGAGTGGAGGAGGGAGAGGGTGCTGCATTCTCCAGCATGTCTCTCCTTTTGCTCTGCAGAGTCGGCCCTGAAGGAGACCTCATGGGCACTGCGGGTGGGGGAGAGAGGAGGAGGGAGAGGGCGCTGCTTTCCCCAGCATGTCTCTCCTTTTGCTCTGCAGAGTCGGCCCTGAAGGAGACCTCATGGGCACTGCGGGTGAGGGAGAGAGGAGGAGGGAGAGGGTGCGGCTTTCCCCAGCATGTCTCTCCTTTTGCTCTGCAGGGTGGGCCCTGAAGGAGACGTTATGGGCACTGAGGGTGGGGGGGGAGGAGGAGGGAGAGGGTGCTGCTTTCCCTAGCATGTCTCTCCTTTTCATCTGCAGGGTGGGCCCTGAAGGAGACCTCATGGGCACTGCGGGTGGGGGAGAGAGGAGGAGGGAGAGGGTGCTGCTTTCCCCAGCATGTCTCTTCTTTTGCTCTGCAGGTTGTGCCCTGAAGGAGACATTATGGGCACTGCGGGTGGGGGGAGAGAGGAGGAGGGAGAGGGCGCTGCTTTCCCCAGCATGTCTCTCCTTTTGCTCTGCAGGGTGGGCCCTGAAGGAGACCTCATGGGCACTGCGAGTGGGGGAGAGAGGAGGAGGGAGAGGGCGCTGCTTTCCCCAGCATGTCTCTCCTTTTGCTCTGCAGGGTGGGCGCTGAAGGAGATCTCATGGGCAATATGGGTGGGGGAGAGTGGAGGAGGGAGAGGGTGCTGCATTCTCCAGCATGTCTCCCCTTTTGCTCTGCAGAGTCGGCCCTGAAGGAGACCTCATGGGCATTGCGGGTGGGGGAGAGAGGAGGAGGGAGAGGGCGCTGCTTTCCCCAGCATGTCTCTCCTTTTGCTCTGCAGAGTCGGCCCTGAAGGAGACCTCATGGGCACTGCGGGTGAGGGAGAGAGGAGGAGGGAGAGGGCGCGGCTTTCCCCAGCATGTCTCTCCTTTTGCTCTGCAGGGTGGGCCCTGAAGGAGACGTTATGGGCACTGAGGGTGGGGGGGAGGAGGAGGGAGAGGGTGCTGCTTTCCCCAGCATGTCTCTCCTTTTCATCTGCAGGGTGGGCCCTGAAGGAGACCTCATGGGCACTGCGGGTGGGGGAGAGAGGAGGAGGGAGAGGGTGCTGCTTTCCCCAGCATGTCTCTTCTTTTGCTCTGCAGGGTGGGCCCTGAAGGAGACATTATGGGCACTGCGGGTGGGGGAGAGGAGGAGGAGGGAGAGGGCGCTGCTTGCCTCAGCATGTTTCTCCTTTTGCTCTGCAGGGTGGGCCCTGAAGGAGACATCATGGGCACTCTGGGTGGGGGAGGGAGGATGAGGGAGATGGTGATGCTTTCCAGCATGTCTCTCCTTTTGCTCTGCACGGTGGGCCCTGAAGGAGACGTTATGGGCAGCGCTGGTGGGAGAGAGAGGAGGAGGAGGGAGAGGGCGCTGCTTTCCCCAGCATGTCTCTCCTTTTGCTCTGCAGGGTGGGCCCTGAAGGAGACATTATGGGCACTGCGGCTGGGGGAGAGAGGAGGAGGGAGAGGGCTCTGCTTTCCCAAGCATGTCTGTCCTTTTGCTCCGCAGGGTGTGCCCTGAAGGAGACATTATGGGCACTGCGGGTGGGGGGATAGAGGAGGAGGGAGACGGCGCTGCTTTCCCCAGCATGTCTCTCCTTTTGCTCTGCAGGGTGAGCCCTGAAGGAGACCTCATGGGCACTGCGGGTGGGGGAGTGAGGAGGAGGGAGAGGGTGCTGCTTTCCCCACCATGTCTCTCCTTTTGCTCTGCAGGGTGGGCCCTGAAGGAGACCTCATGGGCACTGAGGGTGGGGGGGGGGGAGAGGGTGCTGCTTTCCCCAGCATGTCTCTCCTTTTCATCTGCTGGGTGGGCCCTGAAGGAGACCTCATGGGCACTGCCGGTGGGGGAGCGAGGAGGAGGGAGAGGGCGCTGCTTTCCCCAGCATGTCTCTTCTTTTGCTCTGCAGGGTGGGCCCTGAAGGAGACATTATGGGCACTGCGGGTGGGGGTGCGAGGAGGAGGGGGGAGAGGGTGCCACTTCCCCCAGCATGTTTCTCCGTTTGCTCTGCAGGGTGGGCCCTGAAGGAGACCTCATGAGCACTGCAGGTGGGGGAGAGAGGAGGAGGGAGAGGGTGCTGCTTTCCCCAGCATGTCTCTTTTTTTGCTCTGCAGGGTGGGCCCTGAAGGAGACATTATGGGCGCTGCGGGTGGGGGAGAGAGGAGGAGGGAGAGGGTGCTGCATTCCCCAGCATCTCTGTCCTTTTGCTCTGCAGGGTGTGCCCTGAAGGAGACATTATGGGCACTGCGGGTGGGGGGAGAGAGGAGGAGGTAGAGGGCGCTGCTTTCCCCAGCATGTCTCTCCTTTTGCTCTGCAGGGTGGGCCCTGAAGGAGACCACATGGGCACTGCGGGTGGGGGAGTGAGGAGGAGGGAGAGGGCGCTGCTTTCCCCAGCATGTCTCTCCTTTTGCTCTGCAGGGTGGGCCCTGAAGGAGACCTCATGGGCACTGCGGGTGGGGGAGAGAGGAGGAGGGAGACACTCCTTTTCCTCTGCAGGGTGGGCCCTGAAGGAGACATTATGGGCACTGCGGGTGGGGGTGAGAGGAGGAAGCAGAGGGTGCTGCTTTCCCCAGCATGTCTCTCCTTTTGCTCTGCAGCGTGGGCGCTGAAGGAGATCTCATGGGCAATATGGGTGGGGGAGAGAGGAGGAGGGAGAGGGTGCTGCGTTCTCCAGCATGTCTCTCCTTTTGCTCTGCAGGGTCGGCCCTGAAGGAGGCCTCATGGGCACTGCGGGTGAGGGAGAGAGGAGGAGGGAGAGGGCGCTGCTTTCCCCAGCATGTCTCTCCTTTTGCTCTGCAGGGTGGGCCCTGAAGGAGACGTTATGGGCACTGAGGGTGGGGGGGGGGAGGGAGAGGGTGCTGCTTTCCCCAGCATGGCTCTCCTTTTCATCTGCAGGGTGGGCCCTGAAGGAGACCTCATGGGCACTGCGGGTGGGGGAGCGAGGAGGAGGGAGAGGACGCTGCTTTCCCCAGCATGTCTCTTCTTTTGCTCTGCTGGCTGGGCCTGAAGGAGACATTATGGGCACTGTGGGTGGGGGTGCGAGGAGGAGGGGGGAGAGCGTGCCGCTTCCCCCAGCATGTTTCTCCGTTTGCTCTGCAGGGTGGGTCCCGAAGGAGACCTCATGGGCACTGCGCGTGGGGGAGAGAGGAGGAGGGAGAGGGTGCTGCTTTCCCCAGCATGTCTGTCCTTATGCTCTGCAGGTTATGCCCTGAAGGAGACATTATGGGCACTGCGGGTGGGGGGAGAGAGGAGGAGGGAGAGGGCGCTGCTTTCCCCAGCATGTCTCTCCTTTTGCTCTGCAGGGTGGGCCCTGAAGGAGACCTCATGGGCACTGCGAGTGGGGGAGAGAGGAGGAGGGAGAGGGCGCTGCTTTCCCCAGCATGTCTCTCCTTTTGCTCTGCAGGGTGGGCGCTGAAGGAGATCTCATGGGCAATATGGGTGGGGGAGAGTGGAGGAGGGAGAGGGTGCTGCATTCTCCAGCATGTCTGTCCTTTTGCTCTGCAGATTCGGCCCTGAAGGAGACCTCATGGGCACTGCGGGTGGGGGAGAGAGGAGGAGGGAGAGGGCGCTGCTTTCCCCAGCATGTCTCTCCTTTTGCTCTGCAGAGTCGGCCCTGAAGGAGACCTCATGGGCACTGCGGGTGAGGGAGAGACGAGGAGGGAGAGGGCGCGGCTTTCCCCAGCATGTCTCTCCTTTTGCTCTGCAGGGTGGGCCCTGAAGGAGACGTTATAGGCACTGAGGGTGGGGGGAGGAGGAGGGAGAGGGTGCTGCTTTCCCCAGCATGTCTCTCCTTTTCATCTGCAGGGTGGGCCCTGAAGGAGACCTCATGGGCACTGCGGGTGGGGTAGAGAGGAGGAGGGAGAGGGTCCTGCTTTCCCCAGCATGTCTCTTCTTTTGCTCTGCAGGTTGTGCCCTGAAGGAGACATTATGGGCACTGCGGGTGGGGGGAGAGAGGAGGAGGGAGAGGGCGCTGCTTTCCCCAGCATGTCTCTCCTTTTGCTCTGCAGGGTGGGCCCTGAAGGAGACCTCATGGGCACTGCGAGTGGGGGAGAGAGGAGGAGGGAGAGGGCGCTGCTTTCCCCAGCATGTCTCTCCTTTTGCTCTGCAGGGTGGGCGCTGAAGGAGATCTCATGGGCAATATGGGTGGGGGAGAGTGGAGGAGGGAGAGGGTGCTGCATTCTCCAGCATGTCTCTCCTTTTGCTCTGCAGAGTCGGCCCTGAAGGAGACCTCATGGGCACTGCGGGTGGGGGAGAGAGGAGGAGGGAGAGGGCGCTGCTTTCCCCAGCATGTCTCTCCTTTTGCTCTGCAGAGTCGGCCCTGAAGGAGACCTCATGGGCACTGCGGGTGAGGGAGAGAGGAGGAAGGAGAGGGCGCGGCTTTCCCCAGCATGTCTCTCCTTTTGCTCTGCAGGGTGGGCCCTGAAGGAGATGTTATGGGCACTGAGGGTGGGGGGGAGGAGGAGGGAGAGGGTTCTGCTTTCCCCACCATGTCTCTCCTTTTCATCTGCAGGGTGGGCCCTGAAGGAGACCTCATGGGCACTGCGAGTGGGGGAGAGAGGAGGAGGGAGAGGGTGCTGCTTTCCCCAGCATGTCTCTCCTTTTGCTCTGCAGGGTGGGCCCTGAAGGAGACATTATGGGCACTGCGGCTGGGGGAGAGAGGAGGAGGGAGAGGCCTCTGCTTTCCCAAGCATGTCTGTCCTTTTGCTCCGCAGGGTGTGCCCTGAAGGAGACATTATGGGCACTGCGGGTGGGGGGAGAGAGGAGGAGGGAGAGGGTGCTGCTTTCCCCAGCATGTCTCTCCTTTTCATCTGCAGGGTGGGCCCTGAAGGAGACCTCATGGGCACTGCGGGTGGGGGAGAGAGGAGGAGGGAGAGGGTGCTGCTTTCCCCAGCATGTCTCTTCTTTTGCTCTGCAGGTTGTGCCCTGAAGGAGACATTATGGGCACTGTGGGTGGGGGGAGAGAGGAGGAGGGAGAGGGCGCTGCTTTCCCCAGCATGTCTCTCCTTTTGCTCTGCAGGGTGGGCCCTGAAGGAGACCTCATGGGCACTGCGAGTGGGGGAGAGAGGAGGAGGGAGAGGGCGCTGCTTTCCCCAGCATGTCTCTCCTTTTGCTCTGCAGGGTGGGCGCTGAAGGAGATCTCATGGGCAATATGGGTGGGGGAGAGTGGAGGAGGGAGAGGGTGCTGCATTCTCCAGCATGTCTCTCCTTTTGCTCTGCAGAGTCGGCCCTGAAGGAGACCTCATGGGCACTGCGGGTGGGGGAGAGAGGAGGAGGGAGAGGGCGCTGCTTTCCCCAGCATGTCTCTCCTTTTGCTCTGCAGAGTCGGCCCTGAAGGAGACCTCATGGGCACTGCGGGTGAGGGAGAGAGGAGGAGGGAGAGGGCGCGGCTTTCCCCAGCATGTCTCTCCTTTTGCTCTGCAGGGTGGGCCCTGAAGGAGATGTTATGGGCACTGAGGGTGGGGGGAGGAGGAGGGAGAGGGTGCTGCTTTCCCCAGCATGTCTCTCCGTTTCATCTGCAGGGTGGGCCCTGAAGGAGACCTCATGGGCACTGCGGGTGGGGGAGAGAGGAGGAGGGAGAGGGTGCTGCTTTCCCCAGCATGTCTCTTCTTTTGCTCTGCAGGGTGGGCCCTGAAGGAGACATTATGGGCACTGCGGGTGGGGGAGAGGAGGAGGAGGGAGAGGGCGCTGCTTGCCTCAGCATGTTTCTCCTTTTGCTCTGCAGGGTGGGCCCTGAAGGAGACATCATGGGCATTCTGGGTGGGGGAGGGAGGATGAGGGAGATGGTGATGCTTTCCAGCATGTCTCTCCTTTTGCTCTGCACGGTGGGCCCTGAAGGAGACGTTATGGGAAGCGCTGGTGGGAGAGAGAGGAGGAGGAGGGAGAGGGCGCTGCTTTCCCCAGCATGTCTCTCCTTTTGCTCTGCAGGGTGGGCCCTGAAGGAGACATTATGGGCACTGCGGCTGGGGGAGAGAGGAGGAGGGAGAGGGCTCTGCTTTCCCAAGCATGTCTGTCCTTTTGCTCCGCAGGGTGTGCCCTGAAGGAGACATTATGGGCACTGCGGGTGGGGGGAGAGAGGAGGAGGGAGACGGCGCTGCTTTCCCCAGCATGTCTCTCCTTTTGCTCTGCAGGGTGGGCCCTGAAGGAGACCTCATGGGCACTGCGGGTGGGGGAGTGAGGAGGAGGGAGAGGGTGCTGCTTTCCCCACCATGTCTCTCCTTTTGCTCTGCAGGGTGGGCCCTGAAGGAGACCTCATGGGCACTGAGGGTGGGGGGGGGGAGAGGGTGCTGCTTTCCCCAGCATGTCTCTCCTTTTCATCTGCTGGGTGGGCCCTGAAGGAGACCTCATGGGCACTGCTGGTGGGGGAGCGAGGAGGAGGGAGAGGGCGCTGCTTTCCCCAGCATGTCTCTTCTTTTGCTCTGCAGGGTGGGCCCTGAAGGAGACATTATGGGCACTGCGGGTGGGGGTGCGAGGAGGAGGGGGGAGAGGGTGCCACTTCCCCCAGCATGTTTCTCCGTTTGCTCTGCAGGGTGGGCCCTGAAGGAGACCTCATGAGCACTGCAGGTGGGGGAGAGAGGAGGAGGGAGAGGGTGCTGCTTTCCCCAGCATGTCTCTTTTTTTGCTCTGCAGGGTGGGCCCTGAAGGAGACATTATGGGCGCTGCGGGTGGGGGAGAGGAGGAGGAGGAAGAGGGCGCTGCTTGCCCCAGCATGTTTCTCCTTTTGCTCTGCAGGGTGGGCCCTGAAGGAGACATCATGGGCACTGCGGGTGGGGGAGAGAGGAGGAGGAGGGAGAGGGCACTGCTTTCCTCAGCATCTCTCCTTTTCCTCTGCAGGGTGGGCCCTGAAGGAGACATTATGCGTACTGCGGGCGGAGGAGAGAGGCGTAGGGAGAGAATGCTGCTTTCCCTAGCATGTCTCTCCTTTTGCTCTGCAGGGTGGGCCCTGAAGGAGACCTCATGGGCACTGAGGGTGGGGGAAGGAGGAGGGAGAGGGTGCTGCTTTCCCCAGCATGTCTCTCCTTTTCATCTGCAGGGTGGGCCCTGAAGGAGACCTCATGGGCACTGTGGGTGGGGGAGCGAGGAGGAGGGAGAGGACGCTGCTTTCCCCAGCATGTCTCTTCTTTTGCTCTGCAGGGTGGGCCCTGAAGGAGACATTATGGGCACTGCGGGTGGGGGGAGAGAGGAGGAGGGAGAGGGTGCTGCTTTCCCCAGCATGTCTCTCCTTTTCATCTGCAGGGTGGGCCCTGAAGGAGACCTCATGGGCACTGCGGGTGGGGGAGAGAGGAGGAGGGAGAGGGTGCTGCTTTCCTCAGCATGTCTCTTCTTTTGCTCTGCAGGTTGTGCCCTGAAGGAGACATTATGGGCACTGTGGGTGGGGGGAGAGAGGAGGAGGGAGAGGGCGCTGCTTTCCCCAGCATGTCTCTCCTTTTGCTCTGCAGGGTGGGCCCTGAAGGAGACCTCATGGGCACTGCGAGTGGGGGAGAGAGGAGGAGGGAGAGGGCGCTGCTTTCCCCAGCATGTCTCTCCTTTTGCTCTGCAGGGTGGGCGCTGAAGGAGATCTCATGGGCAATATGGGTGGGGGAGAGTGGAGGAGGGAGAGGGTGCTGCATTCTCCAGCATGTCTCTCCTTTTGCTCTGCAGAGTCGGCCCTGAAGGAGACCTCATGGGCACTGCGGGTGGGGGAGAGAGGAGGAGGGAGAGGGCGCTGCTTTCCCCAGCATGTCTCTCCTTTTGCTCTGCAGAGTCGGCCCTGAAGGAGACCTCATGGGCACTGCGGGTGAGGGAGAGAGGAGGAGGGAGAGGGCGCGGCTTTCCCCAGCATGTCTCTCCTTTTGCTCTGCAGGGTGGGCCCTGAAGGAGATGTTATGGGCACTGAGGGTGGGGGGAGGAGGAGGGAGAGGGTGCTGCTTTCCCCAGCATGTCTCTCCGTTTCATCTGCAGGGTGGGCCCTGAAGGAGACCTCATGGGCACTGCGGGTGGGGGAGAGAGGAGGAGGGAGAGGGTGCTGCTTTCCCCAGCATGTCTCTTCTTTTGCTCTGCAGGGTGGGCCCTGAAGGAGACATTATGGGCACTGCGGGTGGGGGAGAGGAGGAGGAGGGAGAGGGCGCTGCTTGCCTCAGCATGTTTCTCCTTTTGCTCTGCAGGGTGGGCCCTGAAGGAGACATCATGGGCATTCTGGGTGGGGGAGGGAGGATGAGGGAGATGGTGATGCTTTCCAGCATGTCTCTCCTTTTGCTCTGCACGGTGGGCCCTGAAGGAGACGTTATGGGCAGCGCTGGTGGGAGAGAGAGGAGGAGGAGGGAGAGGGCGCTGCTTTCCCCAGCATGTCTCTCCTTTTGCTCTGCAGGGTGGGCCCTGAAGGAGACATTATGGGCACTGCGGCTGGGGGAGAGAGGAGGAGGGAGAGGGCTCTGCTTTCCCAAGCATGTCTGTCCTTTTGCTCCGCAGGGTGTGCCCTGAAGGAGACATTATGGGCACTGCGGGTGGGGGGAGAGAGGAGGAGGGAGACGGCGCTGCTTTCCCCAGCATGTCTCTCCTTTTGCTCTGCAGGGTGGGCCCTGAAGGAGACCTCATGGGCACTGCGGGTGGGGGAGTGAGGAGGAGGGAGAGGGTGCTGCTTTCCCCACCATGTCTCTCCTTTTGCTCTGCAGGGTGGGCCCTGAAGGAGACCTCATGGGCACTGAGGGTGGGGGGGGGAGAGGGTGCTGCTTTCCCCAGCATGTCTCTCCTTTTCATCTGCTGGGTGGGCCCTGAAGGAGACCTCATGGGCACTGCTGGTGGGGGAGCGAGGAGGAGGGAGAGGGCGCTGCTTTCCCCAGCATGTCTCTTCTTTTGCTCTGCAGGGTGGGCCCTGAAGGAGACATTATGGGCACTGCGGGTGGGGGTGCGAGGAGGAGGGGGGAGAGGGTGCCACTTCCCCCAGCATGTTTCTCCGTTTACTCTGCAGGGTGGGCCCTGAAGGAGACCTCATGAGCACTGCAGGTGGGGGAGAGAGGAGGAGGGAGAGGGTGCTGCTTTCCCCAGCATGTCTCTTTTTTTGCTCTGCAGGGTGGGCCCTGAAGGAGACATTATGGGCGCTGCGGGTGGGGGAGAGGAGGAGGAGGAAGAGGGCGCTGCTTGCCCCAGCATGTTTCTCCTTTTGCTCTGCAGGGTGGGCCCTGAAGGAGACATCATGGGCACTGCGGGTGGGGGAGAGAGGAGGAGGAGGGAGAGGGCACTGCTTTCCTCAGCATCTCTCCTTTTCCTCTGCAGGGTGGGCCCTGAAGGAGACATTATGCGTACTGCGGGCGGAGGAGAGAGGCGTAGGGAGAGAATGCTGCTTTCCCCAGCATGTCTCTCCTTTTGCTCTGCAGGGTGGGCCCTGAAGGAGACCTCATGGGCACTGAGGGTGGGGGAAGGAGGAGGGAGAGGGTGCTGCTTTCCCCAGCATGTCTCTCCTTTTCATCTGCAGGGTGGGCCCTGAAGGAGACCTCATGGGCACTGTGGGTGGGGGAGCGAGGAGGAGGGAGAGGACGCTGCTTTCCCCAGCATGTCTCTTCTTTTGCTCTGCAGGGTGGGCCCTGAAGGAGACATTATGGGCACTGTGGGTGGGGGTGCGAGGAGGAGGGGGGAGAGGGTGCCGCTTCCCCCAGCATGTTTCTCCGTTTGCTCTGCAGGGTGGGTCCTGAAGGAGACCTCATGGGCACTGCGCGTGGGGGAGAGAGGAGGAGGGAGAGGGTGCTGCTTTCCCCAGCATGTCTGTCCTTATGCTCTGCAGGTTGTGCCCTGAAGGAGACATTATGGGTACTGCGGGTGGGGGGAGAGAGGAGGAGGGAGAGGGCGCTGCTTTCCCCAGCATGTCTCTCCTTTTGCTCTGCAGGGTGGGCCCTGAAGGAGACCTCATGGGCACTGCGAGTGGGGGAGAGAGGAGGAGGGAGAGGGCGCTGCTTTCCCCAGCATGTCTCTCCTTTTGCTCTGCAGGGTGGGCGCTGAAGGAGATCTCATCGGCAATATGGGTGGGGGAGAGTGGAGGAGGGAGAGGGTGCTGCATTCTCCAGCATGTCTCTCCTTTTGCTCTGCAGAGTCGGCCCTGAAGGAGACCTCATGGGCACTGCGGGTGGGGGAGAGAGGAGGAGGGAGAGGGCGCTGCTTTCCCCAGCATGTCTCTCCTTTTGCTCTGCAGAGTCGGCCCTGAAGGAGACCTCATGGGCACTGCGGGTGAGGGAGAGAGGAGGAGGGAGAGGGCGCGGCTTTCCCCAGCATGTCTCTACTTTTGCTCTGCAGGGTGGGCCCTGAAGGAGACGTTATGGGCACTGAGGGTGGGGGGGAGGAGGAGGGAGAGGGTGCTGCTTTCCCCAGCATGTCTCTCCTTTTCATCTGCAGGGTGGGCCCTGAAGGAGACATCATGGGCACTGCGGGTGGGGGAGGGAGGAGGAGGGAGAGGGTGATGCTTTCCAGCATGTCTCTCCTTTTGCTCTGCACGGTGGGCCCTGAAGGAGACGTTATGGGCACCGCGGGTTGGAGAGAGAGGAGGAGGAGGGAGAGGGCGCTGCTTTCCCCAGCATCTCTCTCCTTTTGCTCTGCAGGGTGGGCCCTGAAGGAGACATTATGGGCACTGCGGCTGGGGGAGAGAGGAGGAGGGAGAGGGTGCTGCATTCCCCAGCATCTCTGTCCTTTTGCTCTGCAGGGTGTGCCCTGAAGGAGACATTATGGGCACTGCGGGTGGGGGGAGAGAGGAGGAGGGAGAGGGCGCTGCTTTCCCCAGCATGTCTCTCCTTTTGCTCTGCAGGGTGGGCCCTGAAGGAGACCTCATGGGCACTGCGGGTGGGGGAGAGAGGAGGAGGGAGACACTCCTTTTCCTCTGCAGGGTGGGCCCTGAAGGAGACATTATGGGCACTGCGGGTGGGGGTGAGAGGAGGAGGCAGAGGGTGCTGCTTTCCCCAGCATGTCTCTCCTTTTGCTCTGCAGCGTGGGCGCTGAAGGAGATCTCATGGGCAATATGGGTGGGGGAGAGAGGAGGAGGGAGAGGGTGCTGCGTTCTCCAGCATGTCTCTCCTTTTGCTCTGCAGGGTCGGCCCTGAAGGAGGCCTCATGGGCACTGCGGGTGAGGGAGAGAGGAGGAGGGAGAGGGCGCTGCTTTCCCCAGCATGTCTCTCCTTTTGCTCTGCAGGGTGGGCCCTGAAGGAGACGTTATGGGCACTGAGGGTGGGGGGGAGGAGGAGGGAGAGGGTGCTGCTTTCCCCAGCATGTCTCTCCTTATCATCTGCAGGGTGGGCCCTGAAGGAGACCTCATGGGCACTGCGGGTGGGGGAGCGAGGAGGAGGGAGAGGACGCTGCTTTCCCCAGCATGTCTCTTCTTTTGCTCTGCAGGGTGGGCCCTGAAGGAGACATTATGGGCACTGTGGGTGGGGGTGCGAGGAGGAGGGGGGAGAGGGTGCCGCTTCCCCCAGCATGTTTCTCCATTTGCTCTGCAGGGTGGGTCCTGAAGGAGGCCTCATGGGCACTGCGCGTGGGGGAGAGAGGAGGAGGGAGAGGATGCTGCTTTCCCCAGCATGTCTGTCCTTATGCTCTGCAGGTTGTGCCCTGAAGGAGACATTATGGGCACTGCGGGTGGGGGGAGAGAGGAGGAGGGAGAGGGCGCTGCTTTCCCCAGCATGTCTCTCCTTTTGCTCTGCAGGGTGGGCCCTGAAGGAGACCTCATGGGCACTGCGAGTGGGGGAGAGAGGAGGAGGGAGAGGGCGCTGCTTTCCCCAGCATGTCTCTCCTTTTGCTCTGCAGGGTGGGCGCTGAAGGAGATCTCATGGGCAATATGGGTGGGGGAGAGTGGAGGAGGGAGAGGGTGCTGCATTCTCCAGCATGTCTCTCCTTTTGCTCTGCAGAGTCAGCCCTGAAGGAGACCTCATGGGCACTGCGGGTGGGGGAGAGAGGAGGAGGGAGAGGGCGCTGCTTTCCCCAGCATGTCTCTCCTTTTGCTCTGCAGAGTCGGCCCTGAAGGAGACCTCATGGGCACTGCGGGTGAGGGAGAGAGGAGGAGGGAGAGGGCGCGGCTTTCCCCAGCATGTCTCTCCTTTTGCTCTGCAGGGTGGGCCCTGAAGGAGACGTTATGGGCACTGAGGGTGGGGGGGAGGAGGAGGGAGAGGGTGCTGCTTTCCCCAGCATGTCTCTCCTTTTCATCTGCAGGGTGGGCCCTGAAGGAGACCTCATGGGCACTGCGGGTGGGGGAGAGAGGAGGAGGGAGAGGGTGCTGCTTTCCCCAGCATGTCTCTTCTTTTGCTCTGCAGGTTATGCCCTGAAGGAGACATTATGGGCACTGCGGGTGGGGGGAGAGAGGAGGAGGGAGAGGGCGCTGCTTTCCCCAGCATGTCTCTCCTTTTGCTCTGCAGGGTGGGCCCTGAAGGAGACCTCATGGGCACTGCGAGTGGGGGAGAGAGGAGGAGGGAGAGGGCGCTGCTTTCCCCATCATGTCTCTCCTTTTGCTCTGCAGGGTGGGCGCTGAAGGAGATCTCATGGGCAATATGGGTGGGGGAGAGTGGAGGAGGGAGAGGGTGCTGCCTTCTCCAGCATGTCTCTCCTTTTGCTCTGCAGAGTCGGCCCTGAAGGAGACCTCATGGGCACTGCGGGTGGGGGAGAGAGGAGGAGGGAGAGGGCGCTGCTTTCCCCAGCATGTCTCTCCTTTTGCTCTGCAGAGTCGGCCCTGAAGGAGACCTCATGGGCACTGCGGGTGAGGGAGAGAGGAGGAGGGAGAGGGCGCGGCTTTCCCCAGCATGTCTCTCCTTTTGCTCTGCAGGGTGGGCCCTGAAGGAGACGTTATGGGCACTGAGGGTGGGGGGGAGGAGGAGGGAGAGGGTGCTGCTTTCCCCAGCATGTCTCTCCTTTTCATCTGCAGGGTGGGCCCTGAAGGAGACCTCATGGGCACTGCGGGTGGGGGAGAGAGGAGGAGGGAGAGGGTGCTGCTTTCCCCAGCATGTCTCTTCTTTTGCTCTGCAGGGTGGGCCCTGAAGGAGACATTATGGGCACTGCGGGTGGGGGAGAGGAGGAGGAGGGAGAGGGCGCTGTTTGCCTCAGCATGTTTCTCCTTTTGCTCTGCAGGGTGGGCCCTGAAGGAGACATCATGGGCACTCTGGGTGGGGGAGGGAGGATGAGGGAGATGGTGATGCTTTCCAGCATGTCTCTCCTTTTGCTCTGCACGGTGGGCCCTGAAGGAGACGTTATGGGCAGCGCTGGTGGGAGAGAGAGGAGGAGGAGGGAGAGGGCGCTGCTTTCCCCAGCATGTCTCTCCTTTTGCTCTGCAGGGTGGGCCCTGAAGGAGACATTATGGGCACTGCGGCTGGGGGAGAGAGGAGGAGGGAGAGGGCTCTGCTTTCCCAAGCATGTCTGTCCTTTTGCTACGCAGGGTGTGCCCTGAAGGAGACATTATGGGCACTGCGGGTGGGGGGAGAGAGGAGGAGGGAGACGTCGCTGCTTTCCCCAGCATGTCTCTCCTTTTGCTCTGCAGGGTGGGCCCTGAAGGAGACCTCATGGGCACTGCGGGTGGGGGAGTGAGGAGGAGGGAGAGGGTGCTGCTTTCCCCAGCATGTCTCTCCTTTTGCTCTGCAGGGTGGGCCCTGAAGGAGACCTCATGGGCACTGAGGGTGGGGGGGAGAGGGTGCTGCTTTCCCCAGCATGTCTCTCCTTTTCATCTGCTGGGTGAGCCCTGAAGGAGACCTCATGGGCACTGCCGGTGGGGGAGCGAGGAGGGTGGAGAGGGCGCTGCTTTCCCCAGCATGTCTCTTCTTTTGCTCTGCAGGGTGGGCCCTGAAGGAGACATTATGGGCACTGCGGGTGGGGGTGCGAGGAGGAGGGGGGAGAGGGTGCCACTTCCCCCAGCATGTTTCTCCGTTTGCTCTGCAGGGTGGGCCCTGAAGGAGACCTCATGAGCACTGCAGGTGGGGGAGAGAGGAGGAGGGAGAGGGTGCTGCTTTCCCCAGCATGTCTCTTTTTTTGCTCTGCAGGGTGGGCCCTGAAGGAGACATTATGGGCGCTGCGGGTGGGGGAGAGGACGAGGAGGAAGAGGGCGCTGCTTGCCCCAGCATGCTTCTCCTTTTGCTCTGCAGTGTGGGCCCTGAAGGAGACATCATGGGCACTGCGGGTGGGGGAGAGAGGAGGAGGAGGGAGAGGGCACTGCTTTCCTCAGCATCTCTCCTTTTCCTCTGCAGGGTGGGCCCTGAAGGAGACATTATGCGTACTGCGGGCGGAGGAGAGAGGCGTAGGGAGAGAATGCTGCTTTCCCCAGCATGTCTCTCCTTTTTCTCTGCAGGGTGGGCCCTGAAGGAGACCTCATGGGCACTGCGGGTGGGGGAGAGAGGAGGAGGGAGAGGGTGCTGCTTTCCCCAGCATGTCTCTCCTTTTCCTCTGCATTGTGGGCAATGAAGGAGACATTATGGGCATTGCAGGTGGGGGAGAGAGGAGGAGGGAGAGGGTGCTACGTTCCCGAGCATGTCTCTCCTTTTCCTCTGCAGGGTGGGCCCTGAAGGAGACATTATGGGCACTGCGGGTGGGGGATAGAAAAGTAGGAGGGAGAGGGTGCTGCTTTCCCCAGCATGTCTCTCCTTTTTCTCTGCAGGGTGGGCCCTGAAGGAGACATTATGGGCACTGCGGGTGGGGGAGAGAGAAAGAGGGAGAGGGCACTGCTTGCCACAGCATGTCTCTCCTTTTGCTCTGCAGGGTGGGCCCTGAAAGAGACCTTATGGGCACTGCAGGTGGGAGGGAGGGAGGAGGAGGGAGAGGGCGCTGCTTTCCCCAGCATGTCTCCCCTTTTGCTCAGCAGGGTGGCCCCTGAAGGAGACATTATGGGCACTGCGGGTGGGGGAGCGAGGAGGAGGAGGAAGAGGGTGATGCTTTGGCCATCATGTCTCTCCTTTTGCCATTCAGGGTCGGGCCCTGCAGGAGATATTATGGCAAGGCGGGTGGGGGAGAGAGGAGGAGGGAGAGGGCGCTGCTTTCCCCAGCATGTCTCTCCTTTTGCTCTGCAGGGTGGGCCATGCAGGAGATATTATGGGCACTGCGGGTGGAGGAGAGAGGCGTAGGGAGAGAATGCTGCTTTCCCCAGCATGTCTCTCCTTTTGCTATGCAGGGTGGGCCCTGAAGGAGACCTCATGGACACTGCGGTTGGGGAGAAAGGAGGTGGGAGAGGGTGCTGCTTTCCCCAGCATGTCTCTCCTTTTGCTCTGCAGGGTGGGCCCTGAAGGAGATATTATGGGCACTGTGGGTGGGGGAGAGAGGAGGAGGGAGAGGGTGCTGCTTTCCCCAGCATGTCTCTTCTTTTCCTCTGCAGGGTGGGCCCTGAAGGAGACATTGTGGGCACTGCAGGTGGGGGAGAGAGGAGGAGGGAGAGGGCACTGCTTTCCCCAGCATGTCTCTCCTTTTCCTCTGCATGGTGGGCCCTGAAGGAGACATTATGGGCACTGCGGGTGGGGGAGAGAGGAGGAGGGAGAGGGCACTGCTTTCCCCAGCATGTCTCTCCTTTTCCTCTGCAGGGTGGGCAATGAAAGAGACATTATGGGCATTGCAGGTGGGGGAGAGAGGAGGAGGGAGAGGGTGCTATGTTCCCCAGCATGTCTTCTCTTTTCCTCTGCAGGGTGGGCCCTGAAGGAGACATTATGGGCACTGCGGGTGGGGGATAGAAAGGTAGGAGGGAGAGGGTGCTGCTTTCCCCAGCATGTCTCTCGTTTTCCTCTGCAGGGTGGGCCCTGAAAGAGACCTTATGGGCATTGCAGGTGGGAGGGAAGGAGGAGGAGGGAGAGGGCGCTGCTTTCCCCAGCATGTCTCCCCTTTTGCTCAGCAGGGTGGGCCCTGAAGGAGACATTATGGGCACTGCGGGTGGGGGAGGGAGGAGGAGGAGGGAGAGTGTGATGCTTTCCCCAGCATGTCTCTCCTTTTGCTCTGCAGGGTGGGCCATGCAGGAGATATTATGGGCACTGCGGGTTGGGGTGAGAGGAGGAGGGAGAGGGCGCTGATTTCCCCAGCATGTCTCTCCTTTTGCTCTGCAGGGTGGGCCATGCAGGAGATATTATGGGCACTGTGGGTTGGGGTGAGAGGAGGAGGGAGAGGGCGCTGATTTCCCCAGCATGTCTCTCCTTTTGCTCTGCAGAGTCGGCCCTGAAGGAGACCTCATGGGCACTGCGGGTGAGGGAGAGAGGAGGAGGGAGAGGGCGCTGCTTTCCCCAGCATGTCTCTCCTTTTGCTCTGCAGGGTGAGCCCTGAAGGAGATGTTATGGGCACTGAGGGTGGGGGGTGAGGAGGGAGAGGGTGCTGCTTTCCCCAGCATGTCTCTCCTTTTCATCTGCTGGGTGGGCCCTGAAGGAGACCTCATGGGCACTGCTGATGGGGTAGCGAGGAGGAGGGAGAGGGCGCTGCTTTCCCCAGCATGTCTCTTCTTTTGCTCTGCAGGGTGGGCCCTGAAGGAGACATTATGGGCACTCCGGGTGGGAGTGCGAGGAGGAGAGGGGAGAGGGTGCCACTTCCCCTAGCATGTTTCTCCGTTTGCTCTGCAGGGTGGGCCCTGAAGGAGACCTCATGGGCACTGCAGGTGGGGAAGAGAGGAGGAGGGAGAGGGTTCTGCTTTCCCCAGCATGCCTCTTCTTTTGCTCTGCAGAGTGGGCCCTGAAGGAGACATTATGGGCACTGCGGGTGGGGGAGAGGAGGAGGAGGAAGAGGGCGCTGCTTGCCCCAGCATGTTTCTCCTTTTGCTCTGCAGGGTGGGCCCTGAAGGAGACATCATGGGAACTCCGGGTGGGGGAGGGAGAAGGAGGGAGAGGATGATGCTTTTCAGCATGTCTCTCCTTTTGCTCTGCAGGGTGGGCCCTGCAGGAGATATTATGGGCAAAGCAGGTGGGGGAGAGAGGAGGAGGGAGAGGGCGCTGCTTTCCCCAACATGTCTCTCCATTTGCTCTGCAGAGTGGGCCCTGTAGGAGATATTATAGGCACTGCGGGTGGGGGAGAGAGGAGGAGGGAGAGGGCACTGCTTTCCCCAGCATGTCTCTCCTTTTGCTCTGCAGGGTGGGCAGTGAAGGAGACATTATGGGCACTGCGGTTGTGGGAGAGAGGAGGAGGGAGAGGGCGCTGCTTTCCCCAGCATGTCTCTCCTTTTGCTGTGCAGGGTGGGCCCTGAAGGAGACATTATGGGCACTGCGGGTGGGGGGAGAGAGGAGGAGGGAGAGGACGCTGCTTTCCCCAGCATGTCTCTCCTTTTGCTCTGCACGGTTGCCCTGAAGAAGACATTATGGGCACTGCGGGTGGGGGGAAAGAGGAGGAGGGAGAGGGCGCTGCTTTCCCCATCATGTTTTTCCTTTTGCTCTGCAGGGTGGGCCATGAAGGAGACATTATGGGCACTGCGGGTGGTGGAGAGATTAGGGGGGAGAGGGTGCTGCTTTCCCCAGCATGTCTCTCCTTTTGTGTCAAGAAATCAGCGTCTGCTTCACGTCCCCTCAAGCGTTATGGCAGAACTACATGTTCCACAATCCCAAAACATACGGAGCCGAAACGCTTCCAGCGGATCAAACAACGTTGGGGATTGCCGTGGAGACGTTGGTTGCCTGAGCACGCTCGCGCACGATTGCGGCGTGACTACGTTTCACGCAGAGTCACGTGATTGCTTTAAATCTCCACCCGGTAGTCGGAACGCGGCTTCTGAATTTACGATTTTTGGAGCTCACCACCTTGTCCTCGCATTACCTATCTTGTACCCTGTTTTGTCCCTCGGATTGTTATTGAATATTCCCTTGAACTCGGAACGAACGACCTGGTTTCTTGTCTGACATTTCTGGATTTGGCGTATTGGATTCTTTCTGCACTTTGAACTTAGCTTTGGACTTTCTACTCGGAGAACTGTTTCTTTGGAATTTGCCATAAGGAATTGGGATTGTTATTTTTGGACCTCTATTAGGCGTCCTCGTGCCGTCGGGTATAGGTTTAGGTTGGATTGTCCTTACCCTGGAACTGGCATCATCAGACGGACTTCTATTAAGAAAGCATTTAACCGTCCAACATCGAATCAACATCGAATCAGCTCTCCTGGTTTTCCTGGTCCTTCACGTTGCTTGGCTTGCTTTACGTGAGTACATGTTATCGTCAAATATCACGTTTACTAAGTTCTGAAGTATAGAATACTCTAGGCGATTCCCCTTCCAATTAGTTTTTGTTCTCTTGGAAGTTGCATTGTCTAGAAGTTTTACGACTTGTGGCTTTCTACTGAATCTGTTACCACCAAGCTCATTGTGGGTGGTTCTTACATATTCAGAAGCCCTATATCCATAATATGGAAACTGCCGACGATCCGTTGGCAGCTTTGGTTCAGTTGGTTGCCGGTCTACGCGCAGACATGACTGCGGCTCATGATGCCACCCAGCGCCGGATCGACGCCCTTCAGGCCGGATTGCAGGCGGGTGATGGTGCTGGTGCTATTCCTTCTGGTTCTGCCTTTGGAGTGGGCGTTCCTCGACAGGGGAATGCGCCCGTGTACATGACGGCCCAGTTTCCATTGGCCCCTCCGGAACGTTTTATGGGGGATCCTAAAACGTTCCGCACCTTCATCAATCAATGTAGACTGCATTTCTTGTGCCGTCCTACATCTTTCCCTGATGCCACTACCAAGGCGGCTTTTGTCTTGTCCTACCTTGGGGGTACCGCAGCGGTCTGGGCTAACCCATTACTGGAACAAGGGAGTCATCTTTTGTATGATTGTGATGCTCTCATATCAGCTATGTCTCGTGTCTTTGACACTCGGTATAAATCCCAAGCTTCAGATTTGGAACTGCTCTCTTTACAACAAAAGGATTTGCCCTTGCTGTCCTATCTAGCCAAGTTCAACCAATTGGTCGCAGAGTCAGAATGGCCTGAGGCAAAGAAAGGGGCTCTGTTTTACAAAGGGCTTTCAGACTCTCTCAAGGATGTTTTGTCCTCTGTCCCAGTGATTCCTACTGCTTTCTCAGAATTGGTAGATCTAGTCCTGCAAATAGACGCACGGAGGGCAGAACGCAAAGGGGAAATGAGTCTGGTTCCCTATCCTACACCAGTAGCCACGGAGCAGAGTCATACTTCGCCCGAGCCTATGCAGATAGGTACTCTTAGAGCTCCACTCTCGTCTGAAGAAAGAGAGCATCATAGAAAGAACAGTTTGTGTTATTACTGCGGCTCCTCGGAACATTACCTGAGACAGTGTTCTAAAAAACCACGGAAACAGGGAAACTCCAAAGCTCGGCAATAGAGAGAGCCCCGTTGTCGAGTCCCGCAAATACGGGCTCTAATACCATGGTTTTGTTTCCCATATCTGTTGAAGTCTGTGCCTCTTCCATGGTTTCTTGTATGGCGGATGCTATATTGGATTCAGGGGCTACTGGGAATTATGCTGACAGCCAATTTGTTAAGAGTCTTGGTATTCCTCTTATTCCCAAGTCTTCGCCGGAACTGGTCAATGCTGTTGATGGCACAACCTTGTTATCTGGTCTGGTCACCGAACAAACGGTAGATCTCATCATGACTACTTCTTCTGGGCATACTGAGACCATAGCCTTCGACGTTATTTCAGCACCTCAGTTCAAGTTAATCCTTGGACTACCCTGGCTAAGAAGGCATAATCCGTTAGTGGATTGGGATAAAGGGACGGTTTCTTTTTGGTCTCAATACTGTGCTAATTCTTGTGGGACAGCAGGATCCCTGTCTTCGGGACCCAGTACTCATCTCTTGGATTCCGCTCTGGTTATTGGAGCAGTCATGAATACAGTGTTACCTGGGGAGTACCGAGACTTCAAAGATGTATTTGACAAGCGAGGTGCAGAGACCCTCCCACCACATCGTCAGTATGACTGTCCTATTGATCTGGTTCCAAATGCCGATATACCATCTGGTCGCATCTATTCATTGACCCACACGGAGGATGTAGTGCTCAAGGAGTATCTGGACAAGTCACTGGCTTCAGGCTTCATCAGACCATCACGTTCTCCAGCGGCATCGCCTCTTTTTTTTGTTCCAAAGAAAGAAGGCGAGTTGCGCCCATGTATTGATTACCGTGCATTAAACGCTGTCACCATCCGTAATCAATATCCAATACCACTCATCTCGGTTCTTCTGGACCAGTTGGGCTCGTCTCCCATCTTCACCAAACTGGATTTGCGGGGCGCTTATAATTTGGTCAGAATACGGAAGGGGGATGAGTGGAAGACGGCGTTTAAAACCAAATATGGCCTGTATGAGTACTTAGTTATGCCCTTTGGGTTGTGCAATGCACCAGCTACATTCCAGTTTTTCATTAATGATGTCTTCAGTGATTTACTCGACCAATATGTCATCGTATATCTCGATGATATCCTGATCTACTCACCAGACTATGAGACTCATGTACAACATGTTTCTACGGTATTACAAAGGCTCAGAGACCATCATCTCTATGCTAAACTAGAAAAGTGCATTTTCCATGCCCAGCGTGTGGAATTCCTAGGATACGACATCACGAATCAGGGAGTCGGCATGAGTGATATCAAAGTAAGGGCTGTATTGGACTGGCCAGCTCCTACATCTGTTAAATCCTTGCAGTCCTTTTTAGGGTTTGCGAACTTTTACAGACGTTTTATACGCTCATTTTCTGCTATAGTGGCTCCTTTAACTGCCCTTACTAGTCCTAAGAATGGTTTCAAGTGGACGGTTGAAGCACAAGTATCCTTTGAAAGTCTCAAGACAGCGTTCACCACCGCACCAGTCCTCCAACATCCTAACCCTTCATTGCCATTCTATGTGGAGACCGACGCTTCTGATCAAGCGGTTGGGGCAGTTTTGTCTCAGTTTTGCAAAGATACAGGTTTCCTTCATCCTGTGGCGTTTCACTCCAGGAAGCTTACCAAATATGAAGCTAACTATACCATCACCGAGCGTGAATTATTGTCCATACGTGACGCTTTTAAGGTATGGCGACATCATCTTCTGGGTACTGCTGTTCCAGTACAGGTCTACACTGATCATCGTAATCTGCTGGCCTTGCAGTCAGTGAAATGTACCACAGCCAGGCATGCCAGGTGGCACGAATTCTTTTCGCAATTCAATTTCCAGATCACATTCCGTCCTGGGGCTCTACATTCTAAGGCAGACGCTCTCTCAAGGAGGGACGGGAATGACTCATCCTCCAGGGAATTTGGTGGTCTATTATTGCCTAATCAGGTAATATGTTCTTGTACCTTGAATCCATCACTACAGGAATCCATTAGAGAATGGGTTTCGGAGAATCCTTCAGAGATTGAGAAATTGAATATGACAATAATCAACTCTTTGCCTTACGTCAAAGATCGTCTTTATCTTCCAGATGTTGATTCCAGACAAACTGCCTTACATTGGAGTCATGATTCATTGGTTTCAGCTCATTCTGGTGTACGCAAGACTGTGGAACAACTCAAGAGATGGTGCTGGTGGCCGTCAATGCAGAAGGATGTTTCGAATTATATCTCTACCTGCGCCGTTTGTGCCCAGTGTAAGTCCTCAACCACAAAACCAGTGGGTTTATTGTGTCCTCTTCCGGTTCCAAGCAAACCTTGGTCCATGGTGTCTATGGATTTCATCACAGAACTCCCGCCCGTTCAGGGGTTTGACACCATATGGGTGGTCATTGATTACTTTTCCAAACTGGCTGTGTTTGTTCCTTGTCAAGGTTTGCCCACGGCTCCGGTTTTGGCGGATCTATTTCTTCGCCATGTTTTCCGTCGTTTTGGTCTTCCGGATATTGTTATATCTGACAGAGGCTCACAATTTACCTCGCGGTTCTGGAAACATCTTACTACTTCTCTGGGTGTTGACGCAAGGTATTCTTCTGCTTATCATCCGGAAACGGACGGTCAGACGGAACGCTTGAATGCTACATTGGAGCAGTATTGACGTTGCATTACCATGCAGCTTCAAGAATCATGGTTGTCGGCGTTAGCTACTGCTGAATTTGCGTATAACAATTCAGTCCACACTTCTACTGGTGTTTCTCCTTTCTTTGCCTTGTATGGTTATCATCCCCGTTCTTTGCCATTGGATCCTCCAGTCTTCTCAGACAATCCTGCGGTACAAAACAGTCTCAGAGATATTGCTTCTCTACATCAACAGGTGCATTCCCGATTAAAGGAAGCTCAAGACCGTATTAAGGAATACGCCGATCGGCATAGGTCTCCAGCGCCCGATTACCGTCCTGGTATGTTGGTCTGGCTTTCCACCAAACATCTCCGTATTCCCATGAGGAGTTGTTTAAAACCTAAATAAGTTGGTCCGTATCCTATCAAGAATATAATCAATCGGTCTGCTGTAAGACTCGAACTGCCGTATAATTGGAGGATCCATCCAGTTTTTCACGTTTCTCTTCTGAAACCCTGTTCGGAGGGAACCAGGCTCCCCATTC
The DNA here is from genome assembly GCF_040938575.1 of Ambystoma mexicanum. Lineage (NCBI taxonomy): Eukaryota > Metazoa > Chordata > Amphibia > Caudata > Ambystomatidae > Ambystoma > Ambystoma mexicanum. Next base: position 59,156,971 of record NC_090935.1, on the reverse strand, counting down.
GTCCACCTCCGGTCAAGGTACAGGGGGAAGAGGAGTATGAGGTGAAGGCAATTCTAGATTCTAAGGTTTCCCGAGGTGTTCGGTATTTCCTTATTGACTGGAAGGGTTATGGTCCAGAGGATCGTACCTGGGAGCCTGAGTCCAATGTACATGCTCCGATACTCTTGGCTCGTTTCCTGGCCTCTCAGGGGGTGAAGACATCTTTGGGGGAGGATACTGTCAAGAAATCAGCATCTGCTTCACGTCCCCTCAAGCGTTATGGCAGAACTACATGTTCCACAATCCCAAAACATACGGAGCCGAAACGCTTCCAGCGGATCAAACAACGTTGGGGATTGCCGTGGAGACGTTGGTTGCCTGAGCACGCTCGCGCACGATTGCGGCGTGACTACGTTTCACGCAGAGTCACGTGATTGCTTTAAATCTCCACCCGGTAGTCGGAACGCGGCTTCTGAATTTACGATTTTTGGAGCTCACCACCTTGTCCTCGCATTACCTATCTTGTACCCTGTTTTGTCCCTCGGATTGTTATTGAATATTCCCTTGAACTCGGAACGAACGACCTGGTTTCTTGTCTGACATTTCTGGATTTGGCGTATTGGATTCTTTCTGCACTTTGAACTTAGCTTTGGACTTTCTACTCGGAGAACTGTTTCTTTGGAATTTGCCATAAGGAATTGGGATTGTTATTTTTGGACCTCTATTAGGCGTCCTCGTGCCGTCGGGTATAGGTTTAGGTTGGATTGTCCTTACCCTGGAACTGGCATCATCAGACGGACTTCTATTAAGAAAGCATTTAACCGTCCAACATCGAATCAACATCGAATCAGCTCTCCTGGTTTTCCTGGTCCTTCACGTTGCTTGGCTTGCTTTACGTGAGTACATGTTATCGTCAAATATCACGTTTACTAAGTTCTGAAGTATAGAATACTCTGGGCGATTCCCCTTCCAATTAGTTTTTGTTCTCTTGGAAGTTGCATTGTCTAGAAGTTTTACGACTTGTGGCTTTCTACTGAATCTGTTACCACCAAGCTCATTGTGGGTGGTTCTTACATTTTGCTCTGCAGGGTGGGCCCTGAAAGAGACCTCATGGGCACTGCGGGTGGGGGAGAGAGGAGGAGGGAGACTCTCCTTTTCCTCTGCAGGGTGGGCCCTGAAGGAGACATTATGGGCACTGCGGGTGGGGGTGAGAGGAGGAGGGAGAGGGCGCTGCTTTCCCCAGCATGTCTCTCCTTTTGCTCTGTAGGGTGGGTGCTGAAGGAGATCTCATGGGCAATATGGGTGGGGGAGAGAGGAGGAGGGAGAGGGTTCTGCGTTCTCCAGCATGTCTCTCCTTTTGCTCTGCAGGGTCGGCCCTGAAGGAGACCTCATAGGCACTGTGGGTGAGGGAGAGAAGAGGAGGGAGAGGGCGCTGCTTTCCCCAGCATGTCTCTCCTTTTGCTCTTCAGGGTGGGCCCTGAAGGAGACGTTATGGGCACTGAGGGTGGGGGGGAGGGTAGAGGGTGCTGCTTTCCCCAGCATGTCACTCCTTTTCATTTCCAGGTTATGCCCTGAAGGAGACCACATGGGCACTGCGGGTGGGGGAGCGAGGAGGAGGGAGAGGGCGCTGCTTTCCCCAGCATGTCTCTTCTTTTGCTCTGCAGGGTGGGTCCTGAAGGAGACATTATGGGCACTGCGGGTGGGGGTGCGAGGAGGAGGGGGGAGAGGGTGCTGCTACCCCAGCATGTCTCTCCTTTTGCTCTGAGGGTGGGCTCTGAAGGAGACCTCATGGGCACTGCGGGTGTGGGAGCGAGGAGGAGGGAGAGGGTGCTGCTTTCCCCAGCATGTCTCTTCTTTTGCTCTGCAGGGTTGGCCCTGAAGGAGACATTATGGGCACTGCGGGTGGGGGAGAGGAGGAGGAGGAAGAGGGCGCTGCTTGCCCCAGCATGTTTCTCCTTTTGCTCTGCAGGGTGGGCCCTGAAGGAGAATTCATGGACACTCCGGGTGGTTTAGGGAGGAGGAGGGAGAGGGTGATGCTTTCCAGCATGTCTCTCCTTTTGCTCTTCACAGTGGGCCCTGAAGGAGACATTATGGGCACTGCGGTTGTGGGAGAGAGGAGGAGGGAGAGGGCGCTGCTTTCCCCAGCATGTCTCTCCTTTTGCTCTGCAGGGTGGGCCCTGAAGGAGGCATTATGGGCACTGCGGGTGGGGGAGAAAGGAGGAGGAGGAGAGTGCGCTGCTTTCCCCAGCATGTCTCTCCTTTTGCTCTGCAGGGTGGGCCCTGAAGGAGACATTATGGGCACTGCGGGTGGGGGGAGAGGGGAGGAGGGAGAGGATGCTGCTTTCCCCAGCATGTCTCTCCTTTTGCTCTGCACGGTGGGCCCTGAAGGAGACATTATGGGCACTGCTGGTGGGGGAGAAAGGAGGAGGAGGAGAGTGCGCTGCTTTCCCCAGCATGTCTTTCCTTTTACTCTGCAGGGTGGGCCCTGAAGGAGAATTCATGGGCACTCCGGGTGGGGGAGGGAGGAGGAGGGAGAGGGTGATGGTTTCCAGCATGTCTCTTCTTTTGCTCTTCACAGTGGGCCCTGAAGGAGACATTATGGGCACTGTGGTTGTGGGAGAGAGGAGGAGGGAGAGGGCGCTGCTTTCCCCAGCATGTCTCTCCTTTTGCTCTGCAGGGTGGGCCCTGAAGGAGACATTATGGGCACTGCGGGTGGGGGGAGAGAGGAGGAGGGAGAGGATGCTGCTTTCCCCAGCATGTCTCTCCTTTTGCTCTGCACGGTGGGCCCTGAAGGAGACATTATGGGCACTGCGGGTGGGGGAGAAAGGAGGAGGAGGAGAGTGCGCTGCTTTCCCCAGCATGTCTTTCCTTTTACTCTGCAGGGTGGGCCCTGAAGGAGACGTTATGGGCACTGAGGGTGGTGAAGAGAGGAGGGGGGAGAGGGCGCTGCTTTCCCCAGCATGTCTCTCCTTTTGCTCTGTAGGGTGGGTGCTGAAGGAGATCTCATGGGCAATATGGGTGGGGGAGAGAGGAGTACGGAGAGGGTTCTGCGTTCTCCAGCATGTCTCTCCTTTTGCTCTGCAGGGTCGGCCCTGAAGGAGACCTCATGGGCACTGCGGGTGGGGGAGAGAGGAGGAGGGAGAGGGTGCTGCTTTCCCCAGCATGTCTCTCCTTTTGCTCTTCAGGGTGGGCCCTGAAGGAGACGTTATGGGCACTGAGGGTGGGGGGAGGAGGAGGGAGAGGGTGCTGCTTTCCCCAGCATGTCTCTCCTTTTCATCTGCAGGGTGGGCCCTGAAGGAGACCTCATGGGCACTGCGGGTGGGGGAGAGAGGAGGAGGGAGAGGGTGCTGCTTTCCCCAGCATGTCTCTCCTTTTGCTCTGTAGGGTGGGTGCTGAAGGAGATCTCATGGGCAATATGGGTGGGGGAGAGAGGAGTAGGGAGAGGGTTCTGCGTTCTCCAGCATGTCTCTCCTTTTGCTCTGCAGGGTCGGCCCTGAAGGAGACCTCATGGGCACTGCGGGTGGGGGAGAGAGGAGGAGGGAGAGGGTGCTGCTTTCCCCAGCATGTCTCTTCTTTTGCTCTGCAGGTTGTGCCCTGAAGGAGACATTATGGGCACTGCGGGTGTGGGGAGAGAGGAGGAGGGAGAGGGCGCTGCTTTCACCAGCATGTCTCTCCTTTTGCTCTGCAGGGTGGGCCCTGAAGGAGACCTCATGGGCACTGCGAGTGGGGGAGAGAGGAGGAGGGAGAGGGCGCTGCTTTCCCCAGCATGTCTCTCCTTTTGCTCTGCAGGGTGGGCGCTGAAGGAGATCTCATGGGCAATATGGGTGGGGGAGAGTGGAGGAGGGAGAGGGTGCTGCATTCTCTAGCATGTCTCTCCTTTTGCTCTGCAGAGTCGGCCCTGAAGGAGACCTCATGGGCACTGCGGGTGGGGGAGAGAGGAGGAGGGAGAGGGCGCTGCTTTCCCCAGCATGTCTCTCCTTTTGCTCTGCAGAGTCGGCCCTGAAGGAGACCTCATGGGCACTGCGGGTGAGGGAGAGAGGAGGAGGGAGAGGGCGCGGCTTTCCCCAGCATGTCTCTCCTTTTGCTCTGCAGGGTGGGCCCTGAAGGAGACGTTATGGGCACTGAGGGTGGGGGGGAGGAGGAGGGAGAGGGTGCTGCTTTCCCCAGCATGTCTCTCCTTTTCATCTGCAGGGTGGGCCCTGAAGGAGACCTCATGGGCACTGCGGGTGGGGGAGAGAGGAGGACGGAGAGGGTGCTGCTTTCCCCAGCATGTCTCTTCTTTTGCTCTGCAGGGTGGGCCCTGAAGGAGACATTATGGGCACTGCGGGTGGGGGAGAGGAGGAGGAGGGAGAGGGCGCTGCTTGCCTCAGCATGTTTCTCCTTTTGCTCTGCAGGGTGGGCCCTGAAGGAGACATCATGGGCACTCTGGGTGGGGGAGGGAGGATGAGGGAGATGGTGATGCTTTCCAGCATGTCTCTCCTTTTGCTCTGCACGGTGGGCCCTGAAGGAGACGTTATGGGCAGCGCTGGTGGGAGAGAGAGGAGGAGGAGGGAGAGGGCGCTGCTTTCCCCAGCATGTCTCTCCTTTTGCTCTGCAGGGTGGGCCCTGCAGGAGACATTATGGGCACTGCGGCTGGGGGAGAGAGGAGGAGGGAGAGGGCTCTGCTTTCCCAAGCATGTCTGTCCTTTTGCTCCGCAGGGTGTGCCCTGAAGGAGACATTATGGGCACTGCGGGTGGGGGGAGAGAGGAGGAGGGAAACGGCGCTGCTTTCCCCAGCATGTCTCTCCTTTTGCTCTGCAGGGTGGGCCCTGAAGGAGACCTCATGGGCACTGCGGGTGGGGGAGTGAGGAGGAGGGAGAGGGTGCTGCTTTCCCCAGCATGTCTCTCCTTTTGCTCTGCAGGGTGGGCCCTGAAGGAGACCTCATGGGCACTGAGGGTGGGGGGGGGAGAGGGTGCTGCTTTCCCCAGCATGTCTCTCCTTTTCATCTGCTGGGTGGGCCCTGAAGGAGACCTCATGGGCACTGCCGGTGGGGGAGCGAGGAGGAGGGAGAGGGCGCTGCTTTCCCCAGCATGTCTCTTCATTTGCTCTGCAGGGTGGGCCCTGAAGGAGACATTATTGGCACTGCGGGTGGGGGAGAAAGGAGGAGGAGGAGAGTGCGCTGCTTTCCCCAGCATGTCTCTCCTTTTGCTCTGCAGGGTGGGCCCTGAAGGAGACATTATGGGCACTGCGGGTGGGGGGAGAGGGGAGGAGGGAGAGGATGCTGCTTTCCCCAGCATGTCTCTCCTTTTGCTCTGCACGGTGGGCCCTGAAGGAGACATTATGGGCACTGCTGGTGGGGGAGAAAGGAGGAGGAGGAGAGTGCGCTGCTTTCCCCAGCATGTCTTTCCTTTTACTCTGCAGGGTGGGCCCTGAAGGAGAATTCATGGGCACTCCGGGTGGGGGAGGGAGGAGGAGGGAGAGGGTGATGGTTTCCAGCATGTCTCTTCTTTTGCTCTTCACAGTGGGCCCTGAAGGAGACATTATGGGCACTGTGGTTGTGGGAGAGAGGAGGAGGGAGAGGGCGCTGCTTTCCCCAGCATGTCTCTCCTTTTGCTCTGCAGGGTGGGCCCTGAAGGAGACATTATGGGCACTGCGGGTGGGGGGAGAGAGGAGGAGGGAGAGGATGCTGCTTTCCCCAGCATGTCTCTCCTTTTGCTCTGCACGGTGGGCCCTGAAGGAGACATTATGGGCACTGCGGGTGGGGGAGAAAGGAGGAGGAGGAGAGTGCGCTGCTTTCCCCAGCATGTCTTTCCTTTTAATCTGCAGGGTGGGCCATGAAGGAGACGTTATGGGCACTGAGGGTGGTGAAGAGAGGAGGGGGGAGAGGCCGCTGCTTTCCCCAGCATGTCTCTCCTTTTGCTCTGTAGGGTGGGTGCTGAAGGAGATCTCATGGGCAATATGGGTGGGGGAGAGAGGAGTAGGGAGAGGGTTCTGCGTTCTCCAGCATGTCTCTCCTTTTGCTCTGCAGGGTCGGCCCTGAAGGAGACCTCATGGGCACTGCGGGTGGGGGAGAGAGGAGGAGGGAGAGGGTGCTGCTTTCCCCAGCATGTCTCTCCTTTTGCTCTTCAGGGTGGGCCCTGAAGGAGACGTTATGGGCACTGAGGGTGGGGGGGAGGAGGAGGGAGAGGGTGCTGCTTTCCCCAGCATGTCTCTCCTTTTCATCTGCAGGGTGGGCCCTGAAGGAGACCTCATGGGCACTGCGGGTGGGGGGGAGAGGAGGAGGGAGAGGGTGCTGCTTTCCCCAGCATGTCTCTCCTTTTGCTCTGTAGGGTGGGTGCTGAAGGAGATCTCATGGGCAATATGGGTGGGGGAGAGAGGAGTAGGGAGAGGGTTCTGCGTTCTCCAGCATGTCTCTCCTTTTGCTCTGCAGGGTCGGCCCTGAAGGAGACCTCATGGGCACTCCGGGTGGGGGAGAGAGGAGGAGGGAGAGGGTGCTGCTTTCCCCAGCATGTCTCTTCTTTTGCTCTGCAGGTTGTGCCCTGAAGGAGACATTATGGGCACTGCGGGTGGGGGGAGAGAGGAGGAGGGAGAGGGCGCTGCTTTCACCAGCATGTCTCTTCTTTTGCTCTGCAGGGTGGGTCCTGAAGGAGACATTATGGGCACTGCGGGTGGGGGTGCGAGGAGGAGGGGGGAGAGGGTGCTGCTTCCCCAGCATGTCTCTCCTTTTGCTCTGAGGGTGGGCTCTGAAGGAGACCTCATGGGCACTGCGGGTGTGGGAGCGAGGAGGAGGGAGAGGGTGCTGCTTTCCCCAGCATGTCTCTTCTTTTGCTCTGCAGGGTTGGCCCTGAAGGAGACATTATGGGCACTGCGGGTGGGGGAGAGGAGGAGGAGGAAGAGGGCGCTGCTTGCCCCAGCATGTTTCTCCTTTTGCTCTGCAGGGTGGGCCCTGAAGGAGAATTCATGGACACTCCGGGTGGTTTAGGGAGGAGGAGGGAGAGGGTGATGCTTTCCAGCATGTCTCTCCTTTTGCTCTTCACAGTGGGCCCTGAAGGAGACATTATGGGCACTGCGGTTGTGGGAGAGAGGAGGAGGGAGAGGGCGCTGCTTTCCCCAGCATGTCTCTCCTTTTGCTCTGCAGGGTGGGCCCTGAAGGAGGCATTATGGGCACTGCGGGTGGGGGAGAAAGGAGGAGGAGGAGAGTGCGCTGCTTTCCCCAGCATGTCTCTCCTTTTGCTCTGCAGGGTGGGCCCTGAAGGAGACATTATGGGCACTGCGGGTGGGGGGAGAGGGGAGGAGGGAGAGGATGCTGCTTTCCCCAGCATGTCTCTCCTTTTGCTCTGCACGGTGGGCCCTGAAGGAGACATTATGGGCACTGCTGGTGGGGGAGAAAGGAGGAGGAGGAGAGTGCGCTGCTTTCCCCAGCATGTCTTTCCTTTTACTCTGCAGGGTGGGCCCTGAAGGAGAATTCATGGGCACTCCGGGTGGGGGAGGGAGGAGGAGGGAGAGGGTGATGGTTTCCAGCATGTCTCTTCTTTTGCTCTTCACAGTGGGCCCTGAAGGAGACATTATGGGCACTGTGGTTGTGGGAGAGAGGAGGAGGGAGAGGGCGCTGCTTTCCCCAGCATGTCTCTTCTTTTGCTCTGCAGGGTGGGTCCTGAAGGAGACATTATGGGCACTGCGGGTGGGGGTGCGAGGAGGAGGGGGGAGAGGGTGCTGCTACCCCAGCATGTCTCTCCTTTTGCTCTGAGGGTGGGCTCTGAAGGAGACCTCATGGGCACTGCGGGTGTGGGAGCGAGGAGGAGGGAGAGGGTGCTGCTTTCCCCAGCATGTCTCTTCTTTTGCTCTGCAGGGTTGGCCCTGAAGGAGACATTATGGGCACTGCGGGTGGGGGAGAGGAGGAGGAGGAAGAGGGCGCTGCTTGCCCCAGCATGTTTCTCCTTTTGCTCTGCAGGGTGGGCCCTGAAGGAGAATTCATGGACACTCCGGGTGGTTTAGGGAGGAGGAGGGAGAGGGTGATGCTTTCCAGCATGTCTCTCCTTTTGCTCTTCACAGTGGGCCCTGAAGGAGACATTATGGGCACTGCGGTTGTGGGAGAGAGGAGGAGGGAGAGGGCGCTGCTTTCCCCAGCATGTCTCTCCTTTTGCTCTGCAGGGTGGGCCCTGAAGGAGGCATTATGGGCACTGCGGGTGGGGGAGAAAGGAGGAGGAGGAGAGTGCGCTGCTTTCCCCAGCATGTCTCTCCTTTTGCTCTGCAGGGTGGGCCCTGAAGGAGACATTATGGGCACTGCGGGTGGGGGGAGAGGGGAGGAGGGAGAGGATGCTGCTTTCCCCAGCATGTCTCTCCTTTTGCTCTGCACGGTGGGCCCTGAAGGAGACATTATGGGCACTGCTGGTGGGGGAGAAAGGAGGAGGAGGAGAGTGCGCTGCTTTCCCCAGCATGTCTTTCCTTTTACTCTGCAGGGTGGGCCCTGAAGGAGAATTCATGGGCACTCCGGGTGGGGGAGGGAGGAGGAGGGAGAGGGTGATGGTTTCCAGCATGTCTCTTCTTTTGCTCTTCACAGTGGGCCCTGAAGGAGACATTATGGGCACTGTGGTTGTGGGAGAGAGGAGGAGGGAGAGGGCGCTGCTTTCCCCAGCATGTCTCTCCTTTTGCTCTGCAGGGTGGGCCCTGAAGGAGACATTATGGGCACTGCGGGTGGGGGGAGAGAGGAGGAGGGAGAGGATGCTGCTTTCCCCAGCATGTCTCTCCTTTTGCTCTGCACGGTGGGCCCTGAAGGAGACCTTATGGGCACTGCGGGTGGGGGAGAAAGGAGGAGGAGGAGAGTGCGCTGCTTTCCCCAGCATGTCTTTCCTTTTACTCTGCAGGGTGGGCCATGAAGGAGACGTTATGGGCACTGAGGGTGGTGAAGAGAGGAGGGGGGAGAGGGCGCTGCTTTCCCCAGCATGTCTCTCCTTTTGCTCTGTAGGGTGGGTGCTGAAGGAGATCTCATGGGCAATATGGGTGGGGGAGAGAGGAGTACGGAGAGGGTTCTGCGTTCTCCAGCATGTCTCTCCTTTTGCTCTGCAGGGTCGGCCCTGAAGGAGACCTCATGGGCACTGCGGGTGGGGGAGAGAGGAGGAGGGAGAGGGTGCTGCTTTCCCCAGCATGTCTCTCCTTTTGCTCTTCAGAGTGGGCCCTGAAGGAGACGTTATGGGCACTGAGGGTGGGGGGGAGGAGGAGGGAGAGGGTGCTGCTTTCCCCAGCATGTCTCTCCTTTTCATCTGCAGGGTGGGCCCTGAAGGAGACCTCATGGGCACTGCGGGTGGGGGAGAGAGGAGGAGGGAGAGGGTGCTGCTTTCCCCAGCATGTCTCTCCTTTTGCTCTGTAGGGTGGGTGCTGAAGGAGATCTCATGGGCAATATGGGTGGGGGAGAGAGGAGTAGGGAGAGGGTTCTGCGTTCTCCAGCATGTCTCTCCTTTTGCTCTGCAGGGTCGGCCCTGAAGGAGACCTCATGGGCACTGCGGGTGGGGGAGAGAGGAGGAGGGAGAGGGTGCTGCTTTCCCCAGCATGTCTCTTCTTTTGCTCTGCAGGTTGTGCCCTGAAGGAGACATTATGGGCACTGCGGGTGGGGGGAGAGAGGAGGAGGGAGAGGGCGCTGCTTTCACCAGCATGTCTCTCCTTTTGCTCTGCAGGGTGGGCCCTGAAGGAGACCTCATGGGCACTGCGAGTGGGGGAGAGAGGAGGAGGGAGAGGGCGCTGCTTTCCCCAGCATGTCTCTCCTTTTGCTCTGCAGGGTGGGCACTGAAGGAGATCTCATGGGCAATATGGGTGGGGGAGAGTGGAGGAGGGAGAGGGTGCTGCATTCTCTAGCATGTCTCTCCTTTTGCTCTGCAGAGTCGGCCCTGAAGGAGACCTCATGGGCACTGCGGGTGGGGGAGAGAGGAGGAGGGAGAGGGCGCTGCTTTCCCCAGCATGTCTCTCCTTTTGCTCTGCAGAGTCGGTCCTGAAGGAGACCTCATGGGCACTGCGGGTGAGGGAGAGAGGAGGAGGGAGAGGGCGCGGCTTTCCCCAGCATGTCTCTCCTTTTGCTCTGCAGGGTGGTCCCTGAAGGAGACGTTATGGGCACTGAGGGTGGGGGGGAGGAGGAGGGAGAGGGTGCTGCTTTCCCCAGCATGTCTCTCCTTTTCATCTGCAGGGTGGGCCCTGAAGGAGACCTCATGGGCACTGCGGGTGGGGGAGAGAGGAGGAGGGAGAGGGTGCTGCTTTCCCCAGCATGTCTCTTCTTTTGCTCTGCAGGGTGGGCCCTGAAGGAGACATTATGGGCACTGCAGGTGGGGGAGAGGAGGAGGAGGGAGAGGGCGCTGCTTGCCTCAGCATGTTTCTCCTTTTGCTCTGCAGGGTGGGCCCTGAAGGAGACATCATGGGCACTCTGGGTGGGGGAGGGAGGATGAGGGAGATGGTGATGCTTTCCAGCATGTCTCTCCTTTTGCTCTGCACGGTGGGCCCTGAAGGAGACGTTATGGGCAGCGCTGGCGGGAGAGAGAGGAGGAGGAGGGAGAGGGCGCTGCTTTCCCCAGCATGTCTCTCCTTTTGCTCTGCAGGGTGGGCCCTGAAGGAGACATTATGGGCACTGCGGCTGGGGGAGAGAGGAGGAGGGAGAGGGCTCCGCTTTCCCAAGCATGTCTGTCCTTTTGCTCCGCAGGGTGTGCCCTGAAGGAGACATTATGGGCACTGCGGGTGGGGGGAGAGAGGAGGAGGGAAACGGCGCTGCTTTCCCCAGCATGTCTCTCCTTTTGCTCTGCAGGGTGGGCCCTGAAGGAGACCTCATGGGCACTGCGGGTGGGGGGAGAGAGGAGGAGGGAAACGGCGCTGCTTTCCCCAGCATGTCTCTCCTTTTCATCTGCTGGGTGGGCCCTGAAGGAGACCTCATGGGCACTGCCGGTGGGGGAGCGAGGAGGAGGGAGAGGGCGCTGCTTTCCCCAGCATGTCTCTTCATTTGCTCTGCAGGGTGGGCCCTGAAGGAGACATTATGGGCACTGCGGGTGGGGGAGAAAGGAGGAGGAGGAGAGTGCGCTGCTTTCCCCAGCATGTCTCTCCTTTTGCTCTGCAGGGTGGGCCCTGAAGGAGACATTATGGGCACTGCGGGTGGGGGGAGAGGGGAGGAGGGAGAGGATGCTGCTTTCCCCAGCATGTCTCTCCTTTTGCTCTGCACGGTGGGCCCTGAAGGAGACATTATGGGCACTGCTGGTGGGGGAGAAAGGAGGAGGAGGAGAGTGCGCTGCTTTCCCCAGCATGTCTTTCCTTTTACTCTGCAGGGTGGGCCCTGAAGGAGAATTCATGGGCACTCCGGGTGGGGGAGGGAGGAGGAGGGAGAGGGTGATGGTTTCCAGCATGTCTCTTCTTTTGCTCTTCACAGTGGGCCCTGAAGGAGACATTATGGGCACTGTGGTTGTGGGAGAGAGGAGGAGGGAGAGGGCGCTGCTTTCCCCAGCATGTCTCTCCTTTTGCTCTGCAGGGTGGGCCCTGAAGGAGACATTATGGGCACTGCGGGTGGGGGGAGAGAGGAGGAGGGAGAGGATGCTGCTTTCCCCAGCATGTCTCTCCTTTTGCTCTGCACGGTGGGCCCTGAAGGAGACATTATGGGCACTGCGGGTGGGGGAGAAAGGAGGAGGAGGAGAGTGCGCTGCTTTCCCCAGCATGTCTTTCCTTTTAATCTGCAGGGTGGGCCATGAAGGAGACGTTATGGGCACTGAGGGTGGTGAAGAGAGGAGGGGGGAGAGGGCGCTGCTTTCCCCAGCATGTCTCTCCTTTTGCTCTGTAGGGTGGGTGCTGAAGGAGATCTCATGGGCAATATGGGTGGGGGAGAGAGGAGTAGGGAGAGGGTTCTGCGTTCTCCAGCATGTCTCTCCTTTTGCTCTGCAGGGTCGGCCCTGAAGGAGACCTCATGGGCACTGCGGGTGGGGGAGAGAGGAGGAGGGAGAGGGTGCTGCTTTCCCCAGCATGTCTCCCCTTTTGCTCTTCAGGGTGGGCCCTGAAGGAGACGTTATGGGCACTGAGGGTGGGGGGGAGGAGGAGGGAGAGGGTGCTGCTTTCCCCAGCATGTCTCTCCTTTTCATCTGCAGGGTGGGCCCTGAAGGAGACCTCATGGGCACTGCGGGTGGGGGAGAGAGGAGGAGGGAGAGGGTGCTGCTTTCCCCAGCATGTCTCTCCTTTTGCTCTGTAGGGTGGGTGCTGAAGGAGATCTCATGGGCAATATGGGTGGGGGAGAGAGGAGTAGGGAGAGGGTTCTGCGTTCTCCAGCATGTCTCTCCTTTTGCTCTGCAGGGTCGGCCCTGAAGGAGACCTCATGGGCACTGCGGGTGGGGGAGAGAGGAGGAGGGAGAGGGTGCTGCTTACCCCAGCATGTCTCTTCTTTTGCTCTGCAGGTTGTGCCCTGAAGGAGACATTATGGGCACTGCGGGTGGGGGGAGAGAGGAGGAGGGAGAGGGCGCTGCTTTCACCAGCATGTCTCTTCTTTTGCTCTGCAGGGTGGGTCCTGAAGGAGACATTATGGGCACTGCGGGTGGGGGTGCGAGGATGAGGGGGGAGAGGGTGCTGCTTCCCCAGCATGTCTCTCCTTTTGCTCTGAGGGTGGGCTCTGAAGGAGACCTCATGGGCACTGCGGGTGTGGGAGCGAGGAGGAGGGAGAGGGTGCTGCTTTCCCCAGCATGTCTCTTCTTTTGCTCTGCAGGGTTGGCCCTGAAGGAGACATTATGGGCACTGCGGGTGGGGGAGAGGAGGAGGAGGAAGAGGGCGCTGCTTGCCCCAGCATGTTTCTCCTTTTGCTCTGCAGGGTGGGCCCTGAAGGAGAATTCATGGACACTCCGGGTGGTTTAGGGAGGAGGAGGGAGAGGGTGATGCTTTCCAGCATGTCTCTCCTTTTGCTCTTCACAGTGGGCCCTGAAGGAGACATTATGGGCACTGCGGTTGTGGGAGAGAGGAGGAGGGAGAGGGCGCTGCTTTCCCCAGCATGTCTCTCCTTTTCATCTGCAGGGTGGGCCCTGAAGGAGACCTCATGGGCACTGCAGGTGGGGGAGATTGGAGGAGGGAGAGAGTGCTGCTTTCCCCAGCATGTCTCTTCTTTTGCTCTGCAGGGTGGGCCCTGAAGGAGACATTATGGGCACTGCGGGTGGGGGAGAGGAGGAGGAGGGAGAGGGCGCTGCTTGCCTCAGCATGTTTCTCCTTTTGCTCTGCAGGGTGGGCCCTGAAGGAGACATCATGGGCACTCTGGGTGGGGGAGGGAGGATGAGGGAGATCGTGATGCTTTCCAGCATGTCTCTCCTTTTGCTCTGCACGGTGGGCCCTGAAGGAGACGTTATGGGCAGCGCTGGTGGGAGAGAGAGGAGGAGGAGGGAGAGGGCGCTGCTTTCCCCAGCATGTCTCTCCTTTTGCTCTGCAGGGTGGGCCCTGAAGGAGACATTATGGGCACTGCGGCTGGGGGAGAGAGGAGGAGGGAGAGGGCTCTGCTTTCCCAAGCATGTCTGTCCTTTTGCTCCGCAGGGTGTGCCCTGAAGGAGACATTATGGGCACTGCGGGTGGGGGGAGAGAGGAGGAGGGAGACGGCGCTGCTTTCCCCAGCATGTCTCTCCTTTTGCTCTGCAGGGTGGGCCCTGAAGGAGACCTCATGGGCACTGCGGGTGGGGGAGTGAGGAGGAGGGAGAGGGTGCTGCTTTCCCCAGCATGTCTCTCCTTTTGCTCTGCAGGGTGGGCCCTGAAGGAGACCTCATGGGCACTGCCGGTGGGGGAGCGAGGAGGAGGGAGAGGGCGCTGCTTTCCCCAGCATGTCTCTTCATTTGCTCTGCAGGGTGGGCCCTGAAGGAGACATTATGGGCACTGCGGGTGGGGGAGAAAGGAGGAGGAGGAGAGTGCGCTGCTTTCCCCAGCATGTCTCTCCTTTTGCTCTGCAGGGTGGGCCCTGAAGGAGACATTATGGGCACTGCGGGTGGGGGGAGAGGGGAGGAGGGAGAGGATGCTGCTTTCCCCAGCATGTCTCTCCTTTTGCTCTGCACGGTGGGCCCTGAAGGAGACATTATGGGCACTGCTGGTGGGGGAGAAAGGAGGAGGAGGAGAGTGCGCTGCTTTCCCCAGCATGTCTTTCCTTTTACTCTGCAGGGTGGGCCCTGAAGGAGAATTCATGGGCACTCCGGGTGGGGGAGGGAGGAGGAGGGAGAGGGTGATGGTTTCCAGCATGTCTCTTCTTTTGCTCTTCACAGTGGGCCCTGAAGGAGACATTATGGGCACTGTGGTTGTGGGAGAGAGGAGGAGGGAGAGGGCGCTGCTTTCCCCAGCATGTCTCTCCTTTTGCTCTGCAGGGTGGGCCCTGAAGGAGACATTATGGGCACTGCGGGTGGGGGGAGAGAGGAGGAGGGAGAGGATGCTGCTTTCCCCAGCATGTCTCTCCTTTTGCTCTGCACGGTGGGCCCTGAAGGAGACATTATGGGCACTGCGGGTGGGGGAGAAAGGAGGAGGAGGAGAGTGCGCTGCTTTCCCCAGCATGTCTTTCCTTTTACTCTGCAGGGTGGGCCATGAAGGAGACGTTATGGGCACTGAGGGTGGTGAAGAGAGGAGGGGGGAGAGGGCGCTGCTTTCCCCAGCATGTCTCTCCTTTTGCTCTGTAGGGTGGGTGCTGAAGGAGATCTCATGGGCAATATGGGTGGGGGAGAGAGGAGTAGGGAGAGGGTTCTGCGTTCTCCAGCATGTCTCTCCTTTTGCTCTGCAGGGTCGGCCCTGAAGGAGACCTCATGGGCACTGCGGGTGGGGGAGAGAGGAGGAGGGAGAGGGTGCTGCTTTCCCCAGCATGTCTCTCCTTTTGCTCTTCAGGGTGGGCCCTGAAGGATACGTTATGGGCACTGAGGGTGGGGGGGAGGAGGAGGGAGAGGGTGCTGCTTTCCCCAGCATGTCTCTCCTTTTCATCTGCAGGGTGGGCCCTGAAGGAGACCTCATGGGCACTGCGGGTGGGGGAGAGAGGAGGAGGGAGAGGGTGCTGCTTTCCCCAGCATGTCTCTCCTTTTGCTCTGCAGGGTGGGCCCTGAAGGAGACCTCATGGGCACTGAGGGTGGGGGGGGGAGAGGGTGCTGCTTTCCCCAGCATGTCTCTCCTTTTCATCTGCTGGGTGGGCCCTGAAGGAGACCTCATGGGCACTGCCGGTGGGGGAGCGAGGAGGAGGGAGAGGGCGCTGCTTTCCCCAGCATGTCTCTTCATTTGCTCTGCAGGGTGGACCCTGAAGGAGACATTATGGGCACTGCGGGTGGGGGAGAAAGGAGGAGGAGGAGAGTGCGCTGCTTTCCCCAGCATGTCTCTCCTTTTGCTCTGCAGGGTGGGCCCTGAAGGAGACATTATGGGCACTGCGGGTGGGGGGAGAGGGGAGGAGGGAGAGGATGCTGCTTTCCCCAGCATGTCTCTCCTTTTGATCTGCACGGTGGGCCCTGAAGGAGACATTATGGGCACTGCTGGTGGGGGAGAAAGGAGGAGGAGGAGAGTGCGCTGCTTTCCCCAGCATGTCTTTCCTTTTACTCTGCAGGGTGGGCCCTGAAGGAGAATTCATGGGCACTCCGGGTGGGGGAGGGAGGAGGAGGGAGAGGGTGATGGTTTCCAGCATGTCTCTTCTTTTGCTCTTCACAGTGGGCCCTGAAGGAGACATTATGGGCACTGTGGTTGTGGGAGAGAGGAGGAGGGAGAGGGCGCTGCTTTCCCCAGCATGTCTCTCCTTTTGCTCTGCAGGGTGGGCCCTGAAGGAGACATTATGGGCACTGCGGGTGGGGGGAGAGAGGAGGAGGGAGAGGATGCTGCTTTCCCCAGCATGTCTCTCCTTTTGCTCTGCACGGTGGGCCCTGAAGGAGACATTATGGGCACTGCGGGTGGGGGAGAAAGGAGGAGGAGGAGAGTGCGCTGCTTTCC
Source organism: Ambystoma mexicanum (assembly GCF_040938575.1). Taxonomy (NCBI): domain Eukaryota; kingdom Metazoa; phylum Chordata; class Amphibia; order Caudata; family Ambystomatidae; genus Ambystoma; species Ambystoma mexicanum. The sequence continues at coordinate 59,141,097 of NC_090935.1, read as the reverse complement.
CCAGCATGTCTTTCCTTTTACTCTGCAGGGTGGGCCATGAAGGAGACGTTATGGGCACTGAGGGTGGTGAAGAGAGGAGGGGGGAGAGGGCGCTGCTTTCCCCAGCATGTCTCTCCTTTTGCTCTGTAGGGTGGGTGCTGAAGGAGATCTCATGGGCAATATGGGTGGGGGAGAGAGGAGTAGGGAGAGGGTTCTGCGTTCTCCAGCATGTCTCTCCTTTTGCTCTGCAGGGTCGGCCCTGAAGGAGACCTCATGGGCACTGCGGGTGGGGGAGAGAGGAGGAGGGAGAGGGTGCTGCTTTCCCCAGCATGTCTCTCCTTTTGCTCTTCAGGGTGGGCCCTGAAGGATACGTTATGGGCACTGAGGGTGGGGGGGAGGAGGAGGGAGAGGGTGCTGCTTTCCCCAGCATGTCTCTCCTTTTCATCTGCAGGGTGGGCCCTGAAGGAGACCTCATGGGCACTGCGGGTGGGGGAGAGAGGAGGAGGGAGAGGGTGCTGCTTTCCCCAGCATGTCTCTCCTTTTGCTCTGTAGGGTGGGTGCTGAAGGAGATCTCATGGGCAATATGGGTGGGGGAGAGAGGAGTAGGGAGAGGGTTCTGCGTTCTCCAGCATGTCTCTCCTTTTGCTCTGCAGGGTCGGCCCTGAAGGAGACCTCATGGGCACTGCGGGTGGGGGAGAGAGGAGGAGGGAGAGGGTGCTGCTTTCCCCAGCATGTCTCTTCTTTTGCTCTGCAGGTTGTGCCCTGAAGGAGACATTATGGGCACTGCGGGTGGGGGGAGAGAGGAGGAGGGAGAGGGCGCTGCTTTCACCAGCATGTCTCTCCTTTTGCTCTGCAGGGTGGGCCCTGAAGGAGACCTCATGGGCACTGCGAGTGGGGGAGAGAGGAGGAGGGAGAGGGCGCTGCTTTCCCCAGCATGTCTCTCCTTTTGCTCTGCAGGGTGGGCGCTGAAGGAGATCTCATGGGCAATATGGGTGGGGGAGAGTGGAGGAGGGAGAGGGTGCTGCATTCTCTAGCATGTCTCTCCTTTTGCTCTGCAGAGTCGGCCCTGAAGGAGACCTCATGGGCACTGCGGGTGGGGGAGAGAGGAGGAGGGAGAGGGCGCTGCTTTTCCCAGCATGTCTCTCCTTTTGCTCTGCAGAGTCGGCCCTGAAGGAGACCTCATGGGCACTGCGGGTGAGGGAGAGAGGAGGAGGGAGAGGGCGCGGCTTTCCCCAGCATGTCTCTCCTTTTGCTCTGCAGGGTGGGCCCTGAAGGAGACGTTATGGGCACTGAGGGTGGGGGGGAGGAGGAGGGAGAGGGTGCTGCTTTCCCCAGCATGTCTCTCCTTTTCATCTGCAGGGTGGGCCCTGAAGGAGACCTCATGGGCACTGCGGGTGGGGGAGAGAGGAGGAGGGAGAGGGTGCTGCTTTCCCCAGCATGTCTCTTCTTTTGCTCTGCAGGGTGGGCCCTGAAGGAGACATTATGGGCACTGCGGGTGGGGGAGAGGAGGAGGAGGGAGAGGGCGCTGCTTGCCTCAGCATGTTTCTCCTTTTGCTCTGCAGGGTGGGCCCTGAAGGAGACATCATGGGCACTCTGGGTGGGGGAGGGAGGATGAGGGAGATGGTGATGCTTTCCAGCATGTCTCTCCTTTTGCTCTGCACGGTGGGCCCTGAAGGAGACGTTATGGGCAGCGCTGGTGGGAGAGAGAGGAGGAGGAGGGAGAGGGCGCTGCTTTCCCCAGCATGTCTCTCCTTTTGCTCTGCAGGGTGGGCCCTGAAGGAGACATAATGGGCACTGCGGCTGGGGGAGAGAGGAGGAGGGAGAGGGCTCTGCTTTCCCAAGCATGTCTGTCCTTTTGCTCCGCAGGGTGTGCCCTGAAGGAGACATTATGGGCACTGCGGGTGGGGGGAGAGAGGAGGAGGGAAACGGCGCTGCTTTCCCCAGCATGTCTCTCCTTTTGCTCTGCAGGGTGGGCCCTGAAGGAGACCTCATGGGCACTGCGGGTGGGGGAGTGAGGAGGAGGGAGAGGGTGCTGCTTTCCCCAGCATGTCTCTCCTTTTGCTCTGCAGGGTGGGCCCTGAAGGAGACCTCATGGGCACTGAGGGTGGGGGGGGGAGAGGGTGCTGCTTTCCCCAGCATGTCTCTCCTTTTCATCTGCTGGGTGGGCCCTGAAGGAGACCTCATGGGCACTGCCGGTGGGGGAGCGAGGAGGAGGGAGAGGGCGCTGCTTTCCCCAGCATGTCTCTTCATTTGCTCTGCAGGGTGGGCCCTGAAGGAGACATTATGGGCACTGCGGGTGGGGGTGCGAGGAGGAGGGGGGAGAGGGTGCCACTTCCCCCAGCATGTTTCTCCGTTTGCTCTGCAGGGTGGGCCCTGAAGGAGACCTCATGAGCACTGCAGGTGGGGGAGAGAGGAGGAGGGAGAGGGTGCTGCTTTCCCCAGCATGTCTCTTTTTTTGCTCTGCAGGGTGGGCCCTGAAGGAGACATTATGGGCGCTGCGGGTGGGGGAGAGGAGGAGGAGGAAGAGGGCGCTGCTTGCCCCAGCATGCTGCTTGCCCCAGCATGTTTCTCCTTTTGCTCTGCAGGGTGGGCCCTGAAGGAGACATCATGGGCACTGCGGGAGGGGGAGAGAGGAGGAGGAGGGAGAGGGCACTGCTTTCCTCAGCATCTCTCCTTTTCCTCTGCAGGGTGGGCCCTGAAGGAGACATTATGCGTACTGCGGGCGGAGGAGAGAGGCGTAGGGAGAGAATGCTGCTTTCTCCAGCATGTCTCTCCTTTTGCTCTGCAGGGTGGGCCCTGAAGGAGACCTCATGGGCACTGCGGGTGGGGGAGAGAGGAGGAGGGAGAGGGTGCTGCTTTCCCCAGCATGTCTCTCCTTTTCCTCTGCAGGGTGGGCAATGAAAGAGACATTATGGGCATTGCAGGTGGGGCAGAGAGGAGGAGGGAGAGGGTGCTACGTTCCCGAGCATGTCTCTCCTTTTCCTCTGCAGGGTGGGCCCTGAAGGAGACATTATGGGCACTGCGGGTGGGGGATAGAAAAGTAGGAGGGAGAGGGTGCTGCTTTCCCCAGCATGTCTCTCCTTTTTCTCTGCAGGGTGGGCCCTGAAGGAGACATTATGGGCACTGCGGGTGGGGGAGCGAGGAGGAGGGAGAGGGTGATGCTTTGGCCATCATGTCTCTTCTTTTCCTCTGCAGGGTGGGCCCTGAAGGAGACATTGTGGGCACTGCTGGTGGGGGAGAGAGGAGGAGGGAGAGGGCACTGCTTGCCCCAGCATGTCTCTCCTTTTGCTCTGCAGGGTGGGCCCTGAAAGAGACCTTATGGCACTGCAGGTGGGAGGGAAGGAGGAGGAGGGAGAGGGCGCTGCTTTCCCCAGCATGTCTCCCCTTTTGCTCAGCAGGGTGGGCCCTGAAGGAGACATTATGGGCACTGCGGGTGGGGGAGCGAGGAGGAGGGAGAGGGTGATGCTTTGGCCATCATGTCTCTCCTTTTGCCATTCAGGGTCGGGCCCTGCAGGAGATAGTATGGCAAGGCGGGTGGGGGAGAGAGGAGGAGGGAGAGGGCGCTGCTTTCCCCAGCATGTCTCTCCTTTTGCTCTGCAGGGTGGGCCATGCAGGAGATATTATGGGCACTGCGGGTGGAGGAGAGAGGCGTAGTGAGAGAATGCTGCTTTCCCCAGCATGTCTCTCCTTTTGCTCTGCAGGGTGGGCCCTGAAGGAGACCTCATGGACACTGCGAGTGGGGGAGAAAGGAGGTGGGAGAGGGTGCTGCTTTCCCCAGCATGTCTCTCCTTTTGCTCTGCAGGGTGGGCCCTGAAGGAGACATTATGGGCACTGTGGGTGGGGGAGAGAGGAGGAGGGAGAGGGCGCTGCTTTCCCCAGCATGTCTCTTCTTTTCCTCTGCAGGGTGGGCCCTGAAGGAGACATTGTGGGCACTGCTGGTGGGGGAGAGAGGAGGAGGGAGAGGGCGATGCTTTCCCCAGCATGTCTCTCCTTTTCCTCTTCATGGTGGGCAATGAAAGAGACATTATGGGCATTGCAGGTGGGGGAGAGAGGAGGAGGGAGAGGGTGCTATGTTCCCCAGCATGTCTTCTCTTTTCCTCTGCAGGGTGGGCCCTGAAGGAGACATTATGGGCACTGCGGGTGGGGGAGAGAGAAGTAGGAGGGAGAGGGTGCTGCTTTCCCCAGCATGTCTCTCGTTTTCCTCTGCAGGGTGGGCCCTGAAGGAGACATTATGGGCACTGCGGGTGGGGGAGAGAGAAGGAGGGAGAGGGCACTGCTTGCCCCAGCATGTCTCTCCTTTTGCTCTGCAGGGTGGGCCCTGAAAGAGACCTTATGGGCACTGCAGGTGGGAGGGAAGGAGGAGGAGGGAGAGGGCGCTGCTTTCCCCAGCATGTCTCCCCTTTTGCTCAGCAGGGTGGGCCCTGAAGGAGACATTATGGGCACTGCGGGTGGGGGAGGAAGGAGGAGGAGGGAGAGTGTGATGCTTTCCCCAGCATGTCTCTCCTTTTGCTCTGCAGGGTGGGCCATGCAGGAGATATTATGGGCACTGCGGGTTGGGGTGAGAGGAGGAGGGAGAGGGCGCTGATTTCCCCAGCATGTCTCTCCTTTTGCTCTACAGGGTGGGCCATGCAGGAGATATTATGGGCACTGTGGGTTGGGGTGAGAGGAGGAGGGAGAGGGCGCTGATTTCCCCAGCATGTCTCTCCTTTTGCTCTGCAGGGTGAGCCCTGAAGGAGATGTTATGGGCACTGAGGGTGGGGGGTGAGGAGGGAGAGGGTGCTGCTTTCCCCAGCATGTCTCTCCTTTTCATCTGCTGGGTGGGCCCTGAAGGAGACCTCATGGGCACTGCCGGTGGGGTAGCGAGGAGGAGGGAGAGGGCGCTGCTTTCCCCAGCATGTCTCTTCTTTTGCTCTGCAGGGTGGGCCCTGAAGGAGACATTAGGGGCACTGCGGGTGGGAGTGCGAAGAGGAGAGGGGAGAGGGTGCCACTTCCCCTAGCATGTTTCTCCGTTTGCTCTGCAGGGTGGGCCCTGAAGGAGACCTCATGGGCACTGCGGGTGGGGAAGAGAGGAGGAGGGAGAGGGTTCTGCTTTCCCCAGCATGCCTCTTCTTTTGCTCTGCAGAGTGGGCCCTGAAGGAGACATTATGGGCACTGCGGGTGGGGGAGAGGAGGAGGAGGAAGAGGGCGCTGCTTGCCCCAGCATGTTTCTCCTTTTGCTCTGCAGGGTGGGCCCTGAAGGAGACATCATGGGAACTCCGGGTGGGGGAGGGAGAAGGAGGGAGAGGATGATGCTTTTCAGCATGTCTCTCCTTTTGCTCTGCAGGGTGGGCCCTGCAGGAGAAATTATGGGCAAAGCAGGTGGGGGAGAGAGGAGGAGGGAGAGGGCGCTGCTTTCCCCAACATGTCTCTCCATTTGCTCTGCAGAGTGGGCCCTGTAGGAGATATTATAGGCACTGCGGGTGGGGGAGAGAGGAGGAGGGAGAGGGCACTGCTTTCCCCAGCATGTCTCTCCTTTTGCTCTGCAGGGTGGGCCCTGAAGGAGACATTATGGGCACTGTGGGTGGGAGAGAGAGGAGGAGAAGGGAGAGGGTGTGCTTTTCCCCAGCATGTCTCTCTGTTTGCTTTGCAGGGTGGGCAGTGAAGGAGACATTATGGGCACTGCGGTTGTGGGAGAGAGGAGGAGGGAGAGGGCGCTGCTTTCCCCAGCATGTCTCTCCTTTTGCTGTGCAGGGTGGGCCCTGAAGGAGACATTATGGGCACTGCGGGTGGGGGGAGAGAGGAGGAGGGAGAGGACGCTGCTTTCCCCAGCATGTCTCTCCTTTTGCTCTGCACGGTTGCCCTGAAGAAGACATTATGGGCACTGCGGGTGGGGGAGAGAGGAGGAGGAGGAGAGTGCGCTGCTTTCCCCATCATGTTTTTCCTTATGGTCTGCAGGGTGGGCCATGAAGGAGACATTATGGGCACTGCGGGTGGTGGAGAGATTAGGGGGGAGAGGGTGCTGCTTTCCCCAGCATGTCTCTCCTTTTGCTCTGCAGGGTGGGCCCTGAAGGAGACCTCATGGGCACTGCGGGTGGGGGAGAGAGGAGGAGGGAGACTCTCCTTTTCCTCTGCAGGGTGGGCCCTGAAGGAGACATTATGGGCACTGCGGGTGGGGGTGAGAGGAGGAGGAAGAGGGCGCTGCTTTCCCCAGCATGTCTCTCCTTTTGCTCTGTAGGGTGGGTGCTGAAGGAGATCTCATGGGCAATATGGGTGGGGGAGAGAGGAGGAGGGAGAGGGTTCTGCGTACTCCAGCATGTCTCTCCTTTTGCTCTGCAGGGTCGGCCCTGAAGGAGACCTCATGGGCACTGCGGGTGAGGGAGAGAGGAGGAGGGAGAGGGCGCTGCTTTCCCCAGCATGTCTCTCCTTTTGCTCTTCAGGGTGGGCCCTGAAGGAGACGTTATGGGCACTGAGGGTGGGGGGGGTAGAGGGTGCTACTTTCCCCAGCATGTCACTCCTTTTCATTTCCAGGTTATGCCCTGAAGGAGACCACATGGGCACTGCGGGTGGGGGAGCGAGGAGGAGGGAGAGGGCGCTGCTTTCCCCAGCATGTCTCTTCTTTTGCTCTGCAGGGTGGGCCCTGAAGGAGACATTATGGGCACTGCGGGTGGGGGTGCGAGGAGGAGGGGGGAGAGGGTGCTGCTTCCCCAGCATGTCTCTCCTTTTGCTCTGAGGGTGGGCTCTGAAGGAGACCTCCTGGGCACTGCGGGTGTGGGAGCGAGGAGGAGGGAGAGGGTGCTGCTTTCCCCAGCATGTCTCTTCTTTTGCTCTGCAGGGTTGGCCCTGAAGGAGATATTATGGGCACTGCGGGTGGGGGAGAGGAGGAGGAGGAAGAGGGCGCTGCTTGCCCCAGCATGTTTCTCCTTTTGCTCTGCAGGGTGGGCCCTGAAGGAGAATTCATGGACACTCCGGGTGGTTTAGGGAGGAGGAGGGAGAGGGTGATGCTTTCCAGCATGTCTCTCCTTTTGCTCTTCACAGTGGGCCCTGAAGGAGACATTATGGGCACTGCGGTTGTGGGAGAGAGGAGGAGGGAGAGGGCGCTGCTTTCCCCAGCATGTCTCTCCTTTTGCTCTGCAGGGTGGGCCCTGAAGGAGGCATTATGGGCACTGCGGGTGGGGGGAGAGAGGAGGAGGGAGAGGATGCTGCTTTCCCCAGCATGTCTCTCCTTTTGCTCTGCACGGTGGGCCCTGAAGGAGACATTATGGGCACTGCGGGTGGGGGAGAAAGAAGGAGGAGGAGAGTGCGCTGCTTTCCCCAGCATGTCTCTCCTTTTGCTCTGCAGGGTGGGCCCTGAAGGAGACATTATGGGCACTGCGGGTGGGGGGAGAGGGGAGGAGGGAGAGGATGCTGCTTTCCCCAGCATGTCTCTCCTTTTGCTCTGCACGGTGGGCCCTGAAGGAGACATTATGGGAACTGCGGGTGGGGGAGAAAGGAGGAGGAGGAGAGTGCGCTGCTTTCCCCAGCATGTCTTTCCTTTTACTCTGCAGGGTGGGCCCTGAAGGAGAATTCATGGGCACTCCGGGTGGGGGAGGGAGGAGGAGGGAGAGGGTGATGGTTTCCAGCATGTCTCTTCTTTTGCTCTTCACAGTGGGCCCTGAAGGAGACATTATGGGCACTGTGGTTGTGGGAGAGAGGAGGAGGGAGAGGGCGCTGCTTTCCCCAGCATGTCTCTCCTTTTGCTCTGCAGGGTGGGCCCTGAAGGAGACATTATGGGCACTGCGGGTGGGGGGAGAGAGGAGGAGGGAGAGGATGCTGCTTTCCCCAGCATGTCTCTCCTTTTGCTCTGCACGGTGGGCCCTGAAGGAGACATTATGGGCACTGCGGGTGGGGGAGAAAGGAGGAGGAGGCGAGTGCGCTGCTTTCCCCAGCATGTCTTTCCTTTTACTCTGCAGGGTGGGCCATGAAGGAGACGTTATGGGCACTGAGGGTGGTGAAGAGAGGAGGGGGAGAGGGCGCTGTTTTCCCCAGCATGTCTCTCCTTTTGCTCTGTAGGGTGGGTGCTGAAGGAGATCTCATGGGCAATATGGGTGGGGGAGAGAGGAGGAGGGAGAGGGGTCTGCGTTCTCCAGCATGTCTCTCCTTTTGCTCTGCAGGGTCGGCCCTGAAGGAGACCTCATGGGCACTGCGGGTGAGGGAGAGAGGAGGAGGGAGAGGGCGCTGCTTTCCCCAGCATGTCTCTCCTTTTGCTCTTCAGGGTGGGCCCTGAAGGAGACCTTATGGGCACTGAGGGTGGGGGGGGGGAGGGAGAGGGTGCTGCTTTCCCCAGCATGTCACTCCTTTTCATTTCCAGGTTATGCCCTGAAGGAGACCACATGGGCACTGCGGGTGGGGGAGCGAGGAGGAGGGAGAGGGCGCTGCTTTCCCCAGCATGTCTCTTCTTTTGCTCTGCAGGGTGGGCCCTGAAGGAGACATTATGGGCACTGCGGGTGGGGGTGCGAGGAGGAGGGGGGAGAGGGTGCTGCTTCCCCAGCATGTCTCTCCTTTTGCTCTGAGGGTGGGCTCTGAAGGAGACCTCATGGGCACTGCGGGTGGGGGAGCGAGGAGGAGGGAGAGGGTGCTGCTTTCCCCAGCATGTCTCTTCTTTTGCTCTGCAGGGTGGGCCCTGAAGGAGAATTCATGGGCACTCCGGGTGGGGGAGGGAGGAGGAGGGAGAGGGTGATGCTTTCCAGCATGTCTCTCCTTTTGCTCTTCACAGTGGGCCCTGAAGGAGACATTATGGGCACTGCGGTTGTGGGAGAGAGGAGGAGGGAGAGGGCGCTGCTTTCCCCAGCATGTCTCTCCTTTTGCTCTGCAGGGTGGGCCCTGAAGGAGGCATTATGGGCACTGCGGGTGGGGGGAGAGAGGAGGAGGGAGAGGATGCTGCTTTCCCAAGCATGTCTCTCCTTTTGCTCTGCACGGTGGGCCCTGAAGGAGACATTATGGGCACTGCGGGTGGGGGAGAAAGGAGAAGGAGGAGAGTGCGCTGCTTTCCCCAGCATGTCTCTCCTTTTGCTCTGCAGGGTGGGCCCTGAAGGAGACATTATGGGCACTGCGGGTGGGGGGAGAGAGGAGGAGGGAGAGGGTGATGCTTTCCAGCATGTCTCTCCTTTTGCTCTTCACAGTGGGCCCTGAAGGAGACATTATGGGCACTGCGGTTGTGGGAGAGAGGAGGAGGGAGAGGGCGCTGCTTTCCCCAGCATGTCTCTCCTTTTGCTCTGCAGGGTGGGCCCTGAAGGAGACATTATGGGCACTGCGGGTGGGGGGAGAGAGGAGGAGGGAGAGGATGCTGCTTTCCCCAGCATGTCTCTCCTTTTGCTCTGCACGGTGGGCCCTGAAGGAGACATTATGGGCACTGCGGGTGGGGGAGAAAGGAGGAGGAGGAGAGTGCGCTGCTTTCCCCAGCATGTCTTTCCTTTTACTCTGCAGGGTGGGCCATGAAGGAGACGTTATGGGCACTGAGGGTGGTGAAGAGAGGAGGGGGGAGAGGGCGCTGCTTTCCCCAGCATGTCTCTCCTTTTGCTCTGCAGAGTGGGCCCTGAAGGAGACGTTATGGGCACTGCGGGTGATGCAGAGAGGAGGGGGGAGAGGCAGCTGCTTTCCCCAGCATGTCTCTCCTTTTGCTCTGCAGTGTGGGCCCTGAAGGAGATGTTTTGGGCACTGCGGGTGGGAGAGAGAGGAGGAGGAGCTGCCTTCCCCAGCATGTCTCTCCTTTCGCTCTGAAGGGTGGGCCCTGAAGTAGACCTTGTGGGCACTCAGGTGGGTGTGAGAGGAGGAGGGAGAGGACCCTGCTTTCCACAGCATGTCTCTCCTTTCGCTCTGCAGGGTGGGCCCTGAAGGAGACATTATGGGCACTGCGGGTGGGGGAGAGAGGAGGAGTATGGAGAGGGCACTGCTTTCCCCAGCATGTCTCTCTGTTTGCTCTGCAGGGTGGGCCATGAAGGAGACATTATGGGCACTGCAGTTGGGGGAGAGAGGAGGGAGAGGGTGCTTCTTTCCCCAGCATGTCTCTCCTTTTGCTCTGCAGGGTGGCTCCTAAAGGAGACATTATGGGCACTGCGGGTGGGGGGAGAGTGGAGGAGGGAGAGGACACTGCTTTCCCCAGCATGTCTCTCCTTTTGCTCTGCACGGTGGACCTCGAAGGAGACATTATGGGCACTGCGGGTGGGGGAGAGAGGAGGAGGAGGAGAGGGCGCTGCTTTCCCCAGCATGTCTCTCCTTTTGCTCTGCAGGGTGGGCCCTGAAGGAGACATTATGGGCACTGCGGGTGGGGGAGAGAGAAGGAGGGAGAGGGCGCTGCTTTCCCCAGCATGTCTCTCCTTTTGCTCTGCAGAGTGGGCCCTGAAGGAGACCTCATGGGCACTGCAAGTGGGGGAGAGAGGAGGAGGGAGAGGGCGCTGCTTTCCCCAGCATGTCTCTCCTTTTTCTCTGCACGGTGGGTCCTGAAGGAGACTTTATGGGCACTGCGCGTGGTGGAGAGAGGAGGGAGGAGAGGGTACTGCTTTCCCCAGCATGTCTCTCCTTTTGCTCTGCAGGGTGGGCCCTGAAGGAGACATTATCGGCACTGCGGGTGTGGGGAGAGAGGAGGAGGGAGAGGGCGCTGCTTTCCCCAGCATGTCTCTGCTTTTGCTCTGCAGGGTGGGCCCTGAAGGAGACCTCATGGGCACTGCGGGTGGGGGAGAGAGAAGGAGGGAGAGGGCGCTGCTTCCCCAGCATGTCTCTCCTTTTGCTCTGCACGGTGGGCCCTGAAGGAGACCTTATGGGCACTGCGGGTGGGGGAGAGAGGATGAGGGAGACGCTCCTTTTCCTCTGCAGGGTGCGTCTTGAAGGAGAGATTATGGGCACTGCGGGTGGGGGTGAGAGGAGGAGGGAGAGGGCGCTGCTTTCCCCAGCATGTCTCTCATTTTGCTCTGCAGGGTGGGCCCTGAAGGAGATCTCATGGGCAATATGGGTGGGGGAGAGAGGAGGAGGGAGAGGGTGCTGCGTTCTCCAGCATGTCTCTCCTTTTGCTCTGCAGGGTCGGCCCTGAAGGAGACCTCATGGGCACTGTGGGTGAGGGAGAGAGGAGGAGGGAGAGGGCGCTGCTTTCCCCAGCATGTCTCTCCTTTTGCTCTGCAGGGTGAGCCCTGAAGGAGACGTTATGGGCACTGAGGGTGGGGGTTGGGGAGGAGGGAGAGGGTGCTGCTTTCCCCAGCATGTCTCTCCTTTTCATCTGCAGGGTGGGCCCTGAAGGAGACCTCATGGGTACTGCGGGTGGGGGAGCGAGGAGGAGGGAGAGGGCGCTGCTTTCCCCAGCATGTCTCGTCTTTTGCTCTGCAAGGTGGGCCCTGAAGGAGACATTATGGGCACTGCGGGTGGGGGAGAGGAGGAGGAGGGAGAGGGCGCTGCTTGCCCCAGCATGTTTCTCCTTTTGCTCTGCAGGGTGGGCCCTGAAGGAGACATCATGGACACTCCGGGTGGGGGTGGGAGGAGGAGGGAGAGGGTGATGCTTTCCAGCATCTCTCTCCTTTTGCTCTGCACGGTGGGCCCTGAAGGAGACGTTATGGGCAGCGCAGGTGGGAGAGAGAGGAGGAGGAGGGAGAGGGCGCTGCTTTCCCCAGCATGTCTCTCCTTTTGCTCTGCAGGGTGGGCCCTGAAGGAGACATTATGGGCACTGCAGCTGGGGGAGAGAGGAGGAGGGAGAGGGCGCTGCTTTCCCAAGCATGTCTGTCATTTTGCTCTGCAGGGTGTGCCCTGAAGGAGACATTATGGGCACTGCGGGTGGGGGGAGAGAGGAGGAGGGAGAGGGCGCTGCTTTCCCCAGCATGTCTAATCCTTTTGATCTGCAGGGTGGGCCCTGAAGGAGACCTCATGGGCACTGCGGGTGGGGGAGTGAGGAGGAGGGAGAGGGCGCTGCTTTCCCCAGCATGTCTCTCCTTTTGCTCTGCAGGGTGGGCCCTGAAGGAGACCTCATGGGCACTGAGGGTGGGGGAGACTCTCCTTTTCCTCTGCAGGGTGGGCCCTGAAGGAGACATTATGGGCACTGCGGGTTGGGGTGAGAGGAGGAGGGAGAGGGCGCTGATTTCCCCAGCATGTCTCTCCTTTTGCTCTGCAGAGTCGGCCCTGAAGGAGACCTCATGGGCACTGCGGGTGAGGGAGAGAGGAGGAGGGAGAGGGTGCTGCTTTCCCCAGCATGTCACTCCTTTTGCTCTGCAGGGTGAGCCCTGAAGGAGATGTTATGGGCTCTGAGGGTGGGGGCGGGAGGAGGGAGAGGGTGCTGCTTTCCCCAGCATTTCTCTCCTTTTCATCTGCTGGGTGGGCCCTGAAGGAGACCTCATGGGCACTGCCGGTGGGGGAGCGAGGAGGAGGGAGAGGGCGCTGCTTTCCCCAGCATGTCTCTTCTTTTGCTCTGCAGGGTGGGCCCTGAAGAAGACATTATGGGCACTGCGGGTGGGGGTGCGAGGAGGAGGGGGGAGAGGGTGCCACTTCCCCCAGCATGTTTCTCCGTTTGCTCTGCAGGGTGGGACCTGAAGGAGACCTCATGAGCACTGCGGGTGGGGGAGAGAGGAGGAGGGAGAGGGTGCTGCTTTCCCCAGCATGTTTCTCCTCTTGCTCTGCAGGGTGGGCCCTGAAGGAGACATCATGGGCACTCCGGGTGGGGGAGGGAGGAGGAGGGAGAGGGTGATGTTTTTCAGCATGTCTCTCCTTTTGCTATGCAGGGTGGGCCCTGCAGGAGATATTATGGGCAAAGCAGGTGGGGGAGAGAGGAGGAGGGAGAGGGCGCTGCTTTCCCCAGCATGTCTCTCCTTTCGCTCTGCAGGCCCTGAAGGAGACATTATGGGCACTGCGGGTGGGGGAGAGAGTATGAGGGAGAGGGCGCTGCTTTCCCCAGCATGTCTGTCCTGTTGCTCTGCAGGGTGGGCCCTGCAGGAGATATTATGGGCACTGCGGGTGGGGGAGAGAGGAGGAGGAGGGAGAGGGCGCTGCTTTCCTCAGCATGTCTCTCCTTTTCCTCTGCACGGTGGGCCCTGAAGGAGACATTATGGGCACTGCGGGTGGAGGAGAGAGGCGTAGGGAGAGAATGCTGCTTTCCCCAGCATGTCTCTCCTTTTGCTCTGCAGGGTGGGCCCTGAAGGAGACCTCATGGGCACTGCGGGTGGGCGAGAGAGGAGGTGGGAGAGGGCGCTGCTTTCCCAAGCATGTCTGTCCTTTTGCTCTGCAGGGTGTGCCCTGAAGGAGACATTATGGGCACTGCGGGTGGGGGGAGAGAGGAGGAGGGAGAGGGCGCTGCTTTCCCCAGCATGTCTCTCCTTTTGCTCTGCAGGGTGGGCCCTGAAGGAGACCTCATGGGCACTGCGGGTGGGGGAGTGAGGAGGAGGGAGAGGGCGCTGCTTTCCCCAGCATGTCTCTCCTTTTGCTCTGCAGGGTGGGCCCTGAAGGAGACCTCATGGGCACTGAGGGTGGGGGAGACTCTCCTTTTCCTCTGCAGGGTGGGCCCTGAAGGAGACATTATGGGCACTGCGGGTTGGGGTGAGAGGAGGAGGGAGAGGGCGCTGATTTCCCCAGCATGTCTCTCCTTTTGCTCTGCAGAGTCGGCCCTGAAGGAGACCTCATGGGCACTGCGGGTGAGGGAGAGAGGAGGAGGGAGAGGGTGCTGCTTTCCCCAGCATGTCACTCCTTTTGCTCTGCAGGGTGAGCCCTGAAGGAGATGTTATGGGCTCTGAGGGTGGGGGCGGGAGGAGGGAGAGGGTGCTGCTTTCCCCAGCATTTCTCTCCTTTTCATCTGCTGGGTGGGCCCTGAAGGAGACCTCATGGGCACTGCCGGTGGGGGAGCGAGGAGGAGGGAGAGGGCGCTGCTTTCCCCAGCATGTCTCTTCTTTTGCTCTGCAGGGTGGGCCCTGAAGAAGACATTATGGGCACTGCGGGTGGGGGTGCGAGGAGGAGGGGGGAGAGGGTGCCACTTCCCCCAGCATGTTTCTCCGTTTGCTCTGCAGGGTGGGACCTGAAGGAGACCTCATGAGCACTGCGGGTGGGGGAGAGAGGAGGAGGGAGAGGGTGCTGCTTTCCCCAGCATGTCTCTTCTTTTGCTCTGCAGGGTGGGCCCTGAAGGAGACATTATGGGCAATGCGGGTGGGGGAGAGGAGGAGCAGGAAGAGGGCGCTGCTTTCCCCAGCATGTTTCTCCTCTTGCTCTGCAGGGTGGGCCCTGAAGGAGACATCATGGGCACTCCGGGTGGGGGAGGGAGGAGGAGGGAGAGGGTGATGTTTTTCAGCATGTCTCTCCTTTTGCTATGCAGGGTGGGCCCTGCAGGAGATATTATGGGCAAAGCAGGTGGGGGAGAGAGGAGGAGGGAGAGGGCGCTGCTTTCCCCAGCATGTCTCTCCTTTCGCTCTGCAGGCCCTGAAGGAGACATTATGGGCACTGCGGGTGGGGGAGAGAGTATGAGGGAGAGGGCGCTGCTTTCCCCAGCATGTCTGTCCTGTTGCTCTGCAGGGTGGGCCCTGCAGGAGATATTATGGGCACTGCGGGTGGGGGAGAGAGGAGGAGGAGGGAGAGGGCGCTGCTTTCCTCAGCATGTCTCTCCTTTTCCTCTGCACGGTGGGCCCTGAAGGAGACATTATGGGCACTGCGGGTGGAGGAGAGAGGCGTAGGGAGAGAATGCTGCTTTCCCCAGCATGTCTCTCCTTTTGCTCTGCAGGGTGGGCCCTGAAGGAGACCTCATGGGCACTGCGGGTGGGGGAGAGAGGAGGTGGGAGAGGGTGCTGCTTTCCCCAGCATGTCTCTCCTTTTGCTCTGCAGGGTGGGCCCTGAAGGAGACATTATGGGCACTGTGGGTGGGGGAAAGAGGAGGAGGGAGAGGGCGCTGCTTTCCCCAGCATGTCTCTCCTATTCCTCTGCAGGGTGGGCCCTGAAGGAGACATTGTGGGCACTGCTGGTGGGGGAGAGAGGAGGAGGGAGAGGGCACTGCTTTCCCCAGCATGTCTCTCCTTTTCCTCTGAATGGTGGGCCCTGAAGGAGACATTATGGGCACTGCGGGTGGGGGAGAGAGGAGGAGGGAGAGGGCGCTGCTTTCCCCAGCATGTCTCTCCTTTTCCTCTGCAGGGTGGGCAATGAAAGAAACATTATGGGCATTGCAGGTGGGGGAGAGAGGAGGAGGGAGAGGGTGCTATGTTCCCCAGCATGTCTTCTCTTTTCCTCTGCAGGGTGGGCCCTGAAGGAGACATTATGGGCACTGCAGGTGGGGGATAGAAAAGTAGGAGGGAGAGGGTGCTGGTTTCCCCAGCATGTCTCTCCTTTTCCTCTGCAGGGTGGGCCCTGAAGGAGACATTATGGGCACTGCGGGTGGGGGAGAGAGAAGGAGGGAGAGGGCACTGCTTGCACCAGCATGTCTCTCCTTTTCCTCTGCAGGGTGGGCCCTGAAAGAGACCTTATGGGCACTGCAGGTGGGAGGGAGGGAGGAGGAGGGAGAGGGCGCTGCTTTCCCCAGCATGTCTCCCCTTTTGCTCAGCAGGGTGGGCCCTGAAGGAGACATTATGGGCACTGCGGGTGGGGGATGGAGGAGGAGGAGGGAGAGGGTGATGCTTTGGCCATCATGTCTCTCCTTTTGCCATGCAAGGTCAGGCCCTGCAGGAGATATTATGGCAAGGCGGGTGGGGGAGAGAGGAGGAGGGAGAAGGCGCTGCTTTCCCCAGCATGTCTCTCCTTTTGCTCTGCAGGGTGGGCCATGCAGGAGATATTATGGGCACTGCGGGTTGGGGTGAGAGGAGGAGGGAGAGGGTGCTGATTTCCCCAGCATGTCTCTCCTTTTGCTCTGCAGAGTCGGCCCTGAAGGAGACGTCATGGGCACTGCGGGTGAGGGAGAGAGGAGGAGAGAGAGGGCGCTCCTTTCCCCAGCATGTCTCTCCTTTTGCTCTGTAGGGTGAGCCCTGAAGGAGATGTTATGGGCACTGAGGGTGGGGGGGAGGAGGGAGAGGGTGCTGCTTTCCCCAGCATGTCTCTCCTTTTCATCTGCTGGGTGGGCCCTGAAGGAGACCTCATGGGCACTGCCGGTGGGGGAGCGAGGAGGAGGGAGAGGGTGCTGCTTTCCCCAGCATGTCTCTTCTTTTGCTCTGCAGGGTGGGCCCTGAAGGAGACATTTTGGGCACTGCGGGTGGGGGTGCGAGGAGGAGGGGGGAGAGGGTGCCACTTCCCCCAGCATGTTTCTCCGTTTGCTCTGCAGGGTGGGCCCTGAAGGAGACCTCATGAGCACTGCGGGTGGGGGAGAGAGGAGGAGGGAGAGGGTGATGCTTTCCCCAGCATGCCTCTTCTTTTGCTCTGCAGGGTGGGCCCTGAAGGAGACATTATGGGCACTGCGGGTGGGGGAGAGGAGGAGGAGGAAGAGGGCGCTGCTTGCCCCAGCATATTTCTCCTTTTGCTCTGCAGGGTGGGCCCTGAAGGAGACATCATGGGCACTCCGGGTGGGGGAGGGAGGAGGAGGGAGAGGGTGATGCTTTTCAGCATGTCTCTCCTTTTGCTCTGCAGGGTGGGCCCTGCAGGAGATATTATGGGCAAAGCAGGTGGGGGAGAGAGGAGGAGGGAGAGGGCGCTGCTTTCCCCAACATGTCTCTCTATTTCCTCTGCAGAGTGGGCCCTGTAGGAGATATTATAGGCACTGCGGTGGGGGAGAGAGGAGGAGGGAGAGGGCACTGCTTTCCCCAGCATGTCTCTCCTTTTGCTCTGCAGGGTGGGCCCTGAAGGAGACATTATGGGCACTGCAGGTGGGGGATAGAAAAGTAGGAGGGAGAGGGTGCTGGTTTCCCCAGCATGTCTCTCCTTTTCCTCTGCAGGGTGGGCCCTGAAGGAGACATTATGGGCACTGCGGGTGGGGGAGAGAGAAGGAGGGAGAGGGCACTGCTTGCCCAGCATGTCTCTCCTTTTCCTCTGCAGGGTGGGCCCTGAAAGAGACCTTATGGGCACTGCAGGTGGGAGGGAGGGAGGAGGAGGGAGAGGGCGCTGCTTTCCCCAGCATGTCTCCCCTTTTGCTCAGCAGGGTGGGCCCTGAAGGAGACATTATGGGCACTGCAGGTGGGGGATGGAGGAGGAGGAGGGAGAGGGTGATGCTTTGGCCATCATGTCTCTCCTTTTGCCATGCAAGGTCGGGCCCTGCAGGAGATATTATGGCAAGGCGGGTGGGGGAGAGAGGAGGAGGGAGAAGGCGCTGCTTTCCCCAGCATGTCTCTCCTTTTTCTCTGCAGGGTGGGCCATGCAGGAGATATTATGGGCACTGCGGGTTGGGGTGAGAGGAGGAGGGAGAGGGTGCTGATTTCCCCAGCATGTCTCTCCTTTTGCTCTGCAGAGTCGGCCCTGAAGGAGACGTCATGGGCACTGCGGGTGAGGGAGAGAGGAGGAGAGAGAGGGCGCTGCTTTCCCCAGCATGTCTCTCCTTTTGCTCTGTAGGGTGAGCCCTGAAGGAGATGTTATGGGCACTGAGGGTGGGGGGGAGGAGGGAGAGGGTGCTGCTTTCCCCAGCATGTCTCTCCTTTTCATCTGCTGGGTGGGCCCTGAAGGAGACCTCATGGGCACTGCCGGTGGGGGAGCGAGGAGGAGGGAGAGGGTGCTGCTTTCCCCAGCATGTCTCTTCTTTTGCTCTGCAGGGTGGGCCCTGAAGGAGACATTTTGGGCACTGCGGGTGGGGGTGCGAGGAGGAGGGGGGAGAGGGTGCCACTTCCCCCAGCATGTTTCTCCGTTTGCTCTGCAGGGTGGGCCCTGAAGGAGACCTCATGAGCACTGCGGGTGGGGGAGAGAGGAGGAGGGAGAGGGTGATGCTTTCCCCAGCATGCCTCTTCTTTTGCTCTGCAGGGTGGGCCCTGAAGGAGACATTATGGGCACTGCGGGTGGGGGAGAGGAGGAGGAGGAAGAGTGCGCTGCTTGCCCCAGCATATTTCTCCTTTTGCTCTGCAGGGTGGGCCCTGAAGGAGACATCATGGGCACTCCGGGTGGGGGAGGGAGGAGGAGGGAGAGGGTGATGCTTTTCAGCATGTCTCTCCTTTTGCTCTGCAGGGTGGGCCCTGCAGGAGATATTATGGGCAAAGCAGGTGGGGGAGAGAGGAGGAGGGAGAGGGCGCTGCTTTCCCCAACATGTCTCTCTATTTCCTCTGCAGAGTGGGCCCTGTAGGAGATATTATAGGCACTGCGGTGGCGGAGAGAGGAGGAGGGAGAGGGCACTGCTTTCCCCAGCATGTCTCTCCTTTTGCTCTGCAGGGTGGGCCCTGAAGGAGACATTATGGGCACTGTGGGTGGGAGAGAGAGGAGGAGAAGGGAGAGGGCGTGGTTTTCCCCAGCATGTCTCTCTGTTTGCTTTGCAGGGTGGGCCGTGAAGGAGACATTATGGGCACTGCGGTTGTGGGAGAGAGGAGGAGGGAGAGGATGCTGCTTTCCCCAGCATGTCTCTCCTTTTGCTCTGCACGGTGGGCCCTGAAGGAGACATTATGGGCACTGCTGGTGGGGGAGAAAGGAGGAGGAGGAGAGTGCGCTGCTTTCCCCAGCATGTCTTTCCTTTTACTCTGCAGGGTGGGCCCTGAAGGAGAATTCATGGGCACTCCGGGTGGGGGAGGGAGGAGGAGGGAGAGGGTGATGGTTTCCAGCATGTCTCTTCTTTTGCTCTTCACAGTGGGCCCTGAAGGAGACATTATGGGCACTGTGGTTGTGGGAGAGAGGAGGAGGGAGAGGGCGCTGCTTTCCCCAGCATGTCTCTCCTTTTGCTCTGCAGGGTGGGCCCTGAAGGAGACATTATGGGCACTGCGGGTGGGGGGAGAGAGGAGGAGGGAGAGGATGCTGCTTTCCCTAGCATGTCTCTCCTTTTGTTCTGCACGGTGGGCCCTGAAGGAGACATTATGGGCACTGCGGGTGGGGGAGAAAGGAGGAGGAGGAGAGTGCGCTGCTTTCCCCAGCATGTCTTTCCTTTTACTCTGCAGGGTGGGCCATGAAGGAGACGTTATGGGCACTGAGGGTGGTGAAGAGAGGAGGGGGGAGAGGGGGCTGCTTTCCCCAGCATGTCTCTCCTTTTGCTCTTCAGGGTGGGCCCTGAAGGAGACGTTATGGGCACTGAGGGTGGGGGGGAGGAGGAGGGAGAGGGTGCTGCTTTCCCCAGCATGTCTCTCCTTTTCATCTGCAGGGTGGGCCCTGAAGGAGACCTCATGGGCACTGCGGGTGGGGGAGAGAGGAGGAGGGAGAGGGTGCTGCTTTCCCCAGCATGTCTCTCCTTTTGCTCTGTAGGGTGGGTGCTGAAGGAGATCTCATGGGCAATATGGGTGGGGGAGAGAGGAGTAGGGAGAGGGTTCTGCGTTCTCCAGCATGTCTCTCCTTTTGCTCTGCAGGGTCGACCCTGAAGGAGACCTCATGGGCACTGCGGGTGGGGGAGAGAGGAGGAGGGAGAGGGTGCTGCTTTCCCCAGCATGTCTCTTCTTTTGCTCTGCAGGTTGTGCCCTGAAGGAGACATTATGGGCACTGCGGGTGGGGGGAGAGAGGAGGAGGGAGAGGGCGCTGCTTTCACCAGCATGTCTCTCCTTTTGCTCTGCAGGGTGGGCCCTGAAGGAGACCTCATGGGCACTGCGAGTGGGGGAGAGAGGAGGAGGGAGAGGGCGCTGCTTTCCCCAGCATGTCTCTCCTTTTGCTCTGCAGGGTGGGCGCTGAAGGAGATCTCATGGGCAATATGGGTGGGGGAGAGTGGAGGAGGGAGAGGGTGCTGCATTCTCTAGCATGTCTCTCCTTTTGCTCTGCAGAGTCGGCCCTGAAGGAGACCTCATGGGCACTGCGGGTGGGGGAGAGAGGAGGAGGGAGAGGGCGCTGCTTTCCCCAGCATGTCTCTCCTTTTGCTCTGCAGAGTCGGCCCTGAAGGAGACCTCATGGGCACTGCGGGTGAGGGAGAGAGGAGGAGGGAGAGGGCGCGGCTTTCCCCAGCATGTCTCTCCTTTTGCTCTGCAGGGTGGGCCCTGAAGGAGACGTTATGGGCACTGAGGGTGGGGGGGAGGAGGAGGGAGAGGGTGCTGCTTTCCCCAGCATGTCTCTCCTTTTCATCTGCAGGGTGGGCCCTGAAGGAGACCTCATGGGCACTGCGGGTGGGGGAGAGAGGAGGAGGGAGAGGGTGCTGCTTTCCCCAGCATGTCTCTTCTTTTGCTCTGCAGGGTGGGCCCTGAAGGAGACATTATGGGCACTGCGGGTGGGGGAGAGGAGGAGGAGGGAGAGGGCGCTGCTTGCCTCAGCATGTTTCTCCTTTTGCTCTGCAGGGTGGGCCCTGAAGGAGACATCATGGGCACTCTGGGTGGGGGAGGGAGGATGAGGGAGATGGTGATGCTTTCCAGCATGTCTCTCCTTTTGCTCTGCACGGTGGAACCTGAAGGAGACGTTATGGGCAGCGCTGGTGGGAGAGAGAGGAGGAGGAGGGAGAGGGCGCTGCTTTCCCCAGCATGTCTCTCCTTTTGCTCTGCAGGGTGGGTCCTGAAGGAGACATTATGGGCACTGCGGCTGGGGGAGAGAGGAGGAGGGAGAGGGCTCTGCTTTCCCAAGCATGTCTGTCCTTTTGCTCCGCAGGGTGTGCCCTGAAGGAGACATTATGGGCACTGCGGGTGGGGGGAGAGAGGAGGAGGGAAACGGCGCTGCTTTCCCCGGCATGTCTCTCCTTTTGCTCTGCAGGGTGGGCCCTGAAGGAGACCTCATGGGCACTGCGGGTGGGGGAGTGAGGAGGAGGGAGAGGGTGCTGCTTTCCCCAGCATGTCTCTCCTTTTGCTCTGCAGGGTGGGCCCTGAAGGAGACCTCATGGGCACTGAGGGTGGGGGGGGAGAGGGTGCTGCTTTCCCCAGCATGTCCCTCCTTTTCATCTGCTGGGTGGGCCCTGAAGGAGACCTCATGGGCACTGCCGGTGGGGGAGCGAGGAGGAGGGAGAGGGCGCTGCTTTCCCCAGCATGTCTCTTCATTTGCTCTGCAGGGTGGGCCCTGAAGGAGACATTATGGGCACTGCGGGTGGGGGAGAAAGGAGGAGGAGGAGAGTGCGCTGCTTTCCCCAGCATGTCTCTCCTTTTGCTCTGCAGGGTGGGCCCTGAAGGAGACATTATGGGCACTGCGGGTGGGGGGAGAGGGGAGGAGGGAGAGGATGCTGCTTTCCCAAGCATGTCTCTCCTTTTGCTCTGCACGGTGGGCCCTGAAGGAGACATTATGGGCTCTGCTGGTGGGGGAGAAAGGAGGAGGAGGAGAGTGCGCTGCTTTCCCCAGCATGTCTTTCCTTTTACTCTGCAGGGTGGGCCCTGAAGGAGAATTCATGGGCACTCCGGGTGGGGGAGGGAGGAGGAGGGAGAGGGTGATGGTTTCCAGCATGTCTCTTCTTTTGCTCTTCACAGTGGGCCCTGAAGGAGACATTATGGGCACTGTGGTTGTGGGAGAGAGGAGGAGGGAGAGGGCGCTGCTTTCCCCAGCATGTCTCTCCTTTTGCTCTGCAGGGTGGGCCCTGAAGGAGACATTATGGGCACTGCGGGTGGGGGGAGAGAGGAGGAGGGAGAGGATGCTGCTTTCCCCAGCATGTCTCTCCTTTTGCTCTGCACGGTGGGCCCTGAAGGAGACATTATGGGCACTGCGGGTGGGGGAGAAAGGAGGAGGAGGAGAGTGCGCTGCTTTCCCCAGCATGTCTTTCCTTTTACTCTGCAGGGTGGGCCATGAAGGAGACGTTATGGGCACTGAGGGTGGTGAAGAGAGGAGGGGGGAGAGGGTGCTGCTTTCCCCAGCATGTCTCTCCTTTTGCTCTGTAGGGTGGGTGCTGAAGGAGATCTCATGGGCAATATGGGTGGGGGAGAGAGGAGTAGGGAGAGGGTTCTGCATTCTCCAGCATGTCTCTCCTTTTGCTCTGCAGGGTCGGCCCTGAAGGAGACCTCATGGGCACTGCGGGTGGGGGAGAGAGGAGGAGGGAGAGGGTGCTGCTTTCCCCAGCATGTCTCTCCTTTTGCTCTTCAGGGTGGGCCCTGAAGGAGATGTTATGGGCACTGAGGGTGGGGGGGAGGAGGAGGGAGAGGGTGCTGCTTTCCCCAGCATGTCTCTCCTTTTCATCTGCAGGGTGGGCCCTGAAGGAGACCTCATGGGCACTGCGGGTGGGGGAGAGAGGAGGAGGGAGAGGGTGCTGCTTTCCCCAGCATGTCTCTCCTTTTGCTCTGTAGGGTGGGTGCTGAAGGAGATCTCATGGGCAATATGGGTGGGGGAGAGAGGAGTAGGGAGAGGGTTCTGCGTTCTCCAGCATGTCTCTCCTTTTGCTCTGCAGGGTCGGCCCTGAAGGAGACCTCATGGGCACTGCGGGTGGGGGAGAGAGGAGGAGGGAGAGGGTGCTGCTTTCCCCAGCATGTCTCTTCTTTTGCTCTGCAGGTTGTGCCCTGAAGGAGACATTATGGGCACTGCGGGTGGGGGGAGAGAGGAGGAGGGAGAGGGCGCTGCTTTCACCAGCATGTCTCTCCTTTTGCTCTGCAGGGTGGGCCCTGAAGGAGACCTCATGGGCACTGCGAGTGGGGGAGAGAGGAGGAGGGAGAGGGCGCTGCTTTCCCCAGCATGTCTCTCCTTTTGCTCTGCAGGGTGGGCGCTGAAGGAGATCTCATGGGCAATATGGGTGGGGGAGAGTGGAGGAGGGAGAGGGTGCTGCATTCTCTAGCATGTCTCTCCTTTTGCTCTGCAGAGTCGGCCCTGAAGGAGACCTCATGGGCACTGCGGGTGGGGGAGAGAGGAGGAGGGAGAGGGCGCTGCTTTCCCCAGCATGTCTCTCCTTTTGCTCTGCAGAGTCGGCCCTGAAGGAGACCTCATGGGCACTGCGGGTGAGGGAGAGAGGAGGAGGGAGAGGGCGCGGCTTTCCCCAGCATGTCTCTCCTTTTGCTCTGCAGGGTGGGCCCTGAAGGAGACGTTATGGGCACTGAGGGTGGGGGGGAGGAGGAGGGAGAGGGTGCTGCTTTCCCCAGCATGTCTCTCCTTTTCATCTGCAGGGTGGGCCCTGAAGGAGACCTCATGGGCACTGCGGGTGGGGGAGAGAGGAGGAGGGAGAGGGTGCTGCTTTCCCCAGCATGTCTCTTCTTTTGCTCTGCAGGGTGGGCCCTGAAGGAGACATTATGGGCACTGCGGGTGGGGGAGAGGAGGAGGAGGGAGAGGGCGCTGCTTGCCTCAGCATGTTTCTCCTTTTGCTCTGCAGGGTGGGCCCTGAAGGAGACATCATGGGCACTCTGGGTGGGGGAGGGAGGATGAGGGAGATGGTGATGCTTTCCAGCATGTCTCTCCTTTTGCTCTGCACGGTGGGCCCTGAAGGAGACGTTATGGGCAGCGCTGGTGGGAGAGAGAGGAGGAGGAGGGAGAGGGCGCTGCTTTCCCCAGCATGTCTCTCCTTTTGCTCTGCAGGGTGGGCCCTGAAGGAGACATTATGGGCACTGCGGCTGGGGGAGAGAGGAGGAGGGAGAGGGCTCTGCTTTCCCAAGCATGTCTGTCCTTTTGCTCCGCAGGGTGTGCCCTGAAGGAGACATTATGGGCACTGCGGGTGGGGGTAGAGAGGAGGAGGGAAACGGCGCTGCTTTCCCCAGCATGTCTCTCCTTTTGCTCTGCAGGGTGGGCCCTGAAGGAGACCTCATGGGCACTGCGGGTGGTGGAGTGAGGAGGAGGGAGAGGGTGCTGCTTTCCCCAGCATGTCTCTCCTTTTGCTCTGCAGGGTGGGCCCTGAAGGAGACCTCATGGGCAGTGAGGGTGGGGGGGGAGAGGGTGCTGCTTTCCCCAGCATGTCTCTCCTTTTCATCTGCTGGGTGGGCCCTGAAGGAGACCTCATGGGCACTGCCGGTGGGGGAGCGAGGAGGAGGGAGAGGGCGCTGCTTTCCCCAGCATGTCTCTTCATTTGCTCTGCAGGGTGGGCCCTGAAGGAGACATTATGGGCACTGCGGGTGGGGGTGCGAGGAGGAGGGGGGAGAGGGTGCCACTTCCCGAAGCATGTTTCTCCGTTTGCTCTGCAGGGTGGGCCCTGAAGGAGACCTCATGAGCACTGCAGGTGGGGGAGAGAGGAGGAGGGAGAGGGTGCTGCTTTCCCCAGCATGTCTCTTTTTTTGCTCTGCAGGGTGGGCCCTGAAGGAGACATTATGGGCGCTGCGGGTGGGGGAGAGGAAGAGGAGGAAGAGGGCGCTGCTTGCCCCAGCATGCTGCTTGCCCCAGCATGTTTCTCCTTTTGCTCTGCAGGGTGGGCCCTGAAGGAGACATCATGGGCACTGCGGGTGGGGGAGAGAGGAGGAGGAGGGAGAGGGCACTGCTTTCCTCAGCATCTCTCCTTTTCCTCTGCAGGGTGGGCCCTGAAGGAGACATTATGCGTACTGCGGGCGGAGGAGAGAGGCGTAGGGAGAGAATGCTGCTTTCTCCAGCATGTCTCTCCTTTTGCTCTGCAGGGTGGGCCCTGAAGGAGACCTCATGGGCACTGCGGGTGGGGGTGAGAGGAGGAGGGAGAGGGTGCTGCTTTCCCCAGCATGTCTCTCCTTTTCCTCTGCAGGGTGGGCAATGAAAGAGACATTATGGGCATTGCAGGTGGGGCAGAGAGGAGGAGGGAGAGGGTGCTACGTTCCCGAGCATGTCTCTCCTTTTCCTCTGCAGGGTGGGCCCTGAAGGAGACATTATGGGCACTGCGGGTGGGGGATAGAAAAGTAGGAGGGAGAGGGTGCTGCTTTCCCCAGCATGTCTCTCCTTTTTCTCTGCAGGGTGGGCCCTGAAGGAGACATTATGGGCACTGCGGGTGGGGGAGCGAGGAGGAGGGAGAGGGTGATGCTTTGGCCATCATGTCTCTTCTTTTCCTCTGCAGGGTGGGCCCTGAAGGAGACATTGTGGGCACTGCTGGTGGGGGAGAGAGGAGGAGGGAGAGGGCACTGCTTGCCCCAGCATGTCTCTCCTTTTGCTCTGCAGGGTGGGCCCTGAAAGAGACCTTATGGGCACTGCAGGTGGGAGGGAAGGAGGAGGAGGGAGAGGGCGCTGCTTTCCCCAGCATGTCTCCCCTTTTGCTCAGCAGGGTGGGCCCTGAAGGAGAAATTATGGGCACTGCGGGTGGGGGAGCGAGGAGGAGGGAGAGGGTGATGCTTTGGCCATCATGTCTCTCCTTTTGCCATTCAGGGTCGGGCCCTGCAGGAGATAGTATGGCAAGGCGGGTGGGGGAGAGAGGAGGAGGGAGAGGGCGCTGCTTTCCCCAGCATGTCTCTCCTTTTGCTCTGCAGGGTGGGCCATGCAGGAGATATTATGGGCACTGCGGGTGGAGGAGAGAGGCGTAGGGAGAGAATGCTGCTTTCCCCAGCATGTCTCTCCTTTTGCTCTGCAGGGTGGGCCCTGAAGGAGACCTCATGGACACTGCGAGTGGGGGAGAAAGGAGGTGGGAGAGGGTGCTGCTTTCCCCAGCATGTCTTTCCTTTTGCTCTGCAGTCTGCAGGGTGGGCCCTGAAGGAGACATTATGGGCACTGTGGGTGGGGGAGAGAGGAGGAGGGAGAGGGCGCTGCTTTCCCCAGCATGTCTCTTCTTTTCCTCTGCAGGGTGGGCCTGAAGGAGACATTGTGAGAGGGCACTGCTTTCCCCAGCATGTCTCTCCTTTTCCCCAGCATGTCTCTCCTTTTCCTCTGCATGGTGGGCCCTGAAGGAGAAATTATGGGCACTGCGGGTGGGGGAGAGAGGAGGAGGGAGAGGGCGATGCTTTCCCCAGCATGTCTCTCCTTTTCCTCTGCAGGGTGGGCAATGAAAGAGACATTATGGGCATTGCAGGTGGGGGAGAGAGGAGGAGGGAGAGGGTGCTATGTTCCCCAGCATGTCTTCTCTTTTCCTCTGCAGGGTGGGCCCTGAAGGAGACATTATGGGCACTGCGGGTGGGGGATAGAAAAGTAGGAGGGAGAGGGTGCTGCTTTCCCCAGCATGTCTCTCGTTTTCCTCTGCAGGGTGGGCCCTGAAGGAGACATTATGGGCACTGCGGGTGGGGGAGAGAGAAGGAGGGAGAGTGTGATGCTTTCCCCAGCATGTCTCTCCTTTTGCTCTGCAGGGTGGGCCATGCAGGAGATATTATGGGCACTGCGGGTTGGGGTGAGAGGAGGAGGGAGAGGGCGCTGATTTCCCCAGCATGTCTCTCCTTTTGCTCTGCAGGGTGGGCCATGCAGGAGATATTATGGGCACTGTGGGTTGGGGTGAGAGGAGGAGGGAGAGGGCGCTGATTTCCCCAGCATGTCTCTCCTTTTGCTCTGCAGAGTCGGCCCTGAAGGAGACCTCATGGGCACTGCGGGTGAGGGAGAGAGGAGGAGGGAGAGGGCGCTGCTTTCCCCAGCATGTCTCTCCTTTTGCTCTGCAGGGTGATCCCTGAAGGAGATGTTATGGGCACTGAGGGTGGGGGGTGAGGAGGGAGAGGGTGCTGCTTTCCCCAGCATGTCTCTCCTTTTCATCTGCTGGGTGGGCCCTGAAGGAGACCTCATGGGCACTGCCGGTGGGGTAGCGAGGAGGAGGGAGAGGGCGCTGCTTTCCCCAGCATGTCTCTTCTTTTGCTCTGCAGGGTGGGCCCTGAAGGAGAAATTATGGGCACTGCGGGTGGGAGTGCGAGGAGGAGAGGGGAGAGGGTGCCACTTCCCCTAGCATGTTTCTCCGTTTGCTCTGCAGGGTGGGCCCTGAAGGAGACCTCATGGGCACTGCGGGTGGGGAAGAGAGGAGGAGGGAGAGGGTTCTGCTTTCCCCAGCATGCCTCTTCTTTTGCTCTGCAGAGTGGGCCCTGAAGGAGACATTATGGGCACTGCGGGTGGGGGAGAGGAGGAGGAGGAAGAGGGCGCTGCTTGCCCCAGCATGTTTCACCTTTTGCTCTGCAGGGTGGGCCCTGAAGGAGACATCATGGGAACTCCGGGTGGGGGAGGGAGAAGGAGGGAGAGGATGATGCTTTTCAGCATGTCTCTCCTTTTGCTCTGCAGGGTGGGCCCTGCAGGAGAAATTATGGGCAAAGCAGGTGGGGGAGAGAGGAGGAGGGAGAGGGCGCTGCTTTCCCCAACATGTCTCTCCATTTGCTCTGCAGAGTGGGCCCTGTAGGAGATATTATAGGCACTGCGGGTGGGGGAGAGAGGAGGAGGGAGAGGGCACTGCTTTCCCCAGCATGTCTCTCCTTTTGCTCTGCAGGGTGGGCCCTGAAGGAGACATTATGGGCACTGTGGGTGGGAGAGAGAGGAGGAGAAGCGAGAGGGTGTGCTTTTCCCCAGCATGTCTCTCTGTTTGCTTTGCAGGGTGGGCAGTGAAGGAGACATTATGGGCACTGCGGTTGTGGGAGAGAGGAGGAAGGAGAGGGCGCTGCTTTCCCCAGCATGTCTCTCCTTTTGCTGTGCAGGGTGGGCCCTGAAGGAGACATTATGGGCACTGCGGGTGGGGGGAGAGAGGAGGAGGGTGAGGACGCTGCTTTCCCCAGCATGTCTCTCCTTTTGCTCTGCACGGTTGCCCTGAAGAAGACATTATGGGCACTGCGGGTGGGGGAGAGAGGAGGAGGAGGAGAGTGCGCTGCTTTCCCCATCATGTTTTTCCTTATGGTCTGCAGGGTGGGCCATGAAGGAGACATTATGGGCACTGCGGGTGGTGGAGAGATTAGGGGGGAGAGGGTGCTGCTTTCCCCAGCATGTCTCTCCTTTTGCTCTGCAGGGTGGGCCCTGAAGGAGACCTCATGGGCACTGCGGGTGGGGGAGAGAGGAGGAGGGAGACTCTCCTTTTCCTCTGCAGGGTGGGCCCTGAAGGAGACATTATGGGCACTGCGGGTGGGGGTGAGAGGAGGAGGGAGAGGGCGCTGCTTTCCCCAGCATGTCTCTCCTTTTGCTCTGTAGGGTGGGTGCTGAAGGAGATCTCATGGGCAATATGGGTGGGGGAGAGAGGAGGAGGGAGAGGGTTCTGCGTTCTCCAGCATGTCTCTCCTTTTGCTCTGCAGGGTCGGCCCTGAAGGAGCGCTCATGGGCACTGTGGGTGAGGGAGAGAGGAGGAAGGAGAGGGCGCTGCTTTCCCCAGCATGTCTCTTCTTTTGCTCTGCAGGGTGGGCCCTGAAGGAGACATTATGGGCACTGCGTGTGGGGGTGCGAGGAGGAGGGGGGAGAGGGTGCTGCTTCCCCAGCATGTCTCTCCTTTTGCTCTGAGGGTGGGCTCTGAAGGAGACCTCCTGGGCACTGCGGGTGTGGGAGCGAGGAGGAGGGAGAGGGTGCTGCTTTCCCCAGCATGTCTCTTCTTTTGCTCTCCAGGGTTGGCCCTGAAGGAGACATTATGGGCACTGCGGGTGGGGGAGAGGAGGAGGAGGAAGAGGGCGCTGCTTGCCCCAGCATGTTTCTCCTTTTGCTCTGCAGGGTGGGCCCTGAAGGAGAATTCATGGACACTCCGGGTGGTTTAGGGAGGAGGAGGGAGAGGGCGATGCTTTCACCAGCATGTCTCTCCTTTTGCTCTGCAGGGTGGGCCCTGAAGGAGGCATTATGGGCACTGCGGGTGGGGGGAGAGAGGAGGAGGGAGAGGATGCTGCTTTCCCAAGCATGTCTCTCCTTTTGCTCTGCACGGTGGGCCCTGAAGGAGACATTATGGGCACTGCGGGTGGGGGAGAAAGGAGAAGGAAGAGAGTGCGCTGCTTTCCCCAGCATGTCTCTCCTTTTGCTCTGCAGGGTGGGCCCTGAAGGAGACATTATGGGCACTGCGGGTGGGGGGAGAGAGGAGGAGGGAGAGGGTGATGCTTTCCAGCATGTCTCTCCTTTTGCTCTTCACAGTGGGCCCTGAAGGAGACATTATGGGCACTGCGGTTGTGGGAGAGAGGAGGAGGGAGAGGGCGCTGCTTTCCCCAGCATGTCTCTCCTTTTGCTCTGCAGGGTGGGCCCTGAAGGAGACATTATGGGCACTGCGGGTGGGGGGAGAGAGGAGGAGGGAGAGGATGCTGCTTTCCCCAGCATGTCTCTCCTTTTGCTCTGCACGGTGGGCCCTGAAGGAGACATTATGGGCACTGCGGGTGGGGGAGAAAGGAGGAGGAGGAGAGTGCGCTGCTTTCCCCAGCATGTCTTTCCTTTTACTCTGCAGGGTGGGCCATGAAGGAGACGTTATGGGCACTGAGGGTGGTGAAGAGAGGAGGGGGGAGAGGGCGCTGCTTTCCCCAGCATGTCTCTCCTTTTGCTCTGCAGAGTGGGCCCTGAAGGAGACGTTATGGGCACTGCGGGTGATGCAGAGAGGAGGGGGGAGAGGCAGCTGCTTTCCCCAGCATGTCTCTCCTTTTGCTCTGCAGTGTGGGCCCTGAAGGAGATGTTTTGGGCACTGCGGGTGGGAGAGAGAGGAGGAGGAGGGAGAGCACGCTGCCTTCCCCAGCATGTCTCTCCTTTCGCTCTGAAGGGTGGGCCCTGAAGTAGACCTTGTGGGCACTCAGGTGGGTGTGAGAGGAGGAGGGAGAGGACCCTGCTTTCCACAGCATGTCTCTCCTTTCGCTCTGCAGGGTGGGCCCTGAAGGAGACATTATGGGCACTGCGGGTGGGAGAGAGAGGAGGAGGATGGAGAGGGCACTGCTTTCCCCAGCATGTCTCTCTGTTTGCTCTGCAGGGTGGGCCATGAAGGAGACATTATGGGCACTGCAGTTGGGGGAGAGAGGAGGGAGAGGGTGCTTCTTTCCCCAGCATGTCTCTCCTTTTGCTCTGCAGGGTGGCTCCTGAAGGAGACATTATGGGCACTGCGGGTGGGGGGAGAGTGGAGGAGGGAGAGGACACTGCTTTCCCCAGCATGTCTCTCCTTTTGCTCTGCACGGTGGACCTCGAAGGAGACATTATGGGCACTGCGGGTGGGGGAGAGAGGAGGAGGAGGAGAGGGCGCTGCTTTCCCCAGCATGTCTCTCCTTTTGCTCTGCAGGGTGGGCCCTGAAGGAGACATTATGGGCACTGCGGGTGGGGGAGAGAGAAGGAGGGAGAGGGCGCTGCTTTCCCCAGCATGTCTCTCCTTTTGCTCTGCAGAGTGGGCCCTGAAGGAGACCTCATGGGCACTGCAAGTGGGGGAGAGAGGAGGAGGGAGAGGGCGCTGCTTTCCCCAGCATGTCTCTCCTTTTTCTCTGCACGGTGGGTCCTGAAGGAGACTTTATGGGCACTGCGGGTGGTGGAGAGAGGAGGGGGGAGAGGGTACTGCTTTCCCCAGCATGTCTCTCCTTTTGCTCTGCAGGGTGGGCCCTGAAGGAGATATTATGGGCACTGCGGGTGGGGGAGAGAGGAGGTGGGAGAGGGCGCTGCTTTCGCCAGCATGTCTGTCCTTTTGCTCTGCAGTATGTGCCCTGAAGGAGACATTATCGGCACTGCGGGTGTGGGGAGAGAGGAGGAGGGAGAGGGCGCTGCTTTCCCCAGCATGTCTCTGCTTTTGCTCAGCAGGGTGGGCCCTGAAGGAGACCTCATGGGCACTGCGGGTGGGGGAGAGAGGATGAGGGAGACGCTCCTTTTCCTCTGCAGGGTGGGTCTTGAAGGAGAGATTATGGGCACTGCGGGTGGGGGTGAGAGGAGGAGGGAGAGGGCGCTGCTTTCCCCAGCATGTCTCTCATTTTGCTCTGCAGGGTGGGCCCTGAAGGAGATCTCATGGGCAATATGGGTGGGGGAGAGAGGAGGAGGGAGAGGGTGCTGCGTTCTCCAGCATGTCTCTCCTTTTGCTCTGCAGGGTCGGCCCTGAAGGAGACCTCATGGGCACTGTGGGTGAGGGAGAGAGGAGGAGGGAGAGGGCGCTGCTTTCCCCAACATGTCTCTCCTTTTGCTCTGCAGGGTGAGCCCTGAAGGAGACGTTATGGGCACTGAGGGTGGGGGTTGGGGAGGAGGGAGAGGGTGCTGCTTTCCCCAGCATGTCTCTCCTTTTCATCTGCAGGGTGAGCCCTGAAGGAGACCTCATGGGTACTGCGGGTGGGGGAGCGAGGAGGAGGGAGAGGGCGCTGCTTTCCCCAGCATGTCTCGTCTTTTGCTCTGCAAGGTGGGCCCTGAAGGAGACATTATGGGCACTGCGGGTGGGGGAGAGGAGGAGGAGGGAGAGGGCGCTGCTTGCCCCAGCATGTTTCTCCTTTTGCTCTGCAGGGTGGGCCCTGAAGGAGACATCATGGACACTCCGGGTGGGGGTGGGAGGAGGAGGGAGAGGGTGATGCTTTCCAGCATCTCTCTCCTTTTGCTCTGCACGGTGGGCCCTGAAGGAGATGTTATGGGCAGCGCAGGTGGGAGAGAGAGGAGGAGGAGGGAGAGGGCACTGCTTTCCCCAGCATGTCTCTCCTTTTGCTCTGCAGGGTGGGCCCTGAAGGAGACATTATGGGCACTGCGGCTGGGGGAGAGAGGAGGAGGGAGAGGGCGCTGCTTTCCCAAGCATGTCTGTCCTTTTGCTCTGCAGGGTGTGCCCTGAAGGAGACATTATGGGCACTGCGGGTGGGGGGAGAGAGGAGGAGGGAGAGGGCGCTGCTTTCCCCAGCATGTCTCTCCTTTTGCTCTGCAGGGTGGGCCCTGAAGGAGACCTCATGGGCACTGCGGGTGGGGGAGTGAGGAGGAGGGAGAGGGCGCTGCTTTCCCCAGCATGTCTCTCCTTTTGCTCTGCAGGGTGGGCCCTGAAGGAGACCTCATGGGCACTGAGGGTGGGGGAGACTCTCCTTTTCCTCTGCAGGGTGGGCCCTGAAGGAGACATTATGGGCACTGCGGGTTGGGGTGAGAGGAGGAGGGAGAGGGCGCTGATTTCCCCAGCATGTCTCTCCTTTTGCTCTGCTCTGAAGGAGACCTCATGGGCACTGCGGGTGAGGGAGAGAGGAGGAGGGAGAGGGTGCTGCTTTCCCCAGCATGTCACTCCTTTTGCTCTGCAGGGTGAGCCCTGAAGGAGATG
This sequence comes from Ambystoma mexicanum, assembly GCF_040938575.1. Classification (NCBI taxonomy): domain Eukaryota; kingdom Metazoa; phylum Chordata; class Amphibia; order Caudata; family Ambystomatidae; genus Ambystoma; species Ambystoma mexicanum. Next base: position 59,109,290 of record NC_090935.1, on the reverse strand, counting down.
TTATGGGCTCTGAGGGTGGGGGCGGGAGGAGGGAGAGGGTGCTGCTTTCCCCAGCATTTCTCTCCTTTTCATCTGCTGGGTGGGCCCTGAAGGAGACCTCATGGGCACTGCCGGTGGGGGAGCGAGGAGGAGGGAGAGGGCGCTGCTTTCCCCAGCATGTCTCTTCTTTTGCTCTGCAGGGTGGGCCCTGAAGAAGACATTATGGGCACTGCGGGTGGGGGTGCGAGGAGGAGGGGGGAGAGGGTGCCACTTCCCCCAGCATGTTTCTCCGTTTGCTCTGCAGGGTGGGACCTGAAGGAGACCTCATGAGCACTGCGGGTGGGGGAGAGAGGAGGAGGGAGAGGGTGCTGCTTTCCCCAGCATGTCTCTTCTTTTGCTCTGCAGGGTGGGCCCTGAAGGAGACATTATGGGCAATGCGGGTGGGGGAGAGGAGGAGGAGGAAGAGGGCGCTGCTTTCCCCAGCATGTTTCTCCTCTTGCTCTGCAGGGTGGGCCCTGAAGGAGACATCATGGGCACTCCGGGTGGGGGAGGGAGGAGGAGGGAGAGGGTGATGTTTTTCAGCATGTCTCTCCTTTTGCTATGCAGGGTGGGCCCTGCAGAAGATATTATGGGCAAAGCAGGTGGGGGAGAGAGGAGGAGGGAGAGGGCGCTGCTTTCCCCAGCATGTCTCTCCTTTCGCTCTGCAGGCCCTGAAGGAGACATTATGGGCACTGCGGGTGGGGGAGAGAGTATGAGGGAGAGGGCGCTGCTTTCCCCAGCATGTCTGTCCTGTTGCTCTGCAGGGTGGGCCCTGCAGGAGATATTATGGGCACTCCGGGTGGGGGAGAGAGGAGGAGGAGGGAGAGGGCGCTGCTTTCCTCAGCATGTCTCTCCTTTTCCTCTGCACGGTGGGCCCTGAAGGAGACATTATGGGCACTGCGGGTGGAGGAGAGAGGCGTAGGGAGAGAATGCTGCTTTCCCCAGCATGTCTCTCCTTTTGCTCTGCAGGGTGGGCCCTGAAGGAGACCTCATGGGCACTGCGGGTGGGGGAGAGAGGAGGAGGGAGAGGGTGCTGCTTTCCCCAGCATGTCTCTCCTTTTGCTCTGCAGGGTGGGCCCTGAAGGAGACATTATGGGCACTGTGGGTGGGGGAAAGAGGAGGAGGGAGAGGGCGCTGCTTTCCCCAGCATGTCTCTCCTTTTCCTCTGCAGGGTGGGCCCTGAAGGAGACATTGTGGGCACTGCTGGTGGGGGAGAGAGGAGGAGGGAGAGGGCACTGCTTTCCCCAGCATGTCTCTCCTTTTCCTCTGAATGGTGGGCCCTGAAGGAGACATTATGGGCACTACGGGTGGGGGAGAGAGGAGGAGGGAGAGGGCGCTGCTTTCCCCAGCATGTCTCTCCTTTTCCTCTGCAGGGTGGGCAATGAAAGAAACATTATGGGCATTGCAGGTGGGGGAGAGAGGAGGAGGGAGAGGGTGCTATGTTCCCCAGCATGTCTTCTCTTTTACTCTGCAGGGTGGGCCCTGAAGGAGACATTATGGGCACTGCAGGTGGGGGATAGAAAAGTAGGAGGGAGAGGGTGCTGGTTTCCCCAGCATGTCTCTCCTTTTCCTCTGCAGGGTGGGCCCTGAAGGAGACATTATGGGCACTGCGGGTGGGGGAGAGAGAAGGAGGGAGAGGGCACTGCTTGCACCAGCATGTCTCTCCTTTTCCTCTGCAGGGTGGGCCCTGAAAGAGACCTTATGGGCACTGCAGGTGGGAGGGAGGGAGGAGGAGGGAGAGGGCGCTGCTTTCCCCAGCATGTCTCCCCTTTTGCTCAGCAGGGTGGGCCCTGAAGGAGACATTATGGGCACTGCGGGTGGGGGATGGAGGAGGAGGAGGGAGAGGGTGATGCTTTGGCCATCATGTCTCTCCTTTTGCCATGCAAGGTCGGGCCCTGCAGGAGATATTATGGCAAGGCGGGTGGGGGAGAGAGGAGGAGGGAGAAGGCGCTGCTTTCCCCAGCATGTCTCTCCTTTTGCTCTGCAGGGTGGGCCATGCAGGAGATATTATGGGCACTGCGGGTTGGGGTGAGAGGAGGAGGGAGAGGGTGCTGATTTCCCCAGCATGTCTCTCCTTTTGCTCTGCAGAGTCGGCCCTGAAGGAGACGTCATGGGCACTGCGGGTGAGGGAGAGAGGAGGAGAGAGAGGGCGCTGCTTTCCCCAGCATGTCTCTCCTTTTGCTCTGTAGGGTGAGCCCTGAAGGAGATGTTATGGGCACTGAGGGTGGCGGGAGGAGGGAGAGGGTGCTGCTTTCCCCAGCATGTCTCTCCTTTTCATCTGCTGGGTGGGCCCTGAAGGAGACCTCATGGGCACTGCCGGTGGGGGAGCGAGGAGGAGGGAGAGGGTGCTGCTTTCCCCAGCATGTCTCTTCTTTTGCTCTGCAGGGTGGGCCCTGAAGGAGACATTATGGGCACTGCGGGTGGGGGTGCGAGGAGGAGGGGGGAGAGGGTGCCACTTCCCCCAGCATGTTTCTCCGTTTGCTCTGCAGGGTGGGCCCTGAAGGAGACCTCATGAGCACTGCGGGTGGGGGAGAGAGGAGGAGGGAGAGGGTGCTGCTTTCCCCAGCATGCCTCTTCTTTTGCTCTGCAGGGTGGGCCCTGAAGGAGACATTATGGGCACTGCGGGTGGGGGAGAGGAGGAGGAGGAAGAGGGCGCTGCTTGCCCCAGCATATTTCTCCTTTTGCTTTGCAGGGTGGGCCCTGAAGGAGACATCATGGGCACTCCAGGTGGGGGAGGGAGGAGGAGGGAGAGGGTGATGCTTTTCAGCATGTCTCTCCTTTTGCTCTGCAGGGTGGGCCCTGCAGGAGATATTATGGGCAAAGCAGGTGGGGGAGAGAGGAGGAGGGAGAGGGCGCTGCTTTCCCCAACATGTCTCTCTATTTCCTCTGCAGAGTGGGCCCTGTAGGAGATATTATAGGCACTGCGGTGGGGGAGAGAGGAGGAGGGAGAGGGCACTGCTTTCCCCAGCATGTCTCTCCTTTTGCTCTGCAGGGTGGGCCCTGAAGGAGACATTATGGGCACTGTGGGTGGGAGAGAGAGGAGGAGAAGGGAGAGGGCGTGGTTTTCCCCAGCATGTCTCTCTGTTTGCTTTGCAGGGTAGCCGTGAAGGAGACATTATGGGCACTGCGGTTGTGGGAGAGAGGAGGAGGAAGAGGGCGCTGCTTTCCCCAGCATGTCTCTCCTTTTGCTGTGCAGGGTGGGCCCTGAAGGAGACATTATGGGCACTGCGGGTGGGGGGAGAGAGGAGGAGGGAGAGGACGCTGCTTTCCCCAGCATGTCTCTCCTTTTGCTCTGCACGGTGGGCCCTGAAGGAGACATTATGGGCCCCGCCGCGTGGGGGAGAGAGGAGGAGGAGGAGAGTGCGCTGCTTTCCCCAGCATGTTTTTCCTTTTGCTCTGCAGGGTGGGCCATGAAGGAGACGTTATGGGCACTGCGGGTGGTGGAGAGATTAGGGGGGAGAGGGTGCTGCTTTCCCCAGCATGTCTCTCCTTTTGCTCTGCAGGGTGGGCCCTGAAGGAGACCTCATGGGCACTGCGGGTGGGGGAGAGAGGAGGACGGAGACTCTCCTTTTCCTCTGCAGGGTGGGCCCTGAAGGAGACATTATGGGCACTACGGGTGGGGGTGAGAGGAGGAGGGAGAGGGCGCTGCTTTCCCCAGCATGTCTCTCCTTTTGCTCTGTAGGGTGGGTGTTGAAGGAGATCTCATGGGCAATATGGGTGGGGGAGAGAGGAGGAGGGAGAGGGTGCTGCGTTCTCCAGCATGTCTCTCCTTTTGCTCTGCAGGGTCGGCCCTGAAGGAGACCGCATGGGCAGTGCGGGTGATGGACAGAGGAGGAGGGAGAGGGCGCTCCTTTCCCCAGCATGTCTCTCCTTTTGCTCTGCAGGGTGGGCCCTGAAGGAGACGTTATGGGCACTGAGTGGGGGGGGGAGGAGGGAGAGGGTGCTGCTTTCCCCAGCATGTCACTCCTTTTCATCTCCAGGTTATGCCCTGAAGGAGACCACATGGGCACTGCGGGTGGGGGAGCGAGGAGGAGGGAGAGGGCGCTGCTTTCCCCAGCATGTCTCTTCTTTTGCTCTGCAGGGTGGGCCCTGAAGGAGACATTATGGGCACTGCGGGTGGGGGTGCGAGGAGGAGGGGGGAGAGGGTGCTGCTTCCCTCAGCATGTCTCTCCTTTTGCTCTGAGGGTGGGCTCTGAAGGAGACCTCACGGGTACTGCGGGTGGGGGAGCGAGGAGGAGGGAGAGGGTGCTGCTTTCCCCAGCATGTCTCTTCTTTTGCTCTGCACGGTGGGCCCTGAAGGAGACATTATGGGCACTGCTGGTGGGGGAGAGGAGGAGGAGGAAGAGGGCGCTGCTTGCCCCAGCATGTTTCTCCTTTTGCTCTGCAGGGTGGGCCCTGAAAGAGAATTCATGGGCACTCCGGGTGGGGGAGGGAGGAGGAGGGAGAGGGTGATGCTTTCCAGCATGTCTCACCTTTTGCTCTTCACAGTGGGCCCTGAAAGAGACATTATGGGCACTGCGGTTGTGGGAGAGAGGAGGAGGGAGAGGGCGCTGTTTTCCCCAGCATGTCTCTCCTTTTGCTCTGCAGGGTGGGCCCTGAAGGAGACATTATGGGCACTGCGGCTGGAGGGAGAGAGGAGGAGGGAGAGGATGCTGCTTTCCCCAGCATGTCTCTCCTTTTGCTCTGCACGGTGGGCCCTGAAGGAGACATTATGGGCACTGCGGGCGGGGGAGAAAGGAGGAGGAGGAGAGTGTGCTGCTTTCCCCAGCATGACTTTCCTTTTACTCTGCAGGGTGGGCCATTAAGGAGACGTTATGGGCACTGCGGGTGGTGGAGAGAGGAGGGGGGAGAGGGTGCTGCTTTCCCCAGCATGTCTCTCCTTTTGCTCTGCAGAGTGGGCCCTGAAGGAGACGTTATGGGCACTGCGGGTGATGCAGAGAGGAGGGGGGAGAGGCAGTTGCTTTCCCCAGCATGCCTCTCCTTTTGCTCTGCAGTGTGGGCCCTGAAGGAGACGTTATGGGCACTGCAGGTGGGGGAGAGAGGAGGAGGGAGAAGGCGCGGCTTTCCCCAGAATGTCTCTCCTTTTGTTCTGCAGGGTGGGCCTTGAAGGAGATGTTATGGGCACTGCGGGTGGGAGAGAGAGGAGGAGGAGGAAGAGCACGCTGCCTTCCCCAGCATGTCTCTACTTTCGCTCTGAAGGGTGGGCCCTGAAGTAGACCTTGTGGGCACTCAGGTGGGGGTGAGAGGAGGAGGGAGAGGACCCTGCTTTCCACAGCATGTCTCTCCTTTCGCTCTGCAGGGTGGGCCCTGAAGGAGACATTATGGGCACTGCGGGTGGGGGAGAGAGGAGGAGGAGGGAGAGGGCACTGCTTTCCCCAGCATGTCTCTCTGTTTGCTCTGCAGGGTGGGCCGTGAAGGAGACATTATGGGCACTGCAGTTGGGGGAGAGAGGAGAGAGAGGGTGCTGCTTTCCCCAGCATGTCTCTCCTTTTGCTCTGCAGGGTGGCTCCTGAAGGAGACATTATGGGCACTGCGGGTGGGGGGAGAGTGGAGGAGGGAGAGGACGCTGCTTTCCCCAGCATGTCTCTCCTTTTGCTCTGCACGGTGGACCCTGAAGGAGACATTATGGGCACTGCGGGTGGGGGAGAGAGGAGGAGGAGGAGAGGGCGCTGCTTTCCCCAGCATGTCTCTCCTTTTGCTCTGCAGGGTGGGCCCGGAAGGAGACATAATGGGCACTGCGGGAGGGGGAGAGAGGAGGTGGGAGAGGGCGCAGCTTTCCCCAGCATGTCTCACCTTTTACTCAGCAGGTTGGGCCCTGAAGGAGACATTATGGGCGCTGCGGGTGGGGGAGAGAGAAGGAGGGAGAGGGCGCTGCTTTCCCCAGCATGCCTGTCCTTTTGCTCTGCAGGGTGTGCCCTGAAGGAGACATTATGGGCACTGCGGGTGTGGGGAGAGAGGAGGAGGGAGAGGGCGCTGCTTTCCCCAGCATGTCTCTGCTTTTGCTCTGCAGGGTGGGCCCTGAAGGAGACCTCATGGGCACTGCGGGTGGGGGAGAGAGGAGGAGGGAGAGGGCGCTGCTTTCCCCAGCATGTCTCTCCTTTTGCTCTGCAGGGTGGGCCCTGAAGGAGACCTCATGGGCACTGCGGGTGGGGGAGAGAGGAGGAGGGAGACGCTCCTTTTCCTCTGCAGGGTGGGCCTTGAAGGAGACATTATGGGCACTGCGGGTGGGGGTGAGAGGAGGAGGGAGAGGGCGCTGCTTTCCCCAGCATGTCTCTCCTTTTGCTCTGCAGGGTGGGCACTGAAGGAGATCTCATGGGCAATATGGGTGGGGGAGAGAGGAGGAGGGAGAGGGTGCTGCGTTCTCCAGCATGTCTCTCCTTTTGCTCTGCAGGGTCGGCCCTGAAGGAGACCTCATGGGCACTGCGGGTGAGGGAGAGAGGAGGAGGGAGAGGGCGTTGCTTTCCCCAGCATGTCTCTCCTTTTGCTCTGAAGGGTGGGCCCTGAAGGAGACGTTATGGGCACTGAGGGTGGGGGTGGGGGAGGAGGGAGAGGGTGCTGCTTTCCCCAGCATGTCTCTCCTTTTCATCTGCAGGGTGGGCCCCGAAGGAGACCTCATGGGCACTGCGGGTGGGGGAGCGAGGACGAGGGAGAGGGCGCTGCTTTCCCCAGCATGTCTCTTCTTTTGCTCTGCAGGGTGGGCCTTGAAGGAGACATTATGGCCACTGCGGGTGGGGGTGCGAGAAGGAGGGGGGAGAGGGTGCTGCTTCCCCCAGCATGTCTCTCCTTTTGCTCTGCAGGGTGGGTCCTGAAGGAGACCTCATGGACACTGCGGGTGGGGGAGCGAGGAGGAGGGAGAGGGTGCTGCTTTACCCAGCATGTCTCTTCTTTTGCTCTGCAGCGTGGGCCCTGAAGGAGACATTATGGGCAGTGCGGGTGGGGAAGAGGAGGGAGAGCGCGCTGCTTGCCCCAGCATGTTTCTCCTTTTGCTCTGCAGGGTGGGCCCTGAAGGAGAATTCATGGGCACTCCGGGTGGGGGAGAGAGGAGGAGGGAGAGGGCGCTGCTTTCCCCAGCATGTCTCTCCTTTTGCTCAGCAGGTTGGGCCCTGAAGGAGACATTATGGGCGCTGCGGGTGGGGGAGAGAGAAGGAGGAGGGAGAGGGCGCTGCTTTCCCCAGCATGTCTCTCCTTTTGCTCTGCAGGGTGGGCCCTGAAGGAGACATTATGGGCACTGCGGCTGGGGGAGAGAGGAGGAGGAAGAGGGCGCTGCTTTCCCCAGCATGTTTGTCCTTTTGCTCTGCAGGGTGTGCCCTGAAGGAGACATTATGGGCACTGCGGGTGGGGGAGAGAGGAGGAGGGAGAGGGCGCTGCTTTCCCCAGCATGTCTCTCCTTTTTCTCTGCACGGTGGGTCCTGAAGGAGACTTTATGGGCATTGCAGGTGGTGGAGAGAGGAGGGGGGAGAGGGTACTGCTTTCCCCAGCATGTCTCTCCTTTTGCTCTGCAGGGTGGGCCCTGAAGGAGATATTATGGGCACTGCGGGTGGGGAGAGAGGAGGTGGGAGAGGGCACTGCTTTCGCCAGCATGTCTGTCCTTTTGCTCTGCAGGGTGTGCCCTGAAGGAGACATTATGGGCACTGCGGGTGTGGGGAGAGAGGAGGAGGGAGAGGGTGATGCTTTCCAGCATGTCTCTCCTTTTGCTCTTCACAGTGGGCCCTTAAGGAGACGTTATGGGCACCGCGGGTGGGAGAGAGAGGAGGAGGAGGGAGAGGGCGCTGCTTTCCCCAGCATGTCTGTCCTTTTGCTCTGCAGGGTGTGCCCTGAAGGAGACATTATGGGCACTGCGGGTGGGGGGAGAGAGGAGGAGGGAGAGGGCGCTGCTTTCCCCAGCATGTCTCTCCTTTTGCTCTGCAGGGTGGGCCCTGAAGGAGACCTCATGGGCACTGCGGGTGGGGGAGTGAGGAGGAGGGAGAGGGCGCTGCTTTCCCCAGCATGTCTCTCCTTTTGCTCTGCAGGGTGGGCCCTGAAGGAGACCTCATGGGCACTGAGGGTGGGGGAGACTCTCCTTTTCCTCTGCAGGGTGGGCCCTGAAGGAGACATTATGGGCACTGCGGGTTGGGGTGAGAGGAGGGGGGAGAGGGCGCTGATTTCCCCAGCATGTCTCTCCTTTTGCTCTGCAGAGTCGGCCCTGAAGGAGACCTCATGGGCACTGCGGGTGAGGGAGAGAGGAGGAGGGAGAGGGTGCTGCTTTCCCCAGCATGTCACTCCTTTTGCTCTGCAGGGTGAGCCCTGAAGGAGATGTTATGGGCTCTGAGGGTGGGGGCGGGAGGAGGGAGAGGGTGCTGCTTTCCCCAGCATTTCTCTCCTTTTCATCTGCTGGGTGGGCCCTGAAGGAGACCTCATGGGCACTGCCGGTGGGGGAGCGAGGAGGAGGGAGAGGGCGCTGCTTTCCCCAGCATGTCTCTTCTTTTGCTCTGCAGGGTGGGCCCTGAAGAAGACATTATGGGCACTGCGGGTGGGGGTGCGAGGAAGAGGGGGGAGAGGGTGCCACTTCCCCCAGCATGTTTCTCCGTTTGCTCTGCAGGGTGGGACCTGAAGGAGACCTCATGAGCACTGCGGGTTGGGGAGAGAGGAGGAGGGAGAGGGTGCTGCTTTCCCCAGCATGTCTCTTCTTTTGCTCTGCAGGGTGGGCCCTGAAGGAGACATTATGGGCAATGCGGGTGGGGGAGAGGAGGAGGAGGAAGAGGGCGCTGCTTTCCCCAGCATGTTTCTCCTCTTGCTCTGCAGGGTGGGCCCTGAAGGAGACATCATGGGCACTCCGGGTGGGGGAGGGAGGAGGAGGGAGAGGGTGATGTTTTTCAGCATGTCTCTCCTTTTGCTATGCAGGGTGGGCCCTGCAGGAGATATTTTGGGCAAAGCAGGTGGGGGAGAGAGGAGGAGGGAGAGGGCGCTGCTTTCCCCAGCATGTCTCTCCTTTCGCTCTGCAGGCCCTGAAGGAGACATTATGGGCACTGCGGGTGGGGGAGAGAGTATGAGGGAGAGGGCGCTGCTTTCCCCAGCATGTCTGTCCTGTTGCTCTGCAGGGTGGGCCCTGCAGGAGATATTATGGGCACTGCGGGTGGGGGAGAGAGGAGGAGGAGGGAGAGGGCGCTGCTTTCCTCAGCATGTCTCTCCTTTTCCTCTGCACGGTGGGCCCTGAAGGAGACATTATGGGCACTGCGGGTGGAGGAGAGAGGCGTAGGGAGAGAATGCTGCTTTCCCCAGCATGTCTCTCCTTTTGCTCTGCAGGGTGGGCCCTGAAGGAGACCTCATGGGCACTGCGGGTGGGGGAGAGAGGAGGTGGGAGAGGGTGCTGCTTTCCCCAGCATGTCTCTCCTTTTGCTCTGCAGGGTGGGCCCTGAAGGAGACATTATGGGCACTGTGGGTGGGGGAAAGAGGAGGAGGGAGAGGGCACTGCTTTCCCCAGCATGTCTCTCCTTTTCCTCTGAATGGTGGGCCCTGAAGGAGATATTATGGGCACTGCGGGTGGGGGAGAGAGGAGGAGGGAGAGGGCGCTGCTTTCCCCAGCATGTCTCTCCTTTTCCTCTGCAGGGTGGGCAATGAAAGAAACATTATGGGCATTGCAGGTGGGGGAGAGAGGAGGAAGGAGAGGGTGCTATGTTCCCCAGCATGTCTTCTCTTTTCCTCTGCAGGGTGGGCCCTGAAGGAGACATTATGGGCACTGCAGGTGGGGGATAGAAAAGTAGGAGGGAGAGGGTGCTGGTTTCCCCAGCATGTCTCTCCTTTTCCTCTGCAGGGTGGGCCCTGAAGGAGACATTATGGGCACTGCGGGTGGGGGAGAGAGAAGGAGGGAGAGGGCACCGCTTGCACCAGCATGTCTCTCCTTTTCCTCTGCAGGGTGGGCCCTGAAAGAGACCTTATGGGCACTGCAGGTGGGAGGGAGGAGGAGGGAGAGGGTGCTGCTTTCCCCAGCATGTCTCCCCTTTTGCTCAGCAGGGTGGGCCCTGATCGAGACATTATGGGCACTGCGGGTGGGGGATGGAGGAGGAGGAGGGAGAGGGTGATGCTTTGGCCATCATGTCTCTCCTTTTGCCATGCAAGGTCGGGACCTGCAGGAGATATTATGGCAAGGCGGGTGGGGGAGAGAGGAGGAGGGAGAAGGCGCTGCTTTCCCCAGCATGTCTCTCCTTTTGCTCTGCAGGGTGGGCCATGCAGGAGATATTATGGGCACTGCGGGTTGGGGTGAGAGGAGGAGGGAGAGGGTGCTGATTTCCCCAGCATGTCTCTCCTTTTGCTCTGCAGAGTCGGCCCTGAAGGAGACGTCATGGGCACTGCGGGTGAGGGAGAGAGGAGGAGAGAGAGGGCGCTGCTTTCCCCAGCATGTCTCTCCTTTTGCTCTGTAGGGTGAGCCCTGAAGGAGATGTTATGGGCACTGAGGGTGGGGGGGAGGAGGGAGAGGGTGCTGCTTTCCCCAGCATGTCTCTCCTTTTCATCTGCTGGGTGGGCCCTGAAGGAGACCTCATGGGCACTGCCGGTGGGGGAGCGAGGAGGAGGGAGAGGGTGCTGCTTTCCCCAGCATGTCTCTTCTTTTGCTCTGCAGGGTGGGCCCTGAAGGAGACCTCATGAGCACTGCGGGAGGGGGAGAGAGGAGGAGGGAGAGGGTGCTGCTTTCCCCAGCATGCCTCTTCTTTTGCTCTGCAGGGTGGGCCCTGAAGGAGACATCATGGGCACTCCGGGTGGGGGAGGGAGGAGGAGGGAGAGGGTGATGTTTTTCAGCATGTCTCTCCTTTTGCTATGCAGGGTGGGCCCTGCAGGAGATATTATGGGCAAAGCAGGTGGGGGAGAGAGGAGGAGGGAGAGGGCGCTGCTTTCCCCAGCATGTCTCTCCTTTCGCTCTGCAGGCCCTGAAGGAGACATTATGGGCACTGCGGGTGGGGGAGAGAGTATGAGGGAGAGGGCGCTGCTTTCCCCAGCATGTCTGTCCTGTTGCTCTGCAGGGTGGGCCCTGCAGGAGATATTATGGGCACTGCGGGTGGGGGAGAGAGGAGGAGGAGGGAGAGGGCGCTGCTTTCCTCAGCATGTCTCTCCTTTTCCTCTGCACGGTGGGCCCTGAAGGAGAAATTATGGGCACTGCGGGTGGAGGAGAGAGGCGTAGGGAGAGAATGCTGCTTTCCCCAGCATGTCTCTCCTGTTGCTCTGCAGGGTGGGCCCTGAAGGAGACCTCATGGGCACTGCGGGTGGGGGAGAGAGGAGGTGGGAGAGGGTGCTGCTTTCCCCAGCATGTCTCTCCTTTTGCTCTGCAGGGTGGGCCCTGAAGGAGACATTATGGGCACTGTGGGTGGGGGAAAGAGGAGGAGGGAGAGGGCGCTGCTTTCCCCAGCATGTCTCTCCTTTTCCTCTGCAGGGTGGGCCCTGAAGGAGACATTGTGGGCACTGCTGGTGGGGGAGAGAGGAGGAGGGAGAGGGCACTGCTTTCCCCAGCATGTCTCTCCTTTTCCTCTGAATGGTGAGCCCTGAAGGAGACATTATGGGCACTGCGGGTGGGGGAGAGAGGAGGAGGGAGAGGGCGCTGCTTTCCCCAGCATGTCTCTCCTTTTCCTCTGCAGGGTGGGCAATGAAAGAAACATTATGGGCATTGCAGGTGGGGGAGAGAGGAGGAGGGAGAGGGTGCTATGTTCCCCAGCATGTCTTCTCTTTTCCTCTGCAGGGTGGGCCCTGAAGGAGACATTATGGGCACTGCAGGTGGGGGATAGAAAAGTAGGAGGGAGAGGGTGCTGGTTTCCCCAGCATGTCTCTCCTTTTCCTCTGCAGGGTGGGCCCTGAAGGAGACATTATGGGCACTGCGGGTGGGGGAGAGAGAAGGAGGGAGAGGGCACTGCTTGCACCAGCATGTCTCTCCTTTTCCTCTGCAGGGTGGGCCCTGAAAGAGACCTTATGGGCACTGCAGGTGGGAGGGAGGGAGGAGGAGGGAGAGGGCGCTGCTTTCCCCAGCATGTCTCCCCTTTTGCTCAGCAGGGTGGGCCCTGAAGGAGACATTATGGGCACTGCGGGTGGGGGATGGAGGAGGAGGAGGGAGAGGGTGATGCTTTGGCCATCATGTCTCTCCTTTTGCCATGCAAGGTCGGGCCCTGCAGGAGATATTATGGCAAGGCGGGTGGGGGAGAGAGGAGGAGGGAGAAGGCGCTGCTTTCCCCAGCATGTCTCTCCTTTTGCTCTGCAGGGTGGGCCATGCAGGAGATATTATGGGCACTGCGGGTTGGGGTGAGAGGAGGAGGGAGAGGGTGCTGATTTCCCCAGCATGTCTCTCCTTTTGCTCTGCAGAGTCGGCCCTGAAGGAGACGTCATGGGCACTGCGGGTGAGGGAGAGAGGAGGAGAGAGAGGGCGCTGCTTTCCCCAGCATGTCTCTCCTTTTGCTCTGTAGGGTGAGCCCTGAAGGAGATGTTATGGGCACTGAGGGTGGGGGGGAGGAGGGAGAGGGTGCTGCTTTCCCCAGCATGTCTCTCCTTTTCATCTGCTGGGTGGGCCCTGAAGGAGACCTCATGGGCACTGCCGGTGGGGGAGCGAGGAGGAGGGAGAGGGTGCTGCTTTCCCCAGCATGTCTCTTCTTTTGCTCTGCAGGGTGGGCCCTGAAGGAGACATTTTGGGCACTGCGGGTGGGGGTGCGAGGAGGAGGGGGGAGAGGGTGCCACTTCCCCCAGCATGTTTCTCCGTTTGCTCTGCAGGGTGGGCCCTGAAGGAGACCTCATGAGCACTGCGGGTGGGGGAGAGAGGAGGAGGGAGAGGGTGATGCTTTCCCCAGCATGCCTCTTCTTTTGCTCTGCAGGGTGGGCCCTGAAGGAGACATTATGGGCACTGCGGGTGGGGGAGAGGAGGAGGAGGAAGAGGGCGCTGCTTGCCCCAGCATATTTCTCCTTTTGCTCTGCAGGGTGGGCCCTGAAGGAGACATCATGGGCACTCCGGGTGGGGGAGGGAGGAGGAGGGAGAGGGTGATGCTTTTCAGCATGTCTCTCCTTTTGCTCTGCAGGGTGGGCCCTGCAGGAGATATTATGGGCAAAGCAGGTGGGGGAGAGAGGAGGAGGGAGAGGGCGCTGCTTTCCCCAACATGTCTCTCTATTTCCTCTGCAGAGTGGGCCCTGTAGGAGATTTTATAGGCACTGCGGTGGGGGAGAGAGGAGGAGGGAGAGGGCACTGCTTTCCCCAGCATGTCTCTCCTTTTGCTCTGCAGGGTGGGCCCTGAAGGAGACATTATTGTCACTGTGGGTGGGAGAGAGAGGAGGAGAAGGGAGAGGGCGTGGTTTTCCCCAGCATGTCTCTCTGTTTGCTTTGCAGGGTGGGCCGTGAAGGAGACATTATGGGCACTGCGGTTGTGGGAGAGAGGAGGAGGGAGAGGATGCTGCTTTCCCCAGCATGTCTCTCCTTTTGCTCTGCACGGTGGGCCCTGAAGGAGACATTATGGGCACTGCTGGTGGGGGAGAAAGGAGGAGGAGGAGAGTGCGCTGCTTTCCCCAGCATGTCTTTCCTTTTACTCTGCAGGGTGGGCCCTGAAGGAGAATTCATGGGCACTCCGGGTGGGGGAGGGAGGAGGAGGGAGAGGGTGATGGTTTCCAGCATGTCTCTTCTTTTGCTCTTCACAGTGGGCCCTGAAGGAGACATTATGGGCACTGTGGTTGTGGGAGAGAGGAGGAGGGAGAGGGCGCTGCTTTCCCCAGCATGTCTCTCCTTTTGCTCTGCAGGGTGGGCCCTGAAGGAGACATTATGGGCACTGCGGGTGGGGGGAGAGAGGAGGAGGGAGAGGATGCTGCTTTCCCCAGCATGTCTCTCCTTTTGTTCTGCACGGTGGGCCCTGAAGGAGACATTATGGGCACTGCGGGTGGGGGAGAAAGGAGGAGGAGGAGAGTGCGCTGCTTTCCCCAGCATGTCTTTCCTTTTACTCTGCAGGGTGGGCCATGAAGGAGACGTTATGGGCACTGAGGGTGGTGAAGAGAGGAGGGGGGAGAGGGGGCTGCTTTCCCCAGCTTGTCTCTCCTTTTGCTCTGTAGGGTGGGTGCTGAAGGAGATCTCATGGGCAATATGGGTGGGGGAGAGAGGAGTAGGGAGAGGGTTCTGCGTTCTCCAGCATGTCTCTCCTTTTGCTCTGCAGGGTCGGCCCTGAAGGAGACCTCATGGGCACTGCGGGTGGGGGAGAGAGGAGGAGGGAGAGGGTGCTGCTTTCCCCAGCATGTCTCTCCTTTTGCTCTTCAGGGTGGGCCCTGAAGGAGACGTTATGGGCACTGAGGGTGGGGGGGGAGGAGGAGGGAGAGGGTGCTGCTTTCCCCAGCATGTCTCTCCTTTTCATCTGCAGGGTGGGCCCTGAAGGAGACCTCATGGGCACTGCGGGTGGGGGAGAGAGGAGGAGGGAGAGGGTGCTGCTTTCCCCAGCATGTCTCTCCTTTTGCTCTGTAGGGTGGGTGCTGAAGGAGATCTCATGGGCAATATGGGTGGGGGAGAGAGGAGTAGGGAGAGGGTTCTGCGTTCTCCAGCATGTCTCTCCTTTTGCTCTGCAGGGTCGACCCTGAAGGAGACCTCATGGGCACTGCGGGTGGGGGAGAGAGGAGGAGGGAGAGGGTGCTGCTTTCCCCAGCATGTCTCTTCTTTTGCTCTGCAGGTTGTGCCCTGAAGGAGACATTATGGGCACTGCGGGTGGGGTGAGAGAGGAGGAGGGAGAGGGCGCTGCTTTCACCAGCATGTCTCTCCTTTTGCTCTGCAGGGTGGGCCCTGAAGGAGACCTCATGGGCACTGCGAGTGGGGGAGAGAGGAGGAGGGAGAGGGCGCTGCTTTCCCCAGCATGTCTCTCCTTTTGCTCTGCAGGGTGGGCGCTGAAGGAGATCTCATGGGCAATATGGGTGGGGGAGAGTGGAGGAGGGAGAGGGTGCTGCATTCTCTAGCATGTCTCTCCTTTTGCTCTGCAGAGTCGGCCCTGAAGGAGACCTCATGGGCACTGCGGGTGGGGGAGAGAGGAGGAGGGAGAGGGCGCTGCTTTCCCCAGCATGTCTCTCCTTTTGCTCTGCAGAGTCGGCCCTGAAGGAGACCTCATGGGCACTGCGGGTGAGGGAGAGAGGAGGAGGGAGAGGGCGCGGCTTTCCCCAGCATGTCTCTCCTTTTGCTCTGCAGGGTGGGCCCTGAAGGAGACGTTATGGGCACTGAGGGTGGGGGGGAGGAGGAGGGAGAGGGTGCTGCTTTCCCCAGCATGTCTCTCCTTTTCATCTGCAGGGTGGGCCCTGAAGGAGACCTCATGGGCACTGCGGGTGGGGGAGAGAGGAGGAGGGAGAGGGTGCTGCTTTCCCCAGCATGTCTCTTCTTTTGCTCTGCAGGGTGGGCCCTGAAGGAGACATTATGGGCACTGCGGGTGGGGGAGAGGAGGAGGAGGGAGAGGGCGCTGCTTGCCTCAGCATGTTTCTCCTTTTGCTCTGCAGGGTGGGCCCTGAAGGAGACATCATGGGCACTCTGGGTGGGGGAGGGAGGATGAGGGAGATGGTGATGCTTTCCAGCATGTCTCTCCTTTTGCTCTGCACGGTGGAACCTGAAGGAGACGTTATGGGCAGCGCTGGTGGGAGAGAGAGGAGGAGGAGGGAGAGGGCGCTGCTTTCCCCAGCATGTCTCTCCTTTTGCTCTGCAGGGTGGGTCCTGAAGGAGACATTATGGGCACTGCGGCTGGGGGAGAGAGGAGGAGGGAGAGGGCTCTGCTTTCCCAAGCATGTCTGTCCTTTTGCTCCGCAGGGTGTGCCCTGAAGGAGACATTATGGGCACTGCGGGTGGGGGGAGAGAGGAGGAGGGTAACGGCGCTGCTTTCCCCAGCATGTCTCTCCTTTTGCTCTGCAGGGTGGGTCCTGAAGGAGACCTCATGGGCACTGCGGGTGGGGGAGTGAGGAGGAGGGAGAGGGTGCTGCTTTCCCCAGCATGTCTCTCCTTTTGCTCTGCAGGGTGGGCCCTGAAGGAGACCTCATGGGCACTGAGGGTGGGGGGGGAGAGGGTGCTGCTTTCCCCAGCATGTCTCTCCTTTTCATCTGCTGGGTGGGCCCTGAAGGAGACCTCATGGGCACTGCCGGTGGAGGAGCGAGGAGGAGGGAGAGGGCGCTGCTTTCCCCAGCATGTCTCTTCATTTGCTCTGCAGGGTGGGCCCTGAAGGAGACATTATGGGCACTGCGGGTGGGGGAGAAAGGAGGAGGAGGAGAGTGCGCTGCTTTCCCCAGCATGTCTCTCCTTTTGCTCTGCAGGGTGGGCCCTGAAGGAGACATTATGGGCACTGCGGGTGGGGGGAGAGGGGAGGAGGGAGAGGATGCTGCTTTCCCAAGCATGTCTCTCCTTTTGCTCTGCACGGTGGGCCCTGAAGGAGACATTATGGGCTCTGCTGGTGGGGGAGAAAGGAGGAGGAGGAGAGTGCGCTGCTTTCCCCAGCATGTCTTTCCTTTTACTCTGCAGGGTGGGCCCTGAAGGAGAATTCATGGGCACTCCGGGTGGGGGAGGGAGGAGGAGGGAGAGGGTGATGGTTTCCAGCATGTCTCTTCTTTTGCTCTTCACAGTGGGCCCTGAAGGAGACATTATGGGCACTGTGGTTGTGGGAGAGAGGAGGAGGGAGAGGGCGCTGCTTTCCCCAGCATGTCTCTCCTTTTGCTCTGCAGGGTGGGCCCTGAAGGAGACATTATGGGCACTGCGGGTGGGGGGAGAGAGGAGGAGGGAGAGGATGCTGCTTTCCCCAGCATGTCTCTCCTTTTGCTCTGCACGGTGGGCCCTGAAGGAGACATTATGGGCACTGCGGGTGGGGGAGAAAGGAGGAGGAGGAGAGTGCGCTGCTTTCCCCAGCATGTCTTTCCTTTTACTCTGCAGGGTGGGCCATGAAGGAGACGTTATGGGCACTGAGGGTGGTGAAGAGAAGAGTAGGGAGAGGGCGCTGCATTCTCCAGCATGTCTCTCCTTTTGCTCTGTAGGGTCGGCCCTGAAGGAGACCTCATGGGCACTGCGGGTGGGGGAGAGAGGAGGAGGGAGAGGGTGCTGCTTTCCCCAGCATGTCTCTCCTTTTGCTCTTCAGGGTGGGCCCTGAAGGAGATGTTATGGGCACTGAGGGTGGGGGGGAGGAGGAGGGAGAGGGTGCTGCTTTCCCCAGCATGTCTCTCCTTTTCATCTGCAGGGTGGGCCCTGAAGGAGACCTCATGGGCACTGCGGGTGGGGGAGAGAGGAGGAGGGAGAGGGTGCTGCTTTCCCCAGCATGTCTCTCCTTTTGCTCTGTAGGGTGGGTGCTGAAGGAGATCTCATGGGCAATATGGGTGGGGGAGAGAGGAGTAGGGAGAGGGTTCTGCGTTCTCCAGCATGTCTCTCCTTTTGCTCTGCAGGGTCGGCCCTGAAGGAGACCTCATGGGCACTGCGGGTGGGGGAGAGAGGAGGAGGGAGAGGGTGCTGCTTTCCCCAGCATGTCTCTTCTTTTGCTCTGCAGGTTGTGCCCTGAAGGAGACATTATGGGCACTGCGGGTGGGGGGAGAGAGGAGGAGGGAGAGGGCGCTGCTTTCACCAGCATGTCTCTCCTTTTGCTCTGCAGGGTGGGCCCTGAAGGAGACCTCATGGGCACTGCGAGTGGGGGAGAGAGGAGGAGGGAGACGGCGCTGCTTTCCCCAGCATGTCTCTCCTTTTGCTCTGCAGGGTGGGCGCTGAAGGAGATCTCATGGGCAATATGGGTGGGGGAGAGTGGAGGAGGGAGAGGGTGCTGCATTCTCTAGCATGTCTCTCCTTTTGCTCTGCAGAGTCGGCCCTGAAGGAGACCTCATGGGCACTGCGGGTGGGGGAGAGAGGAGGAGGGAGAGGGCGCTGCTTTCCCCAGCATGTCTCTTTTTTTGCTCTGCAGGGTGGGCCCTGAAGGAGACATTATGGGCGCTGCGGGTGGGGGAGAGGAAGAGGAGGAAGAGGGCGCTGCTTGCCCCAGCATGCTGCTTGCCCCAGCATGTTTCTCCTTTTGCTCTGCAGGGTGGGCCCTGAAGGAGACATTATGCGTACTGCGGGCGGAGGAGAGAGGCGTAGGGAGAGAATGCTGCTTTCTCCAGCATGTCTCTCCTTTTGCTCTGCAGGGTGGGCCCTGAAGGAGACCTCATGGGCACTGCGGGTGGGGGAGAGAGGAGGAGGGAGAGGGTGCTGCTTTCCCCAGCATGTCTCTCCTTTTCCTCTGCAGGGTGGGCAATGAAAGAGACATTATGGGCATTGCAGGTGGGGCAGAGAGGAGGAGGGAGAGGGTGCTACGTTCCCGAGCATGTCTCTCCTTTTCCTCTGCAGGGTGGGCCCTGAAGGAGACATTATGGGCACTGCGGGTGGGGGATAGAAAAGTAGGAGGGAGAGGGTGCTGCTTTCCCCAGCATGTCTCTCCTTTTTCTCTGCAGGGTGGGCCCTGAAGGAGACATTATGGGCACTGCGGGTGGGGGAGCGAGGAGGAGGGAGAGGGTGATGCTTTGGCCATCATGTCTCTTCTTTTCCTCTGCAGGGTGGGCCCTGAAGGAGACATTGTGGGCACTGCTGGTGGGGGAGAGAGGAGGAGGGAGAGGGCACTGCTTGCCCCAGCATGTCTCTCCTTTTGCTCTGCAGGGTGGGCCCTGAAAGAGACCTTATGGGCACTGCAGGTGGGAGGGAAGGAGGAGGAGGGAGAGGGCGCTGCTTTCCCCAGCATGTCTCCCCTTTTGCTCAGCAGGGTGGGCCCTGAAGGAGACATTATGGGCACTGCGGGTGGGGGAGCGAGGAGGAGGGAGAGGGTGATGCTTTGGCCATCATGTCTCTCCTTTTGCCATTCAGGGTCGGGCCCTGCAGGAGATAGTATGGCAAGGCGGGTGGGGGAGAGAGGAGGAGGGAGAGGGCGCTGCTTTCCCCAGCATGTCTCTCCTTTTGCTCTGCAGGGTGGGCCATGCAGGAGATATTATGGGCACTGCGGGTGGAGGAGAGAGGCGTAGGGAGAGAATGCTGCTTTCCCCAGCTTGTCTCTCCTTTTGCTCTGCAGGGTGGGCCCTGAAGGAGACCTCATGGACACTGCGAGTGGGGGAGAAAGGAGGTGGGAGAGGGTGCTGCTTTCCCCAGCATGTCTCTCCTTTTGCTCTGCAGTCTGCAGGGTGGGCCCTGAAGGAGACATTATGGGCACTGTGGGTGGGGGAGAGAGGAGGAGGGAGAGGGCGCTGCTTTCCCCAGCATGTCTCTTCTTTTCCTCTGCAGGGTGGGCCCTGAAGGAGACATTGTGAGAGGGCACTGCTTTCCCCAGCATGTCTCTCCTTTTCCCCAGCATGTCTCTCCTTTTCCTCTGCATGGTGGGCCCTGAAGGAGAAATTATGGGCACTGCGGGTGGGGGAGAGAGGAGGAGGGAGAGGGCGATGCTTTCCCCAGCATGTCTCTCCTTTTCCTCTGCAGGGTGGGCAATGAAAGAGACATTATGGGCATTGCAGGTGGGGGAGAGAGGAGGAGGGAGAGGGTGCTATGTTCCCCAGCATGTCTTCTCTTTTCCTCTGCAGGGTGGGCCCTGAAGGAGACATTATGGGCACTGCGGGTGGGGGATAGAAAAGTAGGAGGGAGAGGGTGCTGCTTTCCCCAGCATGTCTCTCGTTTTCCTCTGCAGGGTGGGCCCTGAAGGAGACATTATGGGCACTGCGGGTGGGGGAGAGAGAAGGAGGGAGAGTGTGATGCTTTCCCCAGCATGTCTCTCCTTTTGCTCTGCAGGGTGGGCCATGCAGGAGATATTATGGGCACTGCGGGTTGGGGTGAGAGGAGGAGGGAGAGGGCGCTGATTTCCCCAGCATGTCTCTCCTTTTGCTCTGCAGGGTGGGCCATGCAGGAGATATTATGGGCACTGTGGGTTGGGGTGAGAGGAGGAGGGAGAGGGCGCTGATTTCCCCAGCATGTCTCTCCTTTTGCTCTGCAGAGTCGGCCCTGAAGGAGACCTCATGGGCACTGCAGGTGAGGGAGAGAGGAGGAGGGAGAGGGCGCTGCTTTCCCCAGCATGTCTCTCCTTTTGCTCTGCAGGGTGAGCACTGAAGGAGATGTTATGGGCACTGAGGGTGGGGGGTGAGGAGGGAGAGGGTGCTGCTTTCCCCAGCATGTCTCTCCTTTTCATCTGCTGGGTGGGCCCTGAAGGAGACCTCATGGGCACTGCCGGTGGGGTAGCGAGGAGGAGGGAGAGGGCGCTGCATTCCCCAGCATGTCTCTTCTTTTGCTCTGCAGGGTGGGCCCTGAAGGAGAAATTATGGGCACTGCGGGTGGGAGTGCGAGGAGGAGAGGGGAGAGGGTGCCACTTCCCCTAGCATGTTTCTCCGTTTGCTCTGCAGGGTGGGCCCTGAAGGAGACCTCATGGGCACTGCGGGTGGGGAAGAGAGGAGGAGGGAGAGGGTTCTGCTTTCCCCAGCATGCCTCTTCTTTTGCTCTGCAGAGTGGGCCCTGAAGGAGACATTATGGGCACTGCGGGTGGGGGAGAGGAGGAGGAGGAAGAGGGCGCTGCTTGCCCCAGCATGTTTCTCCTTTTGCTCTGCAGGGTGGGCCCTGAAGGAGACATCATGGGAACTCCGGGTGGGGGAGGGAGAAGGAGGGAGAGGATGATGCTTTTCAGCATGTCTCTCCTTTTGCTCTGCAGGGTGGGCCCTGCAGGAGAAATTATGGGCAAAGCAGGTGGGGGAGAGAGGAGGAGGGAGAGGGCGCTGCTTTCCCCAACATGTCTCTCCATTTGCTCTGCAGAGTGGGCCCTGTAGGAGATATTATAGGCACTGCGGGTGGGGGAGAGAGGAGGAGGGAGAGGGCACTGCTTTCCCCAGCATGTCTCTCCTTTTGCTCTGCAGGGTGGGCCCTGAAGGAGACATTATGGGCACTGTGGGTGGGAGAGAGAGGAGGAGAAGCGAGAGGGTGTGCTTTTCCCCAGCATGTCTCTCTGTTTGCTTTGCAGGGTGGGCAGTGAAGGAGACATTATGGGCACTGCGGTTGTGGGAGAGAGGAGGAAGGAGAGGGCGCTGCTTTCCCCAGCATGTCTCTCCTTTTGCTGTGCAGGGTGGGCCCTGAAGGAGACATTATGGGCACTGCGGGTGGGGGGAGAGAGGAGGAGGGTGAGGACGCTGCTTTCCCCAGCATATCTCTCCTTTTGCTCTGCACGGTTGCCCTGAAGAAGACATTATGGGCACTGCGGGTGGGGGAGAGAGGAGGAGGAGGAGAGTGCGCTGCTTTCCCCATCATGTTTTTCCTTATGGTCTGCAGGGTGGGCCATGAAGGAGACATTATGGGCACTGCGGGTGGTGGAGAGATTAGGGGGGAGAGGGTGCTGCTTTCCCCAGCATGTCTCTCCTTTTGCTCTGCAGGGTGGGCCCTGAAGGAGACCTCATGGGCACTGCGGGTGGGGGAGAGAGGAGGAGGGAGACTCTCCTTTTCCTCTGCAGGGTGGGCCCTGAAGGAGACATTATGGGCACTGCGGGTGGGGGTGAGAGGAGGAGGGAGAGGGCGCTGCTTTCCCCAGCATGTCTCTCCTTTTGCTCTGTAGGGTGGGTGCTGAAGGAGATCTCATGGGCAATATGGGTGGGGGAGAGAGGAGGAGGGAGAGGGTTCTGCGTTCTCCAGCATGTCTCTCCTTTTGCTCTGCAGGGTCGGCCCTGAAGGAGACCTCATGGGCACTGCGGGTGAGGGAGAGAGGAGGAGGGAGAGGGCGCTGCTTTCCTCAGCATGTCTCTCCTTTTGCTCTTCAGGGTGGGCCCTGAAGGAGACGTTATGGGCACTGAGGGTGGGGGGGGGGTAGAGGGTGCTGCTTTCCCCAGCATGTCACTCCTTTTCATTTCCAGGTTATGCCCTGAAGGAGACCACATGGGCACTGCGGGTGGGGGAGCGAGGAGGAGGGAGAGGGCGCTGCTTTCCCCAGCATGTCTCTTCTTTTGCTCTGCAGGGTGGGCCCTGAAGGAGACATTATGGGCACTGCGTGTGGGGGTGCGAGGAGGAGGGGGGAGAGGGTGCTGCTTCCCCAGCATGTCTCTCCTTTTGCTCTGAGGGTGGGCTCTGAAGGAGACCTCCTGGGCACTGCTGGTGTGGGAGCGAGGAGGAGGGAGAGGGTGCTGCTTTCCCCAGCATGTCTCTTCTTTTGCTCTCCAGGGTTGGCCCTGAAGGAGACATTATGGGCACTGCGGGTGGGGGAGAGGAGGAGGAGGAAGAGGGCGCTGCTTGCCCCAGCATGTTTCTCCTTTTGCTCTGCAGGGTGGGCCCTGAAGGAGAATTCATGGACACTCCGGGTGGTTTAGGGAGGAGGAGGGAGAGGGCGCTGCTTTCCCCAGCATGTCTCTCCTTTTGCTCTGCAGGGTGGGCCCTGAAGGAGGCATTATGGGCACTGCGGGTGGGGGGAGAGAGGAGGAGGGAGAGGATGCTGCTTTCCCAAGCATGTCTCTCCTTTTGCTCTGCACGGTGGGCCCTGAAGGAGACATTATGGGCACTGCGGGTGGGGGAGAAAGGAGAAGGAGGAGAGTGCGCTGCTTTCCCCAGCATGTCTCTCCTTTTGCTCTGCAGGGTGGGCCCTGAAGGAGACATTATGGGCACTGCGGGTGGGGGGAGAGAGGAGGAGGGAGAGGGTGATGCTTTCCAGCATGTCTCTCCTTTTGCTCTTCACAGTGGGCCCTGAAGGAGACATTATGGGCACTGCGGTTGTGGGAGAGAGGAGGAGGGAGAGGGCGCTGCTTTCCCCAGCATGTCTCTCCTTTTGCTCTGCAGGGTGGGCCCTGAAGGAGACATTATGGGCACTGCGGGTGGGGGGAGAGAGGAGGAGGGAGAGGATGCTGCTTTCCCCAGCATGTCTCTCCTTTTGCTCTGCACGGTGGGCCCTGAAGGAGACATTATGGGCACTGCGGGTGGGGGAGAAAGGAGGAGGAGGAGAGTGCGCTGCTTTC
The DNA here is from genome assembly GCF_040938575.1 of Ambystoma mexicanum. Classification (NCBI taxonomy): domain Eukaryota; kingdom Metazoa; phylum Chordata; class Amphibia; order Caudata; family Ambystomatidae; genus Ambystoma; species Ambystoma mexicanum. Next base: position 59,086,382 of record NC_090935.1, on the reverse strand, counting down.
CCCAGCATGTCTTTCCTTTTACTCTGCAGGGTGGGCCATGAAGGAGACGTTATGGGCACTGAGGGTGGTGAAGAGAGGAGGGGGGAGAGGGCGCTGCTTTCCCCAGCATGTCTCTCCTTTTGCTCTGCAGAGTGGGCCCTGAAGGAGACGTTATGGGCACTGCGGGTGATGCAGAGAGGAGGGGGGAGAGGCAGCTGCTTTCCCCAGCATGTCTCTCCTTTTGCTCTGCAGTGTGGGCCCTGAAGGAGATGTTTTGGGCACTGCGGGTGGGAGAGAGAGGAGGAGGAGGGAGAGCACGCTGCCTTCCCCAGCATGTCTCTCCTTTCGCTCTGAAGGGTGGGCCCTGAAGTAGACCTTGTGGGCACTCAGGTGGGTGTGAGAGGAGGAGGGAGAGGACCCTGCTTTCCACAGCATGTCTCTCCTTTTGCTCTGCAGGGTGGGCCCTGAAGGAGACATTATGGGCACTGCGGGTGGGGGGAGAGAGGAGGAGGGAGAGGGTGATGCTTTCCAGCATGTCTCTCCTTTTGCTCTTCAAAGTGGGCCCTGAAGGAGACATTATGGGCACTGCGGTTGTGGGAGAGAGGAGGAGGGAGAGGGCGCTGCTTTCCCCAGCATGTCTCTCCTTTTGCTCTGCAGGGTGGGCCCTGAAGGAGACATTATGGGCACTGCGGGTGGGGGGAGAGAGGAGGAGGGAGAGGATGCTGCTTTCCCCAGCATGTCTCTCCTTTTGCTCTGCACGGTGGGCCCTGAAGGAGACATTATGGGCACTGCGGGTGGGGGAGAAAGGAGGAGGAGGAGAGTGCGCTGCTTTCCCCAGCATGTCTTTCCTTTTACTCTGCAGGGTGGGCCATGAAGGAGACGTTATGGGCACTGAGGGTGGTGAAGAGAGGAGGGGGGAGAGGGCGCTGCTTTCCCCAGCATGTCTCTCCTTTTGCTCTGCAGAGTGGGCCCTGAAGGAGACGTTATGGGCACTGCGTGTGATGCAGAGAGGAGGGGGGAGAGGCAGCTGCTTTCCCCAGCATGTCTCTCCTTTTGCTCTGCAGTGTGGGCCCTGAAGGAGATGTTTTGGGCACTGCGGGTGGGAGAGAGAGGAGGAGGAGGGAGAGCACGCTGCCTTCCCCAGCATGTCTCTCCTTTCGCTCTGAAGGGTGGGCCCTGAAGTAGACCTTGTGGGCACTCAGGTGGGTGTGAGAGGAGGAGGGAGAGGACCCTGCTTTCCACAGCATGTCTCTCCTTTCGCTCTGCAGGGTGGGCCCTGAAGGAGACATTATGGGCACTGCGGGTGGGAGAGAGAGGAGGAGGATGGAGAGGGCACTGCTTTCCCCAGCATGTCTCTCTGTTTGCTCTGCAGGGTGGGCCATGAAGGAGACATTATGGGCACTGCAGTTGGGGGAGAGAGGAGGGAGAGGGTGCTTCTTTCCCCAGCATGTCTCTCCTTTTGCTCTGCAGGGTGGCTCCTGAAGGAGACATTATGGGCACTGCGGGTGGGGGGAGAGTGGAGGAGGGAGAGGACACTGCTTTCCCCAGCATGTCTCTCCTTTTGCTCTGCACGGTGGACCTCGAAGGAGACATTATGGGCACTGCGGGTGGGGGAGAGAGGAGGAGGAGGAGAGGGCGCTGCTTTCCCCAGCATGTCTCTCCTTTTGCTCTGCAGGGTGGGCCCTGAAGGAGACATTATGGGCACTGCGGGTGGGGGAGAGAGAAGGAGGGAGAGGGCGCTGCTTTCCCCAGCATGTCTCTCCTTTTGCTCTGCAGAGTGGGCCCTGAAGGAGACCTCATGGGCACTGCAAGTGGGGGAGAGAGGAGGAGGGAGAGGGCGCTGCTTTCCCCAGCATGTCTCTCCTTTTTCTCTGCACGGTGGGTCCTGAAGGAGACTTTATGGGCACTGCGGGTGGTGGAGAGAGGAGGGGGGAGAGGGTACTGCTTTCCCCAGCATGTCTCTCCTTTTGCTCTGCAGGGTGGGCCCTGAAGGAGATATTATGGGCACTGCGGGTGGGGGAGAGAGGAGGTGGGAGAGGGCGCTGCTTTCGCCAGCATGTCTGTCCTTTTGCTCTGCAGTATGTGCCCTGAAGGAGACATTATCGGCACTGCGGGTGTGGGGAGAGAGGAGGAGGGAGAGGGCGCTGCTTTCCCCAGCATGTCTCTCATTTTGCTCTGCAGGGTGGGCCCTGAAGGAGATCTCATGGGCAATATGGGTGGGGGAGAGAGGAGGAGGGAGAGGGTGCTGCGTTCTCCAGCATGTCTCTCCTTTTGCTCTGCAGGGTCGGCCCTGAAGGAGACCTCATGGGCACTGTGGGTGAGGGAGAGAGGAGGAGGGAGAGGGCGCTGCTTTCCCCAACATGTCTCTCCTTTTGCTTTGCAGGGTGAGCCCTGAAGGAGACCTTATGGGCACTGAGGGTGGGGGTTGGGGAGGAGGGAGAGGGTGCTGCTTTCCCCAGCATGTCTCTCCTTTTCATCTGCAGGGTGAGCCCTGAAGGAGACCTCATGGGTACTGCGGGTGGGGGAGCGAGGAGGAGGGAGAGGGCGCTGCTTTCCCCAGCATGTCTCGTCTTTTGCTCTGCAAGGTGGGCCCTGAAGGAGACATTATGGGCACTGCGGGTGGGGGAGAGGAGGAGGAGGGAGAGGGCGCTGCTTGCCCCAGCATGTTTCTCCTTTTGCTCTGCAGGGTGGGCCCTGAAGGAGACATCATGGACACTCCGGGTGGGGGTGGGAGGAGGAGGGAGAGGGTGATGCTTTCCAGCATCTCTCTCCTTTTGCTCTGCACGGTGGGCCCTGAAGGAGACGTTATGGGCAGCGCAGGTGGGAGAGAGAGGAGGAGGAGGGAGAGGGCACTGCTTTCCCCAGCATGTCTCTCCTTTTGCTCTGCAGGGTGGGCCCTGAAGGAGACATTATGGGCACTGCGGCTGGGGGAGAGAGGAGGAGGGAGAGGGCGCTGCTTTCCCAAGCATGTCTGTCCTTTTGCTCTGCAGGGTGTGCCCTGAAGGAGACATTATGGGCACTGCGGGTGGGGGGAGAGAGGAGGAGGGAGAGGGCGCTGCTTTCCCCAGCATGTCTCTCCTTTTGCTCTGCAGGGTGGGCCCTGAAGGAGACCTCATGGGCACTGCGGGTGGGGGAGTGAGGAGGAGGGAGAGGGCGCTGCTTTCCCCAGCATGTCTCTCCTTTTGCTCTGCAGGGTGGGCCCTGAAGGAGACCTCATGGGCACTGAGGGTGGGGGAGACTCTCCTTTTCCTCTGCAGGGTGGGCCCTGAAGGAGACATTATGGGCACTGCGGGTTGGGGTGAGAGGAGGAGGGAGAGGGCGCTGATTTCCCCAGCATGTCTCTCCTTTTGCTCTGCTCTGAAGGAGACCTCATGGGCACTGCGGGTGAGGGAGAGAGGAGGAGGGAGAGGGTGCTGCTTTCCCCAGCATGTCACTCCTTTTGCTCTGCAGGGTGAGCCCTGAAGGAGATGTTATGGGCTCTGAGGGTGGGGGCGGGAGGAGGGAGAGGGTGCTGCTTTCCCCAGCATTTCTCTCCTTTTCATCTGCTGGGTGGGCCCTGAAGGAGACCTCATGGGCACTGCCGGTGGGGGAGCGAGGAGGAGGGAGAGGGCGCTGCTTTCCCCAGCATGTCTCTTCTTTTGCTCTGCAGGGTGGGCCCTGAAGAAGACATTATGGGCACTGCGGGTGGGGGTGCGAGGAGGAGGGGGGAGAGGGTGCCACTTCCCCCAGCATGTTTCTCCGTTTGCTCTGCAGGGTGGGACCTGAAGGAGACCTCATGAGCACTGCGGGTGGGGGAGAGAGGAGGAGGGAGAGGGTGCTGCTTTCCCCAGCATGTCTCTTCTTTTGCTCTGCAGGGTGGGCCCTGAAGGAGACATTATGGGCAATGCGGGTGGGGGAGAGGAGGAGGAGGAAGAGGGCGCTGCTTTCCCCAGCATGTTTCTCCTCTTGCTCTGCAGGGTGGGCCCTGAAGGAGACATCATGGGCACTCCGGGTGGGGGAGGGAGGAGGAGGGAGAGGGTGATGTTTTTCAGCATGTCTCTCCTTTTGCTATGCAGGGTGGGCCCTGCAGAAGATATTATGGGCAAAGCAGGTGGGGGAGAGAGGAGGAGGGAGAGGGCGCTGCTTTCCCCAGCATGTCTCTCCTTTCGCTCTGCAGGCCCTGAAGGAGACATTATGGGCACTGCGGGTTGGGGAGAGAGTATGAGGGAGAGGGCGCTGCTTTCCCCAGCATGTCTGTCCTGTTGCTCTGCAGGGTGGGCCCTGCAGGAGATATTATGGGCACTCCGGGTGGGGGAGAGAGGAGGAGGAGGGAGAGGGCGCTGCTTTCCTCAGCATGTCTCTCCTTTTCCTCTGCACGGTGGGCCCTGAAGGAGACATTATGGGCACTGCGGGTGGAGGAGAGAGGCGTAGGGAGAGAATGCTGCTTTCCCCAGCATGTCTCTCCTTTTGCTCTGCAGGGTGGGCCCTGAAGGAGACCTCATGGGCACTGCGGGTGGGGGAGAGAGGAGGAGGGAGAGGGTGCTGCTTTCCCCAGCATGTCTCTCCTTTTGCTCTGCAGGGTGGGCCCTGAAGGAGACATTATGGGCACTGTGGGTGGGGGAAAGAGGAGGAGGGAGAGGGCGCTGCTTTCCCCAGCATGTCTCTCCTTTTCCTCTGCAGGGTGGGCCCTGAAGGAGACATTGTGGGCACTGCTGGTGGGGGAGAGAGGAGGAGGGAGAGGGCACTGCTTTCCCCAGCATGTCTCTCCTTTTCCTCTGAATGGTGGGCCCTGAAGGAGACATTATGGGCACTACGGGTGGGGGAGAGAGGAGGAGGGAGAGGGCGCTGCTTTCCCCAGCATGTCTCTCCTTTTCCTCTGCAGGGTGGGCAATGAAAGAAACATTATGGGCATTGCAGGTGGGGGAGAGAGGAGGAGGGAGAGGGTGCTATGTTCCCCAGCATGTCTTCTCTTTTACTCTGCAGGGTGGGCCCTGAAGGAGACATTATGGGCACTGCAGGTGGGGGATAGAAAAGTAGGAGGGAGAGGGTGCTGGTTTCCCCAGCATGTCTCTCCTTTTCCTCTGCAGGGTGGGCCCTGAAGGAGACATTATGGGCACTGCGGGTGGGGGAGAGAGAAGGAGGGAGAGGGCACTGCTTGCACCAGCATGTCTCTCCTTTTCCTCTGCAGGGTGGGCCCTGAAAGAGACCTTATGGGCACTGCAGGTGGGAGGGAGGGAGGAGGAGGGAGAGGGCGCTGCTTTCCCCAGCATGTCTCCCCTTTTGCTCAGCAGGGTGGGCCCTGAAGGAGACATTATGGGCACTGCGGGTGGGGGATGGAGGAGGAGGAGGGAGAGGGTGATGCTTTGGCCATCATGTCTCTCCTTTTGCCATGCAAGGTCGGGCCCTGCAGGAGATATTATGGCAAGGCGGGTGGGGGAGAGAGGAGGAGGGAGAAGGCGCTGCTTTCCCCAGCATGTCTCTCCTTTTGCTCTGCAGGGTGGGCCATGCAGGAGATATTATGGGCACTGCGGGTTGGGGTGAGAGGAGGAGGGAGAGGGTGCTGATTTCCCCAGCATGTCTCTCCTTTTGCTCTGCAGAGTCGGCCCTGAAGGAGACGTCATGGGCACTGCGGGTGAGGGAGAGAGGAGGAGAGAGAGGGCGCTGCTTTCCCCAGCATGTCTCTCCTTTTGCTCTGTAGGGTGAGCCCTGAAGGAGATGTTATGGGCACTGAGGGTGGGGGGAGGAGGGAGAGGGTGCTGCTTTCCCCAGCATGTCTCTCCTTTTCATCTGCTGGGTGGGCCCTGAAGGAGACCTCATGGGCACTGCCGGTGGGGGAGCGAGGAGGAGGGAGAGGGTGCTGCTTTCCCCAGCATGTCTCTTCTTTTGCTCTGCAGGGTGGGCCCTGAAGGAGACATTATGGGCACTGCGGGTGGGGGTGCGAGGAGGAGGGGGGAGAGGGTGCCACTTCCCCCAGCATGTTTCTCCGTTTGCTCTGCAGGGTGGGCCCTGAAGGAGACCTCATGAGCACTGCGGGTGGGGGAGAGAGGAGGAGGGAGAGGGTGCTGCTTTCCCCAGCATGCCTCTTCTTTTGCTCTGCAGGGTGGGCCCTGAAGGAGACATTATGGGCACTGCGGGTGGGGGAGAGGAGGAGGAGGAAGAGGGCGCTGCTTGCCCCAGCATATTTCTCCTTTTGCTCTGCAGGGTGGGCCCTGAAGGAGACATCATGGGCACTCCAGGTGGGGGAGGGAGGAGGAGGGAGAGGGTGATGCTTTTCAGCATGTCTCTCCTTTTGCTCTGCAGGGTGGGCCCTGCAGGAGATATTATGGGCAAAGCAGGTGGGGGAGAGAGGAGGAGGGAGAGGGCGCTGCTTTCCCCAACATGTCTCTCTATTTCCTCTGCAGAGTGGGCCCTGTAGGAGATATTATAGGCACTGCGGTGGGGGAGAGAGGAGGAGGGAGAGGGCACTGCTTTCCCCAGCATGTCTCTCCTTTTGCTCTGCAGGGTGGGCCCTGAAGGAGACATTATGGGCACTGTGGGTGGGAGAGAGAGGAGGAGAAGGGAGAGGGCGTGGTTTTCCCCAGCATGTCTCTCTGTTTGCTTTGCAGGGTAGCCGTGAAGGAGACATTATGGGCACTGCGGTTGTGGGAGAGAGGAGGAGGAAGAGGGCGCTGCTTTCCCCAGCATGTCTCTCCTTTTGCTGTGCAGGGTGGGCCCTGAAGGAGACATTATGGGCACTGCGGGTGGGGGGAGAGAGGAGGAGGGAGAGGACGCTGCTTTCCCCAGCATGTCTCTCCTTTTGCTCTGCACGGTGGGCCCTGAAGGAGACATTATGGGCCCCGCCGCGTGGGGGAGAGAGGAGGAGGAGGAGAGTGCGCTGCTTTCCCCAGCATGTTTTTCCTTTTGCTCTGCAGGGTGGGCCATGAAGGAGACGTTATGGGCACTGCGGGTGGTGGAGAGATTAGGGGGGAGAGGGTGCTGCTTTCCCCAGCATGTCTCTCCTTTTGCTCTGCAGGGTGGGCCCTGAAGGAGACCTCATGGGCACTGCGGGTGGGGGAGAGAGGAGGACGGAGACTCTCCTTTTCCTCTGCAGGGTGGGCCCTGAAGGAGACATTATGGGCACTACGGGTGGGGGTGAGAGGAGGAGGGAGAGGGCGCTGCTTTCCCCAGCATGTCTCTCCTTTTGCTCTGTAGGGTGGGTGTTGAAGGAGATCTCATGGGCAATATGGGTGGGGGAGAGAGGAGGAGGGAGAGGGTGCTGCGTTCTACAGCATGTCTCTCCTTTTGCTCTGCAGGGTCGGCCCTGAAAGAGACCGCATGGGCAGTGCGGGTGATGGACAGAGGAGGAGGGAGAGGGCGCTCCTTTCCCCAGCATGTCTCTCCTTTTGCTCTGCAGGGTGGGCCCTGAAGGAGACGTTATGGGCACTGAGTGGGGGGGGGGAGGAGGGAGAGGGTGCTGCTTTCCCCAGCATGTCACTCCTTTTCATCTCCAGGTTATGCCCTGAAGGAGACCACATGGGCACTGCGGGTGGGGGAGCGAGGAGGAGGGAGAGGGCGCTGCTTTCCCCAGCATGTCTCTTCTTTTGCTCTGCAGGGTGGGCCCCGAAGGAGACATTATGGGCACTGCCGGTGGGGGTGCGAGGAGGAGGGGGGAGAGGGTGCTGCTTCCCTCAGCATGTCTCTCCTTTTGCTCTGAGGGTGGGCTCTGAAGGAGACCTCACGGGTACTGCGGGTGGGGGAGCGAGGAGGAGGGAGAGGGTGCTGCTTTCCCCAGCATGTCTCTTCTTTTGCTCTGCACGGTGGGCCCTGAAGGAGACATTATGGGCACTGCTGGTGGGGGAGAGGAGGAGGAGGAAGAGGGCGCTGCTTGCCCCAGCATGTTTCTCCTTTTGCTCTGCAGGGTGGGCCCTGAAAGAGAATTCATGGGCACTCCGGGTGGGGGAGGGAGGAGGAGGGAGAGGGTGATGCTTTCCAACATGTCTCACCTTTTGCTCTTCACAGTGGGCCCTGAAAGAGACATTATGGGCACTGCGGTTGTGGGAGAGAGGAGGAGGGAGAGGGCGCTGTTTTCCCCAGCATGTCTCTCCTTTTGCTCTGCAGGGTGGGCCCTGAAGGAGACATTATGGGCACTGCGGCTGGAGGGAGAGAGGAGGAGGGAGAGGATGCTGCTTTCCCCAGCATGTCTCTCCTTTTGCTCTGCACGGTGGGCCCTGAAGGAGACATTATGGGCACTGCGGGCGGGGGAGAAAGGAGGAGGAGGAGAGTGTGCTGCTTTCCCCAGCATGACTTTCCTTTTACTCTGCAGGGTGGGCCATTAAGGAGACGTTATGGGCACTGCGGGTGGTGGAGAGAGGAGGGGGGAGAGGGTGCTGCTTTCCCCAGCATGTCTCTCCTTTTGCTCTGCAGAGTGGGCCCTGAAGGAGACATTATGGGCACTGCGGGTGATGCAGAGAGGAGGGGGGAGAGGCAGTTGCTTTCCCCAGCATGCCTCTCCTTTTGCTCTGCAGTGTGGGCCCTGAAGGAGACGTTATGGGCACTGCAGGTGGGGGAGAGAGGAGGAGGGAGAAGGCGCGGCTTTCCCCAGAATGTCTCTCCTTTTGTTCTGCAGGGTGGGCCTTGAAGGAGATGTTATGGGCACTGCAGGTGGGAGAGAGAGGAGGAGGAGGAAGAGCACGCTGCCTTCCCCAGCATGTCTCTCCTTTCGCTCTGAAGGGTGGGCCCTGAAGTAGACCTTGTGGGCACTCAGGTGGGGGTGAGAGGAGGAGGGAGAGGACCCTGCTTTCCACAGCATGTCTCTCCTTTCGCTCTGCAGGGTGGGCCCTGAAGGAGACATTATGGGCACTGCGGGTGGGGGAGAGAGGAGGAGGAGGGAGAGGGCACTGCTTTCCCCAGCATGTCTCTCTGTTTGCTCTGCAGGGTGGGCCGTGAAGGAGACATTATGGGCACTGCAGTTGGGGGAGAGAGGAGAGAGAGGGTGCTGCTTTCCCCAGCATGTCTCTCCTTTTGCTCTGCAGGGTGGCTCCTGAAGGAGACATTATGGGCACTGCGGGTGGGGGGAGAGTGGAGGAGGGAGAGGACGCTGCTTTCCCCAGCATGTCTCTCCTTTTGCTCTGCACGGTGGACCCTGAAGGAGACATTATGGGCACTGCGGGTGGGGGAGAGAGGAGGAGGAGGAGAGGGCGCTGCTTTCCCCAGCATGTCTCTCCTTTTGCTCTGCAGGGTGGGCCCGGAAGGAGACATAATGGGCACTGCGGGAGGGGGAGAGAGGAGGTGGGAGAGGGCGCTGCTTTCCCCAGCATGTCTCACCTTTTACTCAGCAGGTTGGGCCCTGAAGGAGACATTATGGGCGCTGCGGGTGGGGGAGAGAGAAGGAGGGAGAGGGCGCTGCTTTCCCCAGCATGCCTGTCCTTTTGCTCTGCAGGGTGTGCCCTGAAGGAGACATTATGGGCACTGCGGGTGTGGGGAGAGAGGAGGAGGGAGAGGGCGCTGCTTTCCCCAGCATGTCTCTGCTTTTGCTCTGCAGGGTGGGCCCTGAAGGAGACCTCATGGGCACTGCGGGTGGGGGAGAGAGGAGGAGGGAGAGGGCGCTGCTTTCCCCAGCATGTCTCTCCTTTTGCTCTGCAGGGTGGGCCCTGAAGGAGACCTCATGGGCACTGCGGGTGGGGGAGAGAGGAGGAGGGAGACGCTCCTTTTCCTCTGCAGGGTGGGCCTTGAAGGAGACATTATGGGCACTGCGGGTGGGGGTGAGAGGAGGAGGGAGAGGGCGCTGCTTTCCCCAGCATGTCTCTCCTTTTGCTCTGCAGGGTGGGCACTGAAGGAGATCTCATGGGCAATATGGGTGGGGGAGAGAGGAGGAGGGAGAGGGTGCTGCGTTCTCCAGCATGTCTCTCCTTTTGCTCTGCAGGGTCGGCCCTGAAGGAGACCTCATGGGCACTGCGGGTGAGGGAGAGAGGAGGAGGGAGAGGGCGTTGCTTTCCCCAGCATGTCTCTCCTTTTGCTCTGAAGGGTGGGCCCTGAAGGAGACGTTATGGGCACTGAGGGTGGGGGTGGGGGAGGAGGGAGAGGGTGCTGCTTTCCCCAGCATGTCTCTCCTTTTCATCTGCAGGGTGGGCCCCGAAGGAGACCTCATGGGCACTGCAGGTGGGGGAGCGAGGACGAGGGAGAGGGCGCTGCTTTCCCCAGCATGTCTCTTCTTTTGCTCTGCAGGGTGGGCCTTGAAGGAGACATTATGGCCACTGCGGGTGGGGGTGCGAGAAGGAGGGGGGAGAGGGTGCTGCTTCCCCCAGCATGTCTCTCCTTTTGCTCTGCAGGGTGGGTCCTGAAGGAGACCTCATGGACACTGCGGGTGGGGGAGCGAGGAGGAGGGAGAGGGTGCTGCTTTACCCAGCATGTCTCTTCTTTTGCTCTGCAGCGTGGGCCCTGAAGGAGACATTATGGGCAGTGCGGGTGGGGAAGAGGAGGGAGAGCGCGCTGCTTGCCCCAGCATGTTTCTCCTTTTGCTCCGCAGGGTGTGCCCTGAAGGAGACATTATGGGCACTGCGGGTGGGGGGAGAGAGGAGGAGGGTAACGGCGCTGCTTTCCCCAGCATGTCTCTCCTTTTGCTCTGCAGGGTGGGTCCTGAAGGAGACCTCATGGGCACTGCGGGTGGGGGAGTGAGGAGGAGGGAGAGGGTGCTGCTTTCCCCAGCATGTCTCTCCTTTTGCTCAGCAGGTTGGGCCCTGAAGGAGACATTATGGGCGCTGCGGGTGGGGGAGAGAGAAGGAGGAGGGAGAGGGCGCTGCTTTCCCCAGCATGTCTCTCCTTTTGCTCTGCAGGGTGGGCCCTGAAGGAGACATTATGGGCACTGCGGCTGGGGGAGAGAGGAGGAGGAAGAGGGCGCTGCTTTCCCCAGCATGTTTGTCCTTTTGCTCTGCAGGGTGTGCCCTGAAGGAGACATTATGGGCACTGCGGGTGGGGGAGAGAGGAGGAGGGAGAGGGCGCTGCTTTCCCCAGCATGTCTCTCCTTTTTCTCTGCACGGTGGGTCCTGAAGGAGACTTTATGGGCATTGCAGGTGGTGGAGAGAGGAGGGGGGAGAGGGTACTGCTTTCCCCAGCATGTCTCTCCTTTTGCTCTGCAGGGTGGGCCCTGAAGGAGATATTATGGGCACTGCGGGTGGGGAGAGAGGAGGTGGGAGAGGGCACTGCTTTCGCCAGCATGTCTGTCCTTTTGCTCTGCAGGGTGTGCCCTGAAGGAGACATTATGGGCACTGCGGGTGTGGGGAGAGAGGAGGAGGGAGAGGGTGCTGCTTTCCCCAGCATGTCTCTCCTTTTGCTCTGCAGGGTGGGCCCTGAAGGAGACATTATGGGCACTGTGGGTGGGGGAAAGAGGAGGAGGGAGAGGGCGCTGCTTTCCCCAGCATGTCTCTCCTTTTCCTCTGCAGGGTGGGCCCTGAAGGAGACATTGTGGGCACTGCTGGTGGGGGAGAGAGGAGGAGGGAGAGGGCACTGCTTTCCCCAGCATGTCTCTCCTTTTCCTCTGAATGGTGGGCCCTGAAGGAGACATTATGGGCACTACGGGTGGGGGAGAGAGGAGGAGGGAGAGGGCGCTGCTTTCCCCAGCATGTCTCTCCTTTTCCTCTGCAGGGTGGGCAATGAAAGAAACATTATGGGCATTGCAGGTGGGGGAGAGAGGAGGAGGGAGAGGGTGCTATGTTCCCCAGCATGTCTTCTCTTTTACTCTGCAGGGTGGGCCCTGAAGGAGACATTATGGGCACTGCAGGTGGGGGATAGAAAAGTAGGAGGGAGAGGGTGCTGGTTTCCCCAGCATGTCTCTCCTTTTCCTCTGCAGGGTGGGCCCTGAAGGAGACATTATGGGCACTGCGGGTGGGGGAGAGAGAAGGAGGGAGAGGGCACTGCTTGCACCAGCATGTCTCTCCTTTTCCTCTGCAGGGTGGGCCCTGAAAGAGACCTTATGGGCACTGCAGGTGGGAGGGAGGGAGGAGGAGGGAGAGGGCGCTGCTTTCCCCAGCATGTCTCCCCTTTTGCTCAGCAGGGTGGGCCCTGAAGGAGACATTATGGGCACTGCGGGTGGGGGATGGAGGAGGAGGAGGGAGAGGGTGATGCTTTGGCCATCATGTCTCTCCTTTTGCCATGCAAGGTCGGGCCCTGCAGGAGATATTATGGCAAGGCGGGTGGGGGAGAGAGGAGGAGGGAGAAGGCGCTGCTTTCCCCAGCATGTCTCTCCTTTTGCTCTGCAGGGTGGGCCATGCAGGAGATATTATGGGCACTGCGGGTTGGGGTGAGAGGAGGAGGGAGAGGGTGCTGATTTCCCCAGCATGTCTCTCCTTTTGCTCTGCAGAGTCGGCCCTGAAGGAGACGTCATGGGCACTGCGGGTGAGGGAGAGAGGAGGAGAGAGAGGGCGCTGCTTTCCCCAGCATGTCTCTCCTTTTGCTCTGTAGGGTGAGCCCCGAAGGAGATGTTATGGGCACTGAGGGTGGGGGGAGGAGGGAGAGGGTGCTGCTTTCCCCAGCATGTCTCTCCTTTTCATCTGCTGGGTGGGCCCTGAAGGAGACCTCATGGGCACTGCCGGTGGGGGAGCGAGGAGGAGGGAGAGGGTGCTGCTTTCCCCAGCATGTCTCTTCTTTTGCTCTGCAGGGTGGGCCCTGAAGGAGACATTATGGGCACTGCGGGTGGGGGTGCGAGGAGGAGGGGGGAGAGGGTGCCACTTCCCCCAGCATGTTTCTCCGTTTGCTCTGCAGGGTGGGCCCTGAAGGAGACCTCATGAGCACTGCGGGTGGGGGAGAGAGGAGGAGGGAGAGGGTGCTGCTTTCCCCAGCATGCCTCTTCTTTTGCTCTGCAGGGTGGGCCCTGAAGGAGACATTATGGGCACTGCGGGTGGGGGAGAGGAGGAGGAGGAAGAGGGCGCTGCTTGCCCCAGCATATTTCTCCTTTTGCTCTGCAGGGTGGGCCCTGAAGGAGACATCATGGGCACTCCAGGTGGGGGAGGGAGGAGGAGGGAGAGGGTGATGCTTTTCAGCATGTCTCTCCTTTTGCTCTGCAGGGTGGGCCCTGCAGGAGATATTATGGGCAAAGCAGGTGGGGGAGAGAGGAGGAGGGAGAGGGCGCTGCTTTCCCCAACATGTCTCTCTATTTCCTCTGCAGAGTGGGCCCTGTAGGAGATATTATAGGCACTGCGGTGGGGGAGAGAGGAGGAGGGAGAGGGCACTGCTTTCCCCAGCATGTCTCTCCTTTTGCTCTGCAGGGTGGGCCCTGAAGGAGACATTATGGGCACTGTGGGTGGGAGAGAGAGGAGGAGAAGGGAGAGGGCGTGGTTTTCCCCAGCATGTCTCTCTGTTTGCTTTGCAGGGTAGCCGTGAAGGAGACATTATGGGCACTGCGGTTGTGGGAGAGAGGAGGAGGAAGAGGGCGCTGCTTTCCCCAGCATGTCTCTCCTTTTGCTGTGCAGGGTGGGCCCTGAAGGAGACATTATGGGCACTGCGGGTGGGGGGAGAGAGGAGGAGGGAGAGGACGCTGCTTTCCCCAGCATGTCTCTCCTTTTGCTCTGCACGGTGGGCCCTGAAGGAGACATTATGGGCCCCGCCGCGTGGGGGAGAGAGGAGGAGGAGGAGAGTGCGCTGCTTTCCCCAGCATGTTTTTCCTTTTGCTCTGCAGGGTGGGCCATGAAGGAGACGTTATGGGCACTGCGGGTGGTGGAGAGATTAGGGGGGAGAGGGTGCTGCTTTCCCCAGCATGTCTCTCCTTTTGCTCTGCAGGGTGGGCCCTGAAGGAGACCTCATGGGCACTGCGGGTGGGGGAGAGAGGAGGACGGAGACTCTCCTTTTCCTCTGCAGGGTGGGCCCTGAAGGAGACATTATGGGCACTACGGGTGGGGGTGAGAGGAGGAGGGAGAGGGCGCTGCTTTCCCCAGCATGTCTCTCCTTTTGCTCTGTAGGGTGGGTGTTGAAGGAGATCTCATGGGCAATATGGGTGGGGGAGAGAGGAGGAGGGAGAGGGTGCTGCGTTCTCCAGCATGTCTCTCCTTTTGCTCTGCAGGGTCGGCCCTGAAGGAGACCGCATGGGCAGTGCGGGTGATGGACAGAGGAGGAGGGAGAGGGCGCTCCTTTCCCCAGCATGTCTCTCCTTTTGCTCTGCAGGGTGGGCCCTGAAGGAGACGTTATGGGCACTGAGTGGGGGGGGGAGGAGGGAGAGGGTGCTGCTTTCCCCAGCATGTCACTCCTTTTCATCTCCATGTTATGCCCTGAAGGAGACCACATGGGCACTGCGGGTGGGGGAGCGAGGAGGAGGGAGAGGGCGCTGCTTTCCCCAGCATGTCTCTTCTTTTGCTCTGCAGGGTGGGCCCTGAAGGAGACATTATGGGCACTGCGGGTGGGGGTGCGAGGAGGAGGGGGGAGAGGGTGCTGCTTCCCTCAGCATGTCTCTCCTTTTGCTCTGAGGGTGGGCTCTGAAGGAGACCTCACGGGTACTGCGGGTGGGGGAGCGAGGAGGAGGGAGAGGGTGCTGCTTTCCCCAGCATGTCTCTTCTTTTGCTCTGCACGGTGGGCCCTGAAGGAGACATTATGGGCACTGCTGGTGGGGGAGAGGAGGAGGAGGAAGAGGGCGCTGCTTGCCCCAGCATGTTTCTCCTTTTGCTCTGCAGGGTGGGCCCTGAAAGAGAATTCATGGGCACTCCGGGTGGGGGAGGGAGGAGGAGGGAGAGGGTGATGCTTTCCAGCATGTCTCACCTTTTGCTCTTCACAGTGGGCCCTGAAAGAGACATTATGGGCACTGCGGTTGTGGGAGAGAGGAGGAGGGAGAGGGCGCTGTTTTCCCCAGCATGTCTCTCCTTTTGCTCTGCAGGGTGGGCCCTGACGGAGACATTATGGGCACTGCGGCTGGAGGGAGAGAGGAGGAGGGAGAGGATGCTGCTTTCCCCAGCATGTCTCTCCTTTTGCTCTGCACGGTGGGCCCTGAAGGAGACATTATGGGCACTGCGGGCGGGGGAGAAAGGAGGAGGAGGAGAGTGTGCTGCTTTCCCCAGCATGACTTTCCTTTTACTCTGCAGGGTGGGCCATTAAGGAGACGTTATGGGCACTGCGGGTGGTGGAGAGAGGAGGGGGGAGAGGGTGCTGCTTTCCCCAGCATGTCTCTCCTTTTGCTCTGCAGAGTGGGCCCTGAAGGAGACGTTATGGGCACTGCGGGTGATGCAGAGAGGAGGGGGGAGAGGCAGTTGCTTTCCCCAGCATGCCTCTCCTTTTGCTCTGCAGTGTGGGCCCTGAAGGAGACGTTATGGGCACTGCAGGTGGGGGAGAGAGGAGGAGGGAGAAGGCGCGGCTTTCCCCAGAATGTCTCTCCTTTTGTTCTGCAGGGTGGGCCTTGAAGGAGATGTTATGGGCACTGCGGGTGGGAGAGAGAGGAGGAGGAGGAAGAGCACGCTGCCTTCCCCAGCATGTCTCTCCTTTCGCTCTGAAGGGTGGGCCCTGAAGTAGACCTTGTGGGCACTCAGGTGGGGGTGAGAGGAGGAGGGAGAGGACCCTGCTTTCCACAGCATGTCTCTCCTTTCGCTCTGCAGGGTGGGCCCTGAAGGAGACATTATGGGCACTGCGGGTGGGGGAGAGAGGAGGAGGAGGGAGAGGGCACTGCTTTCCCCAGCATGTCTCTCTGTTTGCTCTGCAGGGTGGGCCGTGAAGGAGACATTATGGGCACTGCAGTTGGGGGAGAGAGGAGAGAGAGGGTGCTGCTTTCCCCAGAATGTCTCTCCTTTTGCTCTGCAGGGTGGCTCCTGAAGGAGACATTATGGGCACTGCGTGTGGGGGGAGAGTGGAGGAGGGAGAGGACGCTGCTTTCCCCAGCATGTCTCTCCTTTTGCTCTGCACGGTGGACCCTGAAGGAGACATTATGGGCACTGCGGGTGGGGGAGAGAGGAGGAGGAGGAGAGGGCGCTGCTTTCCCCAGCATGTCTCTCCTTTTGCTCTGCAGGGTGGGCCCGGAAGGAGACATAATGGGCACTGCGGGAGGGGGAGAGAGGAGGTGGGAGAGGGCGCTGCTTTCCCCAGCATGTCTCACCTTTTACTCAGCAGGTTGGGCCCTGAAGGAGACATTATGTGCGCTGCGGGTGGGGGAGAGAGAAGGAGGGAGAGGGCGCTGCTTTCCCCAGCATGCCTGTCCTTTTGCTCTGCAGGGTGTGCCCTGAAGGAGACATTATGGGCACTGCGGGTGTGGGGAGAGAGGAGGAGGGAGAGGGCGCTGCTTTCCCCAGCATGTCTCTGCTTTTGCTCTGCAGGGTGGGCCCTGAAGGAGACCTCATGGGCACTACGGGTGGGGGAGAGAGGAGGAGGGAGAGGGCGCTGCTTTCCCCAGCATGTCTCTCCTTTTGCTCTGCAGGGTGGGCCCTGAAGGAGACCTCATGGGCACTGCGGGTGGGGGAGAGAGGAGGAGGGAGACGCTCCTTTTCCTCTGCAGGGTGGGCCTTGAAGGAGACATTATGGGCACTGCGGGTGGGGGTGAGAGGAGGAGGGAGAGGGCGCTGCTTTCCCCAGCATGTCTCTCCTTTTGCTCTGCAGGGTGGGCACTGAAGGAGATCTCATGGGCAATATGGGTGGGGGAGAGAGGAGGAGGGAGAGGGTGCTGCGTTCTCCAGCATGTCTCTCCTTTTGCTCTGCAGGGTCGGCCCTGAAGGAGACCTCATGGGCACTGCGGGTGAGGGAGAGAGGAGGAGGGAGAGGGCGTTGCTTTCCCCAGCATGTCTCTCCTTTTGCTCTGAAGGGTGGGCCCTGAAGGAGACGTTATGGGCACTGAGGGTGGGGGTGGGGGAGGAGGGAAAGGGTGCTGCTTTCCCCAGCATGTCTCTCCTTTTCATCTGCAGGGTGGGCCCCGAAGGAGACCTCATGGGCACTGCGGGTGGGGGAGCGAGGACGAGGGAGAGGGCGCTGCTTTCCCCAGCATGTCTCTTCTTTTGCTCTGCAGGGTGGGCCTTGAAGGAGACATTATGGCCACTGCGGGTGGGGGTGCGAGAAGGAGGGGGGAGAGGGTGCTGCTTCCCCCAGCATGTCTCTCCTTTTGCTCTGCAGGGTGGGTCCTGAAGGAGACCTCATGGACACTGCGGGTGGGGGAGCGAGGAGGAGGGAGAGGGTGCTGCTTTACCCAGCATGTCTCTTCTTTTGCTCTGCAGCGTGGGCCCTGAAGGAGACATTATGGGCAGTGCGGGTGGGGAAGAGGAGGGAGAGCGCGCTGCTTGCCCCAGCATGTTTCTCCTTTTGCTCTGCAGGGTGGGCCCTGAAGGAGAATTCATGGGCACTCCGGGTGGGGGAGAGAGGAGGAGGGAGAGGGCGCTGCTTTCCCCAGCATGTCTCTCCTTTTGCTCAGCAGGTTGGGCCCTGAAGGAGACATTATGGGCGCTGCGGGTGGGGGAGAGAGAAGGAGGAGGGAGAGGGCGCTGCTTTCCCCAGCATGTCTCTCCTTTTGCTCTGCAGGGTGGGCCCTGAAGGAGACATTATGGGCACTGCGGCTGGGGGAGAGAGGAGGAGGAAGAGGGCGCTGCTTTCCCCAGCATGTTTGTCCTTTTGCTCTGCAGGGTGTGCCCTGAAGGAGACATTATGGGCACTGCGGGTGGGGGAGAGAGGAGGAGGGAGAGGGCGCTGCTTTCCCCAGCATGTCTCTCCTTTTTCTCTGCACGGTGGGTCCTGAAGGAGACTTTATGGGCATTGCAGGTGGTGGAGAGAGGAGGGGGGAGAGGGTACTGCTTTCCCCAGCATGTCTCTCCTTTTGCTCTGCAGGGTGGGCCCTGAAGGAGATATTATGGGCACTGCGGGTGGGGAGAGAGGAGGTGGGAGAGGGCACTGCTTTCGCCAGCATGTCTGTCCTTTTGCTCTGCAGGGTGTGCCCTGAAGGAGACATTATGGGCACTGCGGGTGTGGGGAGAGAGGAGGAGGGAGAGGGTGATGCTTTCCAGCATGTCTCTCCTTTTGCTCTTCACAGTGGGCCCTTAAGGAGACGTTATGGGCACCGCGGGTGGGAGAGAGAGGAGGAGGAGGGAGAGGGCGCTGCTTTCCCCAGCATGTCTGTCCTTTTGCTCTGCAGGGTGTGCCCTGAAGGAGACATTATGGGCACTGCGGGTGGGGGGAGAGAGGAGGAGGGAGAGGGCGCTGCTTTCCCCAGCATGTCTCTCCTTTTGCTCTGCAGGGTGGGCCCTGAAGGAGACCTCATGGGCACTGCGGGTGGGGGAGTGAGGAGGAGGGAGAGGGCGCTGCTTTCCCCAGCATGTCTCTCCTTTTGCTCTGCAGGGTGGGCCCTGAAGGAGACCTCATGGGCACTGAGGGTGGGGGAGACTCTCCTTTTCCTCTGCAGGGTGGGCCCTGAAGGAGACATTATGGGGACTGCGGGTTGGGGTGAGAGGAGGGGGGAGAGGGCGCTGATTTCCCCAGCATGTCTCTCCTTTTGCTCTGCAGAGTCGGCCCTGAAGGAGACCTCATGGGCACTGCGGGTGAGGGAGAGAGGAGGAGGGAGAGGGTGCTGCTTTCCCCAGCATGTCACTCCTTTTGCTCTGCAGGGTGAGCCCTGAAGGAGATGTTATGGGCTCTGAGGGTGGGGGCGGGAAGAGGGAGAGGGTGCTGCTTTCCCCAGCATTTCTCTCCTTTTCATCTGCTGGGTGGGCCCTGAAGGAGACCTCATGGGCACTGCCGGTGGGGGAGCGAGGAGGAGGGAGAGGGCGCTGCTTTCCCCAGCATGTCTCTTCTTTTGTTCTGCAGGGTGGGCCCTGAAGAAGACATTATGGGCACTGCGGGTGGGGGTGCGAGGAAGAGGGGGGAGAGGGTGCCACTTCCCCCAGCATGTTTCTCCGTTTGCTCTGCAGGGTGGGACCTGAAGGAGACCTCATGAGCACTGCGGGTTGGGGAGAGAGGAGGAGGGAGAGGGTGCTGCTTTCCCCAGCATGTCTCTTCTTTTGCTCTGCAGGGTGGGCCCTGAAGGAGACATTATGGGCAATGCGGGTGGGGGAGAGGAGGAGGAGGAAGAGGGCGCTGCTTTCCCCAGCATGTTTCTCCTCTTGCTCTGCAGGGTGGGCCCTGAAGGAGACATCATGGGCACTCCGGGTGGGGGAGGGAGGAGGAGGGAGAGGGTGATGTTTTTCAGCATGTCTCTCCTTTTGCTATGCAGGGTGGGCCCTGCAGGAGATATTTTGGGCAAAGCAGGTGGGGGAGAGAGGAGGAGGGAGAGGGCGCTGCTTTCCCCAGCATGTCTCTCCTTTCGCTCTGCAGGCCCTGAAGGAGACATTATGGGCACTGCGGGTGGGGGAGAGAGTATGAGGGAGAGGGCGCTGCTTTCCCCAGCATGTCTGTCCTGTTGCTCTGCAGGGTGGGCCCTGCAGGAGATATTATGGGCACTGCGGGTGGGGGAGAGAGGAGGAGGAGGTAGAGGGCGCTGCTTTCCTCAGCATGTCTCTCCTTTTCCTCTGCACGGTGGGCCCTGAAGGAGACATTATGGGCACTGCGGGTGGAGGAGAGAGGCGTAGGGAGAGAATGCTGCTTTCCCCAGCATGTCTCTCCTTTTGCTCTGCAGGGTGGGCCCTGAAGGAGACCTCATGGGCACTGCGGGTGGGGGAGAGAGGAGGTGGGAGAGGGTGCTGCTTTCCCCAGCATGTCTCTCCTTTTGCTCTGCAGGGTGGGCCCTGAAGGAGACATTATGGGCACTGTGGGTGGGGGAAAGAGGAGGAGGGAGAGGGCACTGCTTTCCCCAGCATGTCTCTCCTTTTCCTCTGAATGGTGGGCCCTGAAGGAGACATTATGGGCACTGCGGGTGGGGGAGAGAGGAGGAGGGAGAGGGCGCTGCTTTCCCCAGCATGTCTCTCCTTTTCCTCTGCAGGGTGGGCAATGAAAGAAACATTATGGGCATTGCAGGTGGGGGAGAGAGGAGGAAGGAGAGGGTGCTATGTTCCCCAGCATGTCTTCTCTTTTCCTCTGCAGGGTGGGCCCTGAAGGAGACATTATGGGCACTGCAGGTGGGGGATAGAAAAGTAGGAGGGAGAGGGTGCTGGTTTCCCCAGCATGTCTCTCCTTCTCCTCTGCAGGGTGGGCCCTGAAGGAGACATTATGGGCACTGCGGGTGGGGGAGAGAGAAGGAGGGAGAGGGCACCGCTTGCACCAGCATGTCTCTCCTTTTCCTCTGCAGGGTGGGCCCTGAAAGAGACCTTATGGGCACTGCAGGTGGGAGGGAGGAGGAGGGAGAGGGCGCTGCTTTCCCCAGCATGTCTCCCCTTTTGCTCAGCAGGGTGGGCCCTGAACGAGACATTATGGGCACTGCGGGTGGGGGATGGAGGAGGAGGAGGGAGAGGGTGATGCTTTGGCCATCATGTCTCTCCTTTTGCCATGCAAGGTCGGGACCTGCAGGAGATATTATGGCAAGGCGGGTGGGGGAGAGAGGAGGAGGGAGAAGGCGCTGCTTTCCCCAGCATGTCTCTCCTTTTGCTCTGCAGGGTGGGCCATGCAGGAGATATTATGGGCACTGCGGGTTGGGGTGAGAGGAGGAGGGAGAGGGTGCTGATTTCCCCAGCATGTCTCTCCTTTTGCTCTGCAGAGTCGGCCCTGAAGGAGACGTCATGGGCACTGCGGGTGAGGGAGAGAGGAGGAGAGAGAGGGCGCTGCTTTCCCCAGCATGTCTCTCCTTTTGCTCTGTAGGGTGAGCCCTGAAGGAGATGTTATGGGCACTGAGGGTGGGGGGGAGGAGGGAGAGGGTGCTGCTTTCCCCAGCATGTCTCTCCTTTTCATCTGCTGGGTGGGCCCTGAAGGAGACCTCATGGGCACTGCCGGTGGGGGAGCGAGGAGGAGGGAGAGGGTGCTGCTTTCCCCAGCATGTCTCTTCTTTTGCTCTGCAGGGTGGGCCCTGAAGGAGACCTCATGAGCACTGCGGGAGGGGGAGAGAGGAGGAGGGAGAGGGTGCTGCTTTCCCCAGCATGCCTCTTCTTTTGCTCTGCAGGGTGGGCCCTGAAGGAGACATTATGGGCACTGCGGGTGGGGGAGAGGAGGAGGAGGAAGAGGGCGCTGCTTGCCCCAGCATATTTCTCCTTTTGCTCTGCAGGGTGGGCCCTGAAGGAGACATCATGGGCACTCCGGGTGGGGGAGGGAGGAGGAGGGAGAGGGTGATGCTTTTCAGCATGTCTCTCCTTTTGCTCTGCAGGGTGGGCCCTGCAGGAGATATTATGGGCAAAGCAGGTGGGGGAGAGAGGAGGAGGGAGAGGGCGCTGCTTTCCCCAACATGTCTCTCTATTTCCTCTGCAGAGTGGGCCCTGTAGGAGATATTATAGGCACTGCGGTGGGGGAGAGAGGAGGAGGGAGAGGGCACTGCTTTCCCCAGCATGTCTCTCCTTTTGCTCTGCAGGGTGGGCCCTGAAGGAGACATTATGGGCACTGTGGGTGGGAGAGAGAGGAGGAGAAGGGAGAGGGCGTGGTTTTCCCCAGCATGTCTCTCTGTTTGCTTTGCAGGGTGGGCCGTGAAGGAGACATTATGGGCACTGCGGTTGTGGGAGAGAGGAGGAGGGAGAGGGCGCTGCTTTCCCCAGCATGTCTCTCCTTTTGCTGTGCAGGGTGGGCCCTGAAGGAGACATTATGGGCACTGCGGGTGGGGGGAGAGAGGAGGAGGGAGAGGACGCTGCTTTCCCCAGCATGTCTCTCCTTTTGCTCTGCACGGTGGGCCCTGAAGGAGACATTATGGGCCCCGCCGCGTGGGGGAGAGAGGAGGAGGAGGAGAGTGCGCTGCTTTCCCCAGCATGTTTTTCCTTTTGCTCTGCAGGGTGGGCCATGAAGGAGACGTTATGGGCACTGCGGGTGGTGGAGAGATTAGGGGGGAGAGGGTGCTGCTTTCGCCAGCATGTCTCTCCTTTTGCTCTGCAGGGTGGGCCCTGAAGGAGACCTCATGGGCACTGCGGGTGGGGGAGAGAGGACGGAGACTCTCCTTTTCCTCTGCAGGGTGGGCCCTGAAGGAGACATTATGGGCACTACGGGTGGGGGTGAGAGGAGGAGGGAGAGGGCGCTGCTTTCCCCAGCATGTCTTTCCTTTTGCTCTGTAGGGTGGGTGTTGAAGGAGATCTCATGGGCAATATGGGTGGGGGAGAGAGGAGGAGGGAGAGGGTGCTGCGTTCTCCAGCATGTCTCTCCTTTTGCTCTGCAGGGTCGGCCCTGAAGGAGACCGCATGGGCAGTGCGGGTGATGGACAGAGGAGGAGGGAGAGGGCGCTCCTTTCTCCAGCATGTCTCTCCTTTTGCTCTGCAGGGCGGGCCCTGAAGGAGACATTATGGGCTCTGAGGGGAGGGGGAGGAGGGAGAGGGTGCTGCTTTCCCCAGCATGTCACTCCTTTTCATCTCCAGGTTATGCCCTGAAGGAGACCACATGGGCAATGCGGGTGGGGGAGCGAGGAGGAGGGAGAGGGCGCTGCTTTCCCCAGCATGTCTCTTCTTTTGCTCTGCAGGGTGGGCCCTGAAGGAGACATTATGGGCACTGCGGGTGGGGGTGCGAGGAGGAGGGGGGAGAGGGTGCTGCTTCCCTCAGCATGTCTCTCCTTTTGCTCTGAGGGTGGGCTCTGAAGGAGACCTCATGGGCACTGCGGGTGGGGGAGCGAGGAGGAGGGAGAGGGTGCTGCTTTCCCCAGCATGTCTCTTCTTTTGCTCTGCAGGGTGGGCCCTGAAGGAGACATTATGGGCACTGCTGGTGGGGGAGAGGAGGAGGAGGAAGAGGGCGCTGCTTGCCCCAGCATGTTTCTCCTTTTGCTCTGCAGGGTGGGCCCTGAAAGAGAATTCATGGGCACTCCGGGTGGGGGAGGGAGGAGGAGGGAGAGGGTGATGCTTTCCAGCATGTCTCACCTTTTGCTCTTCACAGTGGGCCCTGAAAGAGACATTATGGGCACTGCGGTTGTGGGAGAGAGGAGGAGGGAGAGGGTGCTGTTTTCCCCAGCATGTCTCTCCTTTTGCTCTGCAGGGTGGGCCCTGAAGGAGACATTATGGGCACTGCGGCTGGAGGGAGAGAGGAGGAGGGAGAGGATGCTGCTTTCCCCAGCATGTCTCTCCTTTTGCTCTGCACGGTGGGCCCTGAAGGAGACATTATGGGCACTGCGGGTGGGGGAGAAAGGAGGAGGAGGAGAGTGTGCTGCTTTCCCCAGCATGACTTTCCTTTTACTCTGCAGGGTGGGCCATTAAGGAGACGTTATGGGCACTGCGGGTGGTGGAGAGAGGAGGGGGGAGAGGGTGCTGCTTTCCCCAGCATGTCTCTCCTTTTGCTCTGCAGAGTGGGCCCTGAAGGAGACGTTATGGGCACTGCGGGTGATGCAGAGAGGAGGGGGGCAGAGGCAGTTGCTTTCCCCAGCATGTCTCTCCTTTTGCTCTGCAGTGTGGGCCCTGAAGGAGACGTTATGGGCACTGCAGGTGGGGGAGAGAGGAGGAGGGAGAAGGCGCGGCTTTCCCCAGAATGTCTCTCCTTTTGTTCTGCAGGGTGGGCCTTGAAGGAGATGTTATGGGCACTGCGGGTGGGAGAGAGAGGAGGAGGAGGAAGAGCACGCTGCCTTCCCCAGCATGTCTCTCCTTTCGCTCCGAAGGGTGGGCCCTGAAGTAGACCTTGTGGGCACTCAGGTGGGGGTGAGAGGAGGAGGGAGAGGACCCTGCTTTCCACAGCATGTCTCTCCTTTCGCTCTGCAGGGTGGGCCCTGAAGGAGACATTATGGGCACTGCGGGTGGGGGAGAGAGGAGGAGGAGGGAGAGGGCACTGCTTTCCCCAGCATGTCTCTCTGTTTGCTCTGCAGGGTGGGCCGTGAAGGAGACATTATGGGCACTGCAGTTGGGGGAGAGAGGAGAGAGAGGGTGCTGCTTTCCCCAGCATGTCTCTCCTTTTGCTCTGCAGGGTGGCTCCTGAAGGAGACATTATGGGCACTGCGGGTGGGGGGAGAGTGGAGGAGGGAGAGGACGCTGCTTTCCCCAGCATGTCTCTCCTTTTGCTCTGCACGGTGGACCCTGAAGGAGACATTATGGGCACTGCGGGTGGGGGAGAGAGGAGGAGGAGGAGAGGGCGCTGCTTTCCCCAGCATGTCTCTCCTTTTGCTCTGCAGGGTGGGCCCGGAAGGAGACATAATGGGCACTGCGGGAGGGGGAGAGAGGAGGTGGGAGAGGGCGCTGCTTTCCCCAGCATGTCTCACCTTTTACTCAGCAGGTTGGGCCCTGAAGGAGACATTATGGGCGCTGCGGGTGGGGGAGAGAGAAGGAGGGAGAGGGCGCTGCTTTCCCCAGCATGTCTCTCCTTTTGCTCTGCAGAGTGGGCCCTGAAGGAGACCTCATGGGCACTGCGGGTGAGGGAGAGAGGAGGAGAGAGAGGGCGCTGCTTTCCCCAGCATGTCTCTCCTTTTGCTCTGTAGGGTGAGCCCTGAAGGAGATGTTATGGGCACTGAGGGTGGGGGGGAGGAGGGAGAGGGTGCTGCTTTCCCCAGCATGTCTCTCCTTTTCATCTGCTGGGTGGGCCCTGAAGGAGACCTCATGGGCACTGCCGGTGGGGGAGCGAGGAGGAGGGAGAGGGTGCTGCTTTCCCCAGCATGTCTCTTCTTTTGCTCTGCAGGGTGGGCCCTGAAGGAGACCTCATGAGCACTGCGGGAGGGGGAGAGAGGAGGAGGGAGAGGGTGCTGCTTTCCCCAGCATGCCTCTTCTTTTGCTCTGCAGGGTGGGCCCTGAAGGAGACATTATGGGCACTGCGGGTGGGGGAGAGGAGGAGGAGGAAGAGGGCGCTGCTTGCCCCAGCATATTTCTCCTTTTGCTCTGCAGGGTGGGCCCTGAAGGAGACATCATGGGCACTCCGGGTGGGGGAGGGAGGAGGAGGGAGAGGGTGATGCTTTTCAGCATGTCTCTCCTTTTGCTCTGCAGGGTGGGCCCTGCAGGAGATATTATGGGCAAAGCAGGTGGGGGAGAGAGGAGGAGGGAGAGGGCGCTGCTTTCCCCAACATGTCTCTCTATTTCCTCTGCAGAGTGGGCCCTGTAGGAGATATTATAGGCACTGCGGTGGGGGAGAGAGGAGGAGGGAGAGGGCACTGCTTTCCCCAGCATGTCTCTCCTTTTGCTCTGCAGGGTGGGCCCTGAAGGAGACATTATGGGCACTGTGGGTGGGAGAGAGAGGAGGAGAAGGGAGAGGGCGTGGTTTTCCCCAGCATGTCTCTCTGTTTGCTTTGCAGGGTGGGCCGTGAAGGAGACATTATGGGCACTGCGGTTGTGGGAGAGAGGAGGAGGGAGAGGGCGCTGCTTTCCCCAGCATGTCTCTCCTTTTGCTGTGCAGGGTGGGCCCTGAAGGAGACATTATGGGCACTGCGGGTGGGGGGAGAGAGGAGGAGGGAGAGGACGCTGCTTTCCCCAGCATGTCTCTCCTTTTGCTCTGCACGGTGGGCCCTGAAGGAGACATTATGGGCCCCGCCGCGTGGGGGAGAGAGGAGGAGGAGGAGAGTGCGCTGCTTTCCCCAGCATGTTTTTCCTTTTGCTCTGCAGGGTGGGCCATGAAGGAGACGTTATGGGCACTGCGGGTGGTGGAGAGATTAGGGGGGAGAGGGTGCTGCTTTCGCCAGCATGTCTCTCCTTTTGCTCTGCAGGGTGGGCCCTGAAGGAGACCTCATGGGCACTGCGGGTGGGGGAGAGAGGACGGAGACTCTCCTTTTCCTCTGCAGGGTGGGCCCTGAAGGAGACATTATGGGCACTACGGGTGGGGGTGAGAGGAGGAGGGAGAGGGCGCTGCTTTCCCCAGCATGTCTTTCCTTTTGCTCTGTAGGGTGGGTGCTGCTTTCCCCAGCATGTCTCTTCTTTTGCTCTGCAGGGTGGGCCCTGAAGGAGACCTCATGAGCACTGCGGGAGGGGGAGAGAGGAGGAGGGAGAGGGTGCTGCTTTCCCCAGCATGCCTCTTCTTTTGCTCTGCAGGGTGGGCCCTGAAGGAGACATTATGGGCACTGCGGGTGGGGGAGAGGAGGAGGAGGAAGAGGGCGCTGCTTGCCCCAGCATATTTCTCCTTTTGCTCTGCAGGGTGGGCCCTGAAGGAGACATCATGGGCACTCCGGGTGGGGGAGGGAGGAGGAGGGAGAGGGTGATGCTTTTCAGCATGTCTCTCCTTTTGCTCTGCAGGGTGGGCCCTGCAGGAGATATTATGGGCAAAGCAGGTGGGGGAGAGAGGAGGAGGGAGAGGGCGCTGCTTTCCCCAACATGTCTCTCTATTTCCTCTGCAGAGTGGGCCCTGTAGGAGATATTATAGGCACTGCGGTGGGGGAGAGAGGAGGAGGGAGAGGGCACTGCTTTCCCCAGCATGTCTCTCCTTTTGCTCTGCAGGGTGGGCCCTGAAGGAGACATTATGGGCACTGTGGGTGGGAGAGAGAGGAGGAGAAGGGAGAGGGCGTGGTTTTCCCCAGCATGTCTCTCTGTTTGCTTTGCAGGGTGGGCCGTGAAGGAGACATTATGGGCACTGCGGTTGTGGGAGAGAGGAGGAGGGAGAGGGCGCTGCTTTCCCCAGCATGTCTCTCCTTTTGCTGTGCAGGGTGGGCCCTGAAGGAGACATTATGGGCACTGCGGGTGGGGGGAGAGAGGAGGAGGGAGAGGACGCTGCTTTCCCCAGCATGTCTCTCCTTTTGCTCTGCACGGTGGGCCCTGAAGGAGACATTATGGGCCCCGCCGCGTGGGGGAGAGAGGAGGAGGAGGAGAGTGCGCTGCTTTCCCCAGCATGTTTTTCCTTTTGCTCTGCAGGGTGGGCCATGAAGGAGACGTTATGGGCACTGCGGGTGGTGGAGAGATTAGGGGGGAGAGGGTGCTGCTTTCGCCAGCATGTCTCTCCTTTTGCTCTGCAGGGTGGGCCCTGAAGGAGACCTCATGGGCACTGCGGGTGGGGGAGAGAGGACGGAGACTCTCCTTTTCCTCTGCAGGGTGGGCCCTGAAGGAGACATTATGGGCACTACGGGTGGGGGTGAGAGGAGGAGGGAGAGGGCGCTGCTTTCCCCAGCATGTCTTTCCTTTTGCTCTGTAGGGTGGGTGTTGAAGGAGATCTCATGGGCAATATGGGTGGGGGAGAGAGGAGGAGGGAGAGGGTGCTGCGTTCTCCAGCATGTCTCTCCTTTTGCTCTGCAGGGTCGGCCCTGAAGGAGACCGCATGGGCAGTGCGGGTGATGGACAGAGGAGGAGGGAGAGGGTGCTCCTTTCCCCAGCATGTCTCTCCTTTTGCTCTGCAGGGCGGGCCCTGAAGGAGACGTTATGGGCTCTGAGGGGAGGGGGAGGAGGGAGAGGGTGCTGCTTTCCCCAGCATGTCACTCCTTTTCATCTCCAGGTTATGCCCTGAAGGAGACCACATGGGCACTGCGGGTGGGGGAGCGAGGAGGAGGGAGAGGGCGCTGCTTTCCCCAGCATGTCTCTTCTTTTGCTCTGCAGGGTGGGCCCTGAAGGAGACATTATGGGCACTGCGGGTGGGGGTGCGAGGAGGAGGGGGGAGAGGGTGCTGCTTCCCTCAGCATGTCTCTCCTTTTGCTCTGAGGGTGGGCTCTGAAGGAGACCTCATGGGCACTGCGGGTGGGGGAGCGAGGAGGAGGGAGAGGGTGCTGCTTTCCCCAGCATGTCTCTTCTTTTGCTCTGCAGGGTGGGCCCTGAAGGAGACATTATGGGCACTGCTGGTGGGGGAGAGGAGGAGGAGGAAGAGGGCGCTGCTTGCCCCAGCATGTTTCTCCTTTTGCTCTGCAGGGTGGGCCCTGAAAGAGAATTCATGGGCACTCCGGGTGGGGGAGGGAGGAGGAGGGAGAGGGTGATGCTTTCCAGCATGTCTCACCTTTTGCTCTTCACAGTGGGCCCTGAAAGAGACATTATGGGCACTGCGGTTGTGGGAGAGAGGAGGAGGGAGAGGGTGCTGTTTTCCCCAGCATGTCTCTCCTTTTGCTCTGCTGGGTGGGCCCTGAAGGAGACATTATGGGCACTGCGGCTGGAGGGAGAGAGGAGGAGGGAGAGGATGCTGCTTTCCCCAGCATGTCTCTCCTTTTGCTCTGCACGGTGGGCCCTGAAGGAGACATTATGGGCACTGCGGGTGGGGGAGAAAGGAGGAGGAGGAGAGTGTGCTGCTTTCCCCAGCATGACTTTCCTTTTACTCTGCAGGGTGGGCCATTAAGGAGACGTTATGGGCACTGCGGGTGGTGGAGAGAGGAGGGGGGAGAGGGTGCTGCTTTCCCCAGCATGTCTCTCCTTTTGCTCTGCAGAGTGGGCCCTGAAGGAGACGTTATGGGCACTGCGGGTGATGCAGAGAGGAGGGGGGCAGAGGCAGTTGCTTTCCCCAGCATGTCTCTCCTTTTGCTCTGCAGTGTGGGCCCTGAAGGAGACGTTATGGGCACTGCAGGTGGGGGAGAGAGGAGGAGGGAGAAGGTGCGGCTTTCCCCAGAATGTCTCTCCTTTTGTTCTGCAGGGTGGGCCTTGAAGGAGATGTTATGGGCACTGCGGGTGGGAGAGAGAGGAGGAGGAGGAAGAGCACGCTGCCTTCCCCAGCATGTCTCTCCTTTCGCTCTGAAGGGTGGGCCCTGAAGTAGACCTTGTGGGCACTCAGGTGGGGGTGAGAGGAGGAGGGAGAGGACCCTGCTTTCCACAGCATGTCTCTCCTTTCGCTCTGCAGGGTGGGCCCTGAAGGAGACATTATGGGCACTGCGGGTGGGGGAGAGAGGAGGAGGAGGGAGAGGGCACTGCTTTCCCCAGCATGTCTCTCTGTTTGCTCTGCAGGGTGGGCCGTGAAGGAGACATTATGGGCACTGCAGTTGGGGGAGAGAGGAGAGAGAGGGTGCTGCTTTCCCCAGCATGTCTCTCCTTTTGCTCTGCAGGGTGGCTCCTGAAGGAGACATTATGGGCACTGCGGGTGGGGGGAGAGTGGAGGAGGGAGAGGACGCTGCTTTCCCCAGCATGTCTCTCCTTTTGCTCTGCACGGTGGACCCTGAAGGAGACATTATGGGCACTGCGGGTGGGGGAGAGAGGAGGAGGAGGAGAGGGCGCTGCTTTCCCCAGCATGTCTCTCCTTTTGCTCTGCAGGGTGGGCCCGGAAGGAGACATAATGGGCACTGCGGGAGGGGGAGAGAGGAGGTGGGAGAGGGCGCTGCTTTCCCCAGCATGTCTCACCTTTTACTCAGCAGGTTGGGCACTGAAGGAG
Source organism: Ambystoma mexicanum (assembly GCF_040938575.1). Classification (NCBI taxonomy): domain Eukaryota; kingdom Metazoa; phylum Chordata; class Amphibia; order Caudata; family Ambystomatidae; genus Ambystoma; species Ambystoma mexicanum. The sequence continues at coordinate 59,057,300 of NC_090935.1, read as the reverse complement.
ACATTATGGGCGCTGCGGGTGGGGGAGAGAGAAGGAGGGAGAGGGCGCTGCTTTCCCCAGCATGTCTCTCCTTTTGCTCTGCAGAGTGGGCCCTGAAGGAGACCTCATGGGCACTGCAAGTGGGGGAGAGAGGAGGAGGGAGAAGGCGCTGCTTTCCCCAGCATGTCTCTCCTTTTTCTCTGCACGGTGGGTCCTGAAGGAGACTTTATGGGCATTGCAGGTGGTGGAGAGAGGAGGGGGGAGAGGGTACTGCTTTCCCCAGCATGTCTCTCCTTTTGCTCTGCAGGGTGGGCCCTGAAGGAGATATTATGGGCACTGCGGGTGGGGGAGAGAGGAGGTGGGAGAGGGCGCTGCTTTCGCCAGCATGCCTGTCCTTTTGCTCTGCAGGGTGTGCCCTGAAGGAGAGATTATGGGCACTGCGGGTGTGGGGAGTGAGGAGGAGGGAGAGGGCGCTGCTTTCCCCAGCATGTCTCTGCTTTTGCTCTGCAGGGTGGGCCCTGAAGGAGACCTCATGGGCACTGCGGGTGGGGGAGAGAGGAGGAGGAAGAGGGCGCTGCTTTCCCCAGCATGTCTCTCCTTTTGCTCTGCAGGGTGGGCCCTGAAGGAGACCTCATGGGCACTGCGGGTGGGGGAGAGAGGAGGAGGGAGACGCTCCTTTTCCTCTGCAGGGTGGGCCTTGAAGGAGACATTATGGGCACTGCGGGTGGGGGTGAGAGGAGGAGGGAGAGGGCGCTGCTTTCCCCAGCATGTCTCTCCTTTTGCTCTGCAGGGTGGGCACTGAAGGAGATCTCATGGGCAATATGGGTGGGGGAGAGAGGAGGAGGGAGAGGGTGCTGCGTTCTCCAGCATGTCTCTCCTTTTGCTCTGCAGGGTCGGCCCTGAAGGAGACCTCATGGGCACTGCGGGTGAGGGAGAGAGGAGGAGGGAGAGGGCGTTGCTTTCCCCAGCATGTCTCTCCTTTTGCTCTGAAGGGTGGGCCCTGAAGGAGACGTTATGGGCACTGAGGGTGGGGGTGGGGGAGGAGGGAGAGGGTGCTGCTTTCCGCAGCATGTCTATCCTTTTCATCTGCAGGGTGGGCCCTGAAGGAGACCTCATGGGCACTGCGGGTGGGGGAGCGAGGACGAGGGAGAGGGCGCTGCTTTCCCCAGCATGTCTCTTCTTTTGCTCTGCAGGGTGGGCCTTGAAGGAGACATTATGGCCACTGCGGGTGGGGGTGCGAGAAGGAGGGGGGAGAGGGTGCTGCTTCCCCCAGCATGTCTCTCCTTTTGCTCAGCAGGTTGGGCCCTGAAGGAGACATTATGGGCACTGCGGGTGTGGGGAGAGAGGAGGAGGGAGAGGGTGATGCTTTCCAGCATGTCTCTCCTTTTGCTCTTCACAGTGGGCCCTTAAGGAGACGTTATGGGCACCGCGGGTGGGAGAGAGAGGAGGAGGAGGGAGAGGGCGCTGCTTTCCCCAGCATGTCTCTCCTTTTGCTCTGCAGGGTGTGCCCTGAAGGAGACATTATGGGCACTGCGGGTGTGGGGAGAGAGGAGGAGGGAGAGGGTGATGCTTTCCAGCATGTCTCTCCTTTTGCTCTTCACAGTGGGCCCTTAAGGAGACGTTATGGGCACCGCGGGTGGGAGAGAGAGGAGGAGGAGGGAGAGGGCGCTGCTTTCCCCAGCATGTCTCTCCTTTTGCTCTGCAGGGTGGGCCCTGAAGGAGACATTATGGGCACTGCGGCTGGGGGAGAGAGGAGGAGGAAGAGGGCGCTGCTTTCCCCAGCATGTTTGTCCTTTTGCTCTGCAGGGTGTGCCCTGAAGGAGACATTATGGGCACTGCCGGTGGGGGTAGAGGAGGAGGGAGAGGGCGCTGCTTTCCCCAGCATGTCTCTCCTTTTGCTCAGCAGGTTGGGCCCTGAAGGAGACATTATGGGCGCTGCGGGTGGGGGAGAGAGAAGGAGGGAGAGGGCGCTGCTTTCCCCAGCATGTCTCTCCTTTTGCTCTGCAGAGTGGGCCCTGAAGGAGACCTCATGGGCACTGCAAGTGGGGGAGAGAGGAGGAGGGAGAGGGCGCTGCTTTCCCCAGCATGTCTCTCCTTTTTCTCTGCACGGTGGGTCCTGAAGGAGACTTTATGGGCATTGCAGGTGGTGGAGAGAGGAGGGGGGAGAGGGTACTGCTTTCCCCAGCATGTCTCTCCTTTTGCTCTGCAGGGTGGGCCCTGAAGGAGATATTATGGGCACTGCGGGTGGGGAGAGAGGAGGTGGGAGAGGGCACTGCTTTCGCCAGCATGTCTTTCCTTTTGCTCTGCAGGGTGTGCCCTGAAGGAGACATTATGGGCACTGCGGGTGTGGGGAGAGAGGAGGAGGGAGAGGGCGCTGCTTTCCCCAGCATGTCTCTGCTTTTGCTCTGCAGGGGGGGCCCTGAAGGAGACCTCATGGGCACTGCGGGTGGGGGAGAGAGGAGGAGGGAGAGGGCGCTGCTTTCCCCAGCATGTCTCTCCTTTTGCTCTGCAGGGTGGGCCCTGAAGGAGACCTCATGGGCACTGCGGGTGGGGGAGAGAGGAGGAGGGAGACGCTCCTTTTCCTCTGCAGGGTGGGCCTTGAAGGAGACATTATGGGCACTGCGGGTGGGGGTGAGAGGAGGAGGGAGAGGGCGCTGCTTTCCCCAGCATGTCTCTCCTTTTGCTCTGCAGGGTGGGCGCTGAAGGAGATCTCATGGGCAATATGGGTGGGGGAGAGAGGAGGAGGGAGAGGGTGCTGCGTTCTCCAGCATGTCTCTCCTTTTGCTCTGCAGGGTCGGCCCTGAAGGAGACCTCATGGGCACTGCGGGTGAGGGAGAGAGGAGGAGGGAGAGGGCGTTGCTTTCCCCAGCATGTCTCTCCTTTTGCTCTGCAGGGTGGGCCCTGAAGGAGACGTTATGGGCACTGAGGGTGGGGGTGGGGGAGGAGGGAGAGGGTGCTGCTTTCCCCAGCATGTCTCTCCTTTTCATCTGCAGGGTGGGCCCTGAAGGAGACCTCATGGGCACTGCGGGTGGGGGAGCGAGGAGGAGGGAGAGGGCGCTGCTTTCCCCAGCATGTCTCTTCTTTTGCTCTGCAGGGTGGGCCTTGAAGGAGACATTATGGCCACTGCGGGTGGGGGTGCGAGAAGGAGGGGGGAGAGGGTGCTGCTTCCCCCAGCATGTCTCTCCTTTTGCTCTGCAGGGTGGGTCCTGAAGGAGACCTCATGGGCACTGCGGGTGGGGGAGCGAGGAGGAGGGAGAGGGTGCTGCTTTACCCAGCATGTCTCTTCTTTTGCTCTGCAGGGTGGGCCCTGAAGGAGACATTATGGGCAGTTCGGGTGGGGAAGAGGAGGAGGAGGGAGAGCGCGCTGCTTGCCCCAGCATGTTTCTCCTTTTGCTCTGCAGGGTGGGCCCTGAAGGAGAATTCATGGGCACTCCGGGTGGGGGAGGGAGGAGGAGGGAGAGGGTGATGCTTTCCAGCATGTCTCTCCTTTTGCTCTTCACAGTGGGCCCTGAAGGAGACGTTATGGGCACCGCGGGTGGGAGAGAGAGGAGGAGGAGGGAGAGGGCGCTGCTTTCCCCAGCATGTCTCTCCTTTTGCTCTGCAGGGTGGGCCCTGAAGGAGACATTATGGGCACTGCGGCTGGGGGAGAGAGGAGGAGGAAGAGGGTGCTGCTTTCCCCAGCATGTTTGTCCTTTTGCTCTGCAGGGTGTGCCCTGAAGGAGACATTATGGGCACTGCGGGTGGGGGAGAGAGGAGGAGGGAGAGGGCGCTGCTTTCCCCAGCATGTCTCTCCTTTTCCTCTGTAGGGTGGGCAATGAAAGAAACATTATGGGCATTGCAGGTGGGGGAGAGAGGAGGAGGGAGAGGGTGCTATGTTCCCCAGCATGTCTTCTCTTTTCCTCTGCAGGGTGGACCCTGAAGGAGACATTATGGGCACTGCAGGTGGGGATAGAAAAGTAGGAGGGAGAGGGTGCTGGTTTCCCCAGCATGTCTCTCCTTTTCCTCTGCAGGGTGGGCCCTGAAGGAGACATTATGGGCACTGCGGGTGGGGGAGAGAGAAGGAGGGAGAGGGCACTGCTTGCCCCAGCATGTCTCTCCTTTTGCTCTGCAGGGTGGGCCCTGAAAGAGACCTTATGGGCACTGCAGGTGGGAGGGAGGGAGGAGGAGGGAGAGGGCGCTGATTTCCCCAGCATGTCTCCCCTTTTGCTCAGCAGGGTGGGCCCTGTAGGAGACATTATGGGCACTGCGGGTGGGGGAGGGAGGAGGAGGAGGGAGAGGGTGATGCTTTGGCCATCATGTCTCTCCTTTTGCCATGCAGGGTCGGGCCCTGCAGGAGATATTATGGCAAGGCGGGTGGGGGAGAGAGGAGGAGGGAGAGGGCACTGCTTTCCCCAGCATGTCTCTCCTTTTGCTCTGCAGGGTGGGCCATGCAGGAGATATTATGGGCACTGCGGGTTGGGGTGAGAGGAGGAGGGAGAGGGCGCTGATTTCCCCAGCATGTCTCTCCTTTTGCTCTGCAGAGTCGGCCCTGAAGGAGACCTCATGGGCACTGCGGGTGAGGGAGAGAGGAGGAGAGAGAGGGCGCTGCTTTCCCCAGCATGTCTCTCCTTTTGCTCTGCAGGGTGAGCCCTGAAGGAGATGTTATGGGCACTTGGGGTGGCGGGGGAGGAGGGAGAGGGTGCTGCTTTCCCCAGCATGTCTCTCCTTTTCATCTGCTGGGTGGGCCCTGAAGGTGACCTCATGGGCACTGCCGGTGGGGGAGCGAGGAGGAGGGAGAGGGCGCTGCTTTCCCCAGCATGTCTCTTCTTTTGCTCTGCAGGGTGGGCCCTGAAGGAGACATTATGGGCACTGCGGGTGGGGGTGCGAGGAGGAGGGGGGAGAGGGTGCTACTTCCCCCAGCATGTTTCTCCGTTTGCTCTGCAGGGTGGGCCCTGAAGGAGACCTCATGAGCACTGCGGGTGGGGGAGAGAGGAGGAGGGAGAGGGTGCTGCTTTCCCCAGCATGCCTCTTCTTTGCTCTGCAGAGTGGGCCCTGAAGGAGACATTATGGGCACTGCGGGTGGGGGAGAGGAGGAGCAGGAAGAGGGCGCTGCTTGCCCCAGCATGTTTCTCCTTTTGCTCTGCAGAGTGGGCCCTGAAGGAGACATCATGGGCACTCCGGGTGGGGGAGGGAGGAGGAGGGAGAGGGTGATGCTTTTCAGCATGTCTCTCCTTTTGCTCTGCAGGGTGGGCCCTGCAGGAGATATTATGTTCAAAGCAGGTGGGGGAGAGAGGAGGAGGGAGAGGGCGCTGCTTTCCCCAACATGTCTCTCCATTTGCTCTGCAGAGTGGGCCCTGTAGGAGATATTATAGGCACTGCGGGTGGGGGAGAGAGGAGGAGGGAGAGGGCACTGCTTTACCCAGCATGTCTCTCCTTTTGCTCTGCAGGGTGGGCCCTGAAGGAGACATTATGGGCAATGTGGGTGGGAGAGAGAGGAGGAGAAGGGAGAGGGCGTGGTTTTCCCCAGCATGTCTCTCTGTTTGCTTTGCAGGGTGGGCCGTGAAGGAGACATTATGGGCACTGCTGTTGTGGGAGAGAGGAGGAGGGAGAGGGCGCTGCTTTACCCAGCATGTCTCTTCTTTTGCTCTGCAGCGTGGGCCCTGAAGGAGACATTATGGGCAGTGCGGGTGGGGAAGAGGAGGAGGAGGGAGAGCGCGCTGCTTGCCCCAGCATGTTTCTCCTTTTGCTCTGCAGGGTGGGCCCTGAAGGAGAATTCATGGGCACTCCGGGTGGGGGAGAGAGGAGGAGGGAGAGGGTGCTGCTTTCCCCAGCATGTCTCTCCTTTTGCTCAGCAGGTTGGGCCCTGAAGGAGACATTATGGGCGCTGCGGGTGGGGGAGAGAGAAGGAGGAGGGAGAGGGCGCTGCTTTCCCCAGCATGTCTCTCCTTTTGCTCTGCAGGGTGGGCCCTGAAGGAGACATTATGGGCACTGCGGCTGGGGGAGAGAGGAGGAGGAAGAGGGCGCTGCTTTCCCCAGCATGTTTGTCCTTTTGCTCTGCAGGGTGTGCCCTGAAGGAGACATTATGGGCACTGCGGGTGGGGGAGAGAGGAGGAGGGAGAGGGCGCTGCTTTCCCCAGCATGTCTCTCCTTTTTCTCTGCACGGTGGGTCCTAAAGGAGACTTTATGGGCATTGCAGGTGGTGGAGAGAGGAGGGGGGAGAGGGTACTGCTTTCCCCAGCATGTCTCTCCTTTTGCTCTGCAGGGTGGGCCCTGAAGGAGATATTATGGGCACTGCGGGTGGGGAGAGAGGAGGTGGGAGAGGGCACTGCTTTCGCCAGCATGTCTGTCCTTTTGCTCTGCAGGGTGTGCCCTGAAGGAGACATTATGGGCACTGCGGGTGTGGGGAGAGAGGAGGAGGGAGAGGGTGATGCTTTCCAGCATGTCTCTCCTTTTGCTCTTCACAGTGGGCCCTTAAGGAGACGTTATGGGCACCGCGGGTGGGAGAGAGAGGAGGAGGAGGGAGAGGGCGCTGCTTTCCCCAGCATGTCTGTCCTTTTGCTCTGCAGGGTGTGCCCTGAAGGAGACATTATGGACACTGCGGGTGGGGGGAGAGAGGAGGAGGGAGAGGGCGCTGCTTTCCCCAGCATGTCTCTCCTTTTGCTCTGCAGGGTGGGCCCTGAAGGAGACCTCATGGGCACTGCGGGTGGGGGAGTGAGGAGGAGGGAGAGGGCGCTGCTTTCCCCAGCATGTCTCTCCTTTTGCTCTGCAGGGTGGGCCCTGAAGGAGACCTCATGGGCACTGAGGGTGGGGGAGACTCTCCTTTTCCTCTGCAGGGTGGGCCCTGAAGGAGACATTATGGGCACCGCGGGTTGGGGTGAGAGGAGGAGGGAGAGGGCGCTGATTTCCCCAGCATGTCGCTCCTTTTGCTCTGCAGAGTCGGCCCTGAAGGAGACCTCATGGGCACTGCGGGTGAGGGAGAGAGGAGGAGGGAGAGGGTGCTGCTTTCCCCAGCATGTCACTCCTTTTGCTCTGCAGGGTGAGCCCTGAAGGAGATGTTATGGGCTCTGAGGGTGGGGGCGGGAGGAGGGAGAGGGTGCTGCTTTCCCCAGCATTTCTCTCCTTTTCATCTGCTGGGTGGGCCCTGAAGGAGACCTCATGGGCACTGCCGGTGGGGGAGCGAGGAGGAGGGAGAGGGCGCTGCTTTCCCCAGCATGTCTCTTCTTTTGCTCTGCAGGGTGGGCCCTGAAGAAGACATTATGGGCACTGCGGGTGGGGGTGCGAGGAGGAGGGGGGAGAGGGTGCCACTTCCCCCAGCATGTTTCTCCGTTTGCTCTGCAGGGTGGGACCTGAAGGAGACCTCATGAGCACTGCGGGTGGGGGAGAGAGGAGGAGGGAGAGGGTGCTGCTTTCCCCAGCATGTCTCTTCTTTTGCTCTGCAGGGTGGGCCCTGAAGGAGACATTATGGGCAATGCGGGTGGGGGAGAGGAGGAGGAGGAAGAGGGCGCTGCTTTCCCCAGCATGTTTCTCCTCTTGCTCTGCAGGGTGGGCCCTGAAGGAGACATCATGGGCACTCCGGGTGGGGGAGGGAGGAGGAGGGAGAGGGTGATGTTTTTCAGCATGTCTCTCCTTTTGCTATGCAGGGTGGGCCCTGCAGGAGATATTTTGGGCAAAGCAGGTGGGGGAGAGAGGAGGAGGGAGAGGGCGCTGCTTTCCCCAGCATGTCTCTCCTTTCGCTCTGCAGGCCCTGAAGGAGACATTATGGGCACTGCGGGTGGGGGAGAGAGTATGAGGGAGAGGGCGCTGCTTTCCCCAGCATGTCTGTCCTGTTGCTCTGCAGGGTGGGCCCTGCAGGAGATATTATGGGCACTGCGGGTGGGGGAGAGAGGAGGAGGAGGGAGAGGGTGCTGCTTTCCTCAGCATGTCTCTCCTTTTCCTCTGCACGGTGGGCCCTGAAGGAGACATTATGGGCACTGCGGGTGGAGGAGAGAGGCGTAGGGAGAGAATGCTGCTTTCCCCAGCATGTCTCTCCTTTTGCTCTGCAGGGTGGGTCCTGAAGGAGACCTCATGGGCACTGCGGGTGGGGGAGAGAGGAGGTGGGAGAGGGTGCTGCTTTCCCCAGCATGTCTCTCCTTTTGCTCTGCAGGGTGGGCCCTGAAGGAGACATTATGGGCACTGTGAGTGGGGGAAAGAGGAGGAGGGGGAGGGCACTGCTTTCCCCAGCATGTCTCTCCTATTCCTCTGAATGGTGGGCCCTGAAGGAGACATTATGGGCACTGCGGGTGGGGGAGAGAGGAGGAGGGAGAGGGCGCTGCTTTCCCCAGCATGTCTCTCCTTTTCCTCTGCAGGGTGGGCAATGAAAGAAACATTATGGGCATTGCAGGTGGGGGAGAGAGGAGGAGGGAGAGGGTGCTATGTTCCCCAGCATGTCTTCTCTTTTCCTCTGCAGGGTGGGCCCTGAAGGAGACATTATGGGCACTGCAGGTGGGGGATAGAAAAGTAGGAGGGAGAGGGTGCTGGTTTCCCCAGCATGTCTCTCCTTTTCCTCTGCAGGGTGGGCCCTGAAGGAGACATTATGGGCACTGCGGGTGGGGGAGAGAGAAGGAGGGAGAGGGCACTGCTTGCACCAGCATGTCTCTCCTTTTCCTCTGCAGGGTGGGCCCTGAAAGAGACCTTATGGGCACTGCAGGTGGGAGGGAGGGAGGAGGAGGGAGAGGGCGCTGCTTTCCCCAGCATGTCTCCCCTTTTTCTCAGCAGGGTGGGCCCTGAAGGAGACATTATGGGCACTGCGGGTGGGGGATGGAGGAGGAGGAGGGAGAGGGTGATGCTTTGGCCATCATGTCTCTCCTTTTGCCATGCAAGGTCGGGCCCTGCAGGAGATATTATGGCAAGGCGGGTGGGGGAGAGAGGAGGAGGGAGAAGGCGCTGCTTTCCCCAGCATGTCTCTCCTTTTGCTCTGCAGGGTGGGCCATGCAGGAGATATTATGGGCACTGCGGGTTGGGGTGAGAGGAGGAGGGAGAGGGTGCTGATTTCCCCAGCATGTCTCTCCTTTTGCTCTGCAGAGTCGGCCCTGAAGGAGACGTCATGGGCACTGCGGGTGAGGGAGAGAGGAGGAGAGAGAGGGCGCTGCTTTCCCCAGCATGTCTCTCCTTTTGCTCTGTAGGGTGAGCCCTGAAGGAGATGTTATGGGCACTGAGGGTGGGGGGGAGGAGGGAGAGGGTGTTGCTTTCCCCAGCATGTCTCTCCTTTTCATCTGCTGGGTGGGCCCTGAAGGAGACCTCATGGGCACTGCCGGTGGGGGAGCGAGGAGGAGGGAGAGGGTGCTGCTTTCCCCAGCATGTCTCTTCTTTTGCTCTGCAGGTTGGGCCCTGAAGGAGACATTATGGGCACTGCGGGTGGGGGTGCGAGGAGGAGGGGGGAGAGGGTGCCACTTCCCCCAGCATGTTTCTCCGTTTGCTCTGCAGGGTGGGCCCTGAAGGAGACCTCATGAGCACTGCGGGTGGGGGAGAGAGGAGGAGGGAGAGGGTGCTGCTTTCCCCAGCATGCCTCTTCTTTTGCTCTGCAGGGTGGGCCCTGAAGGAGACATTATGGGCACTGCGGGTGGGGGAGAGGAGGAGGAGGAAGAGGGCGCTGCTTGCCCCAGCATATTTCTCCTTTTGCTCTGCAGGGTGGGCCCTGAAGGAGACATCATGGGCACTCCGGGTGGGGGAGGGAGGAGGAGGGAGAGGGTGATGCTTTTCAGCATGTCTCTCCTTTTGCTCTGCAGGGTGGGCCCTGCAGGAGATATTATGGGCAAAGCAGGTGGGGGAGAGAGGAGGAGGGAGAGGGCGCTGCTTTCCCCAACATGTCTCTCTATTTCCTCTGCAGAGTGGGCCCTGTAGGAGATATTATAGGCACTGCGGTGGGGGAGAGAGGAGGAGGGAGAGGGCACTGCTTTCCCCAGCATGTCTCTCCTTTTGCTCTGCAGGGTGGGCCCTGAAGGAGACATTATGGGCACTGTGGGTGGGAGAGAGAGGAGGAGAAGGGAGAGGGCGTGGTTTTCCCCAGCATGTCTCTCTGTTTGCTTTGCAGGGTGGGCCGTGAAGGAGACATTATGGGCACTGCGGTTGTGGGAGAGAGGAGGAGGGAGAGGGCGCTGCTTTCCCCAGCATGTCTCTCCTTTTGCTGTGCAGGGTGGGCCCTGAAGGAGACATTATGGGCACTGCGGGTGGGGGGAGAGAGGAGGAGGGAGAGGACGCTGCTTTCCCCAGCATGTCTCTCCTTTTGCTCTGCACGGTGGGCCCTGAAGGAGACATTATGGGCCCCGCCGCGTGGGGGAGAGAGGAGGAGGAGGAGAGTGCGCTGCTTTCCCCAGCATGTTTTTCCTTTTGCTCTGCAGGGTGGGCCATGAAGGAGACGTTATGGGCACTGCGGGTGGTGGAGAGATTAGGGGGGAGAGGGTGCTGCTTTCGCCAGCATGTCTCTCCTTTTGCTCTGCAGGGTGGGCCCTGAAGGAGACCTCATGGGCACTGCGGGTGGGGGAGAGAGGACGGAGACTCTCCTTTTCCTCTGCAGGGTGGGCCCTGAAGGAGACATTATGGGCACTACGGGTGGGGGTGAGAGGAGGAGGGAGAGGGCGCTGCTTTCCCCAGCATGTCTTTCCTTTTGCTCTGTAGGGTGGGTGTTGAAGGAGATCTCATGGGCAATATGGGTGGGGGAGAGAGGAGGAGGGAGAGGGTGCTGCGTTCTCCAGCATGTCTCTCCTTTTGCTCTGCAGGGTCGGCCCTGAAGGAGACCGCATGGGCAGTGCGGGTGATGGACAGAGGAGGAGGGAGAGGGCGCTCCTTTCCCCAGCATGTCTCTCCTTTTGCTCTGCAGGGTGGGCCCTGAAGGAGACGTTATGGGCACTGAGGGGGGGGGAGGAGGGAGAGGGTGCTGCTTTCCCCAGCATGTCACTCCTTTTCATCTCCAGGTTATGCCCTGAAGGAGACCACATGGGCACTGCGGGTGGGGGAGCGAGGAGGAGGGAGAGGGCGCTGCTTTCCCCAGCATGTCTCTTCTTTTGCTCTGCAGGGTGGGCCCTGAAGGAGACATTATGGGCACTGCGGGTGGGGGTGCGAGGAGGAGGGGGGAGAGGGTGCTGCTTCCCTCAGCATGTCTCTCCTTTTGCTCTGAGGGTGGGCTCTGAAGGAGACCTCATGGGCACTGCGGGTGGGGGAGCGAGGAGGAGGGAGAGGGTGCTGCTTTCCCCAGCATGTCTCTTCTTTTGCTCTGCAGGGTGGGCCCTGAAGGAGACATTATGGGCACTGCTGGTGGGGGAGAGGAGGAGGAGGAAGAGGGCGCTGCTTGCCCCAGCATGTTTCTCCTTTTGCTCTGCAGGGTGGGCCCTGAAAGAGAATTCATGGGCACTCCGGGTGGGGGAGGGAGGAGGAGGGAGAGGGTGATGCTTTCCAGCATGTCTCACCTTTTGCTCTTCACAGTGGGCCCTGAAAGAGACATTATGGGCACTGCGGTTGTGGGAGAGAGGAGGAGGGAGAGGGCGCTGTTTTCCCCAGCATGTCTCTCCTTTTGCTCTGCAGGGTGGGCCCTGAAGGAGACATTATGGGCACTGCGGCTGGAGGGAGAGAGGAGGAGGGAGAGGATGCTGCTTTCCCCAGCATGTCTCTCCTTTTGCTCTGCACGGTGGGCCCTGAAGGAGACATTATGGGCACTGCGGGCGGGGGAGAAAGGAGGAGGAGGAGAGTGTGCTGCTTTCCCCAGCATGACTTTCCTTTTACTCTGCAGGGTGGGCCATTAAGGAGACGTTATGGGCACTGCGGGTGGTGGAGAGAGGAGGGGGGAGAGGGTGCTGCTTTCCCCAGCATGTCTCTCCTTTTGCTCTGCAGAGTGGGCCCTGAAGGAGACGTTATGGGCACTGCGGGTGATGCAGAGAGGAGGGGGGAGAGGCAGTTGCTTTCCCCAGCATGTCTCTCCTTTTGCACTGCAGTGTGGGCCCTGAAGGAGACGTTATGGGCACTGCAGGTGGGGGAGAGAGGAGGAGGGAGAAGGCGCAGCTTTCCCCAGAATGTCTCTCCTTTTGTTCTGCAGGGTGGGCCTTGAAGGAGATGTTATGGGCACTGCGGGTGGGAGAGAGAGGAGGAGGAGGAAGAGCACGCTGCCTTCCCCAGCATGTCTCTCCTTTCGCTCTGAAGGGTGGGCCCTGAAGTAGACCTTGTGGGCACTCAGGTGGGGGTGAGAGGAGGAGGGAGAGGACCCTGCTTTCCACAGCATGTCTCTCCTTTCGCTCTGCAGGGTGGGCCCTGAAGGAGACATTATGGGCACTGCGGGTGGGGGAGAGAGGAGGAGGAGGGAGAGGGCACTGCTTTCCCCAGCATGTCTCTCTGTTTGCTCTGCAGGGTGGGCCGTGAAGGAGACATTATGGGCACTGCAGTTGGGGGAGAGAGGAGAGAGAGGGTGCTGCTTTCCCCAGCATGTCTCTCCTTTTGCTCTGCAGGGTGGCTCCTGAAGGAGACATTATGGGCACTGCGGGTGGGGGGAGAGTGGAGGAGGGAGAGGACGCTGCTTTCCCCAGCATGTCTCTCCTTTTGCTCTGCACGGTGGACCCTGAAGGAGACATTATGGGCACTGCGGGTGGGGGAGAGAGGAGGAGGAGGAGAGGGCGCTGCTTTCCCCAGCATGTCTCTCCTTTTGCTCTGCAGGGTGGGCCCGGAAGGAGACATAATGGGCACTGCGGGAGGGGGAGAGAGGAGGTGGGAGAGGGCGCTGCTTTCCCCAGCATGTCTCACCTTTTACTCAGCAGGTTGGGCCCTGAAGGAGACATTATGGGCGCTGCGGGTGGGGGAGAGAGAAGGAGGGAGAGGGCGCTGCTTTCCCCAGCATGTCTCTCCTTTTGCTCTGCAGAGTGGGCCCTGAAGGAGACCTCATGGGCACTGCAAGTGGGGGAGAGAGGAGGAGGGAGAGGGCGCTGCTTTCCCCAGCATGTCTCTCCTTTTTCTCTGCACGGTGGGTCCTGAAGGAGACTTTATGGGCATTGCAGGTGGTGGAGAGAGGAGGGGGGAGAGGGTACTGCTTTCCCCAGCATGTCTCTCCTTTTGCTCTGCAGGGTGGGCCCTGAAGGAGATATTATGGGCACTGCGGGTGGGGGAGAGAGGAGGTGGGAGAGGGCGCTGCTTTCGCCAGCATGCCTGTCCTTTTGCTCTGCAGGGTGTGCCCTGAAGGAGAGATTATGGGCACTGCGGGTGTGGGGAGAGAGGAGGAGGGAGAGGGCGCTGCTTTCCCCAGCATGTCTCTGCTTTTGCTCTGCAGGGTGGGCCCTGAAGGAGACCTCATGGGCACTGCGGGTGGGGGAGAGAGGAGGAGGGAGAGGGCGCTGCTTTCCCCAGCATGTCTCTCCTTTTGCTCTGCAGGGTGGGCCCTGAAGGAGACCTCATGGGCACTGCGGGTGGGGGAGAGAGGAGGAGGGAGACGCTCCTTTTCCTCTGCAGGGTGGGCCTTGAAGGAGACATTATGGGCACTGCGGGTGGGGGTGAGAGGAGGAGGGAGAGGGCGCTGCTTTCCCCAGCATGTCTCTCCTTTTGCTCTGCAGGGTGGGCACTGAAGGAGATCTCATGGGCAATATGGGTGGGGGAGAGAGGAGGAGGGAGAGGGTGCTGCGTTCTCCAGCATGTCTCTCCTTTTGCTCTGCAGGGTCGGCCCTGAAGGAGACCTCATGGGCACTGCGGGTGAGGGAGAGAGGAGGAGGGAGAGGGCGTTGCTTTCCCCAGCATGTCTCTCCTTTTGCTCTGAAGGGTGGGCCCTGAAGGAGACATTATGGGCAGTGCGGGTGGGGAAGAGGAGGAGGAGGGAGAGCGCGCTGCTTGCCCCAGCATGTTTCTCCTTTTGCTCTGCAGGGTGGGCCCTGAAGGAGAATTCATGGGCACTCCGGGTGGGGGAGAGAGGAGGAGGGAGAGGGCGCTGCTTTCCCCAGCATGTCTCTCCTTTTGCTCAGCAGGTTGGGCCCTGAAGGAGACATTATGGGCGGTGCGGGTGGGGGAGAGAGAAGGAGGAGGGAGAGGGCGCTGCTTTCCCCAGCATGTCTCTCCTTTTGCTCTGCAGGGTGGGCCCTGAAGGAGACATTATGGGCACTGCGGCTGGGGGAGAGAGGAGGAGGAAGAGGGCGCTGCTTTCCCCAGCATGTTTGTCCTTTTGCTCTGCAGGGTGTGCCCTGAAGGAGACATTATGGGCACTGCGGGTGGGGGAGAGAGGAGGAGGGAGAGGGCGCTGCTTTCCCCAGCATGTCTCTCCTTTTTCTCTGCACGGTGGGTCCTGAAGGAGACTTTATGGGCATTGCAGGTGGTGGAGAGAGGAGGGGGGAGAGGGTACTGCTTTCCCCAGCATGTCTCTCCTTTTGCTCTGCAGGGTGGGCCCTGAAGGAGATATTATGGGCACTGCGGGTGGGGAGAGAGGAGGTGGGAGAGGGCACTGCTTTCGCCAGCATGTCTGTCCTTTTGCTCTGCAGGGTGTGCCCTGAAGGAGACATTATGGGCACTGCGGGTGTGGGGAGAGAGGAGGAGGGAGAGGGTGATGCTTTCCAGCATGTCTCTCCTTTTGCTCTTCACAGTGGGCCCTTAAGGAGACGTTATGGGCACCGCGGGTGGGAGAGAGAGGAGGAGGAGGGAGAGGGCGCTGCTTTCCCCAGCATGTCTCTCCTTTTGCTCTGCAGGGTGGGCCCTGAAGGAGACATTATGGGCACTGCGGCTGGGGGAGAGAGGAGGAGGAAGAGGGCGCTGCTTTCCCCAGCATGTTTGTCCTTTTGCTCTGCAGGGTGTTCCCTGAAGGAGACATTATGGGCACTGCGGGTGGGGGAGAGAGGAGGAGGGAGAGGGCGCTGCTTTCCCCAGCATGTCTCTCCTTTTGCTCAGCAGGTTGGGCCCTGAAGGAGACATTATGGGCACTGCGGGTGGGGGAGAGAGAAGGAGGGAGAGGGCGCTGCTTTCCCCAGCATGTCTCTCCTTTTGCTCTGCAGAGTGGGCCCTGAAGGAGACCTCATGGGCACTGCAAGTGGGGGAGAGAGGAGGAGGGAGAGGGCGCTGCTTTCCCCAGCATGTCTCTCCTTTTTCTCTGCACGGTGGGTCCTGAAGGAGACTTTATGGGCATTGCAGGTGGTGGAGAGAGGAGGGGGGAGAGGGTACTGCTTTCCCCAGCATGTCTCTCCTTTTGCTCTGCAGGGTGGGCCCTGAAGGAGATATTATGGGCACTGCGGGTGGGGAGAGAGGAGGTGGGAGAGGGCACTGCTTTCGCCAGCATGTCTGTCCTTTTGCTCTGCAGGGTGTGCCCTGAAGGAGACATTATGGGCACTGCGGGTGTGGGGAGAGAGGAGGAGGGAGAGGGCGCTGCTTTCCCCAGCATGTCTCTGATTTTGCTCTGCACGGGGGGCCCTGAAGGAGACCTCATGGGCACTGCGGGTGGGGGAGAGAGGAGGAGGGAGAGGGCGCTGCTTTCCCCAGCATGTCTCTCCTTTTGCTCTGCAGGGTGGGCCCTGAAGGAGACCTCATGGGCACTGCGGGTGGGGGAGAGAGGAGGAGGGAGACGCTCCTTTTCCTCTGCAGGGTGGGCCTTGAAGGAGACATTATGGGCACTGCGGGTGGGGGTGAGAGGAGGAGGGAGAGGGCGCTGCTTTCCCCAGCATGTCTCTCCTTTTGCTCTGCAGGGTGGGCGCTGAAGGAGATCTCATGGGCAATATGGGTGGGGGAGAGAGGAGGAGGGAGAGGGTGCTGCATTCTCCAGCATGTCTCTCCTTTTGCTCTGCAGGGTCGGCCCTGAAGGAGACCTCATGGGCACTGCGGGTGAGGGAGAGAGGAGGAGGGAGAGGGCGTTGCTTTCCCCAGCATGTCTCTCCTTTTGCTCTGCAGGGTGGGCCCTGAAGGAGACGTTATGGGCACTGAGGGTGGGGGTGGGGGAGGAGGGAGAGTGTGCTGCTTTCCCCAGCATGTCTCTCCTTTTCATCTGCAGGGTGGGCCCTGAAGGAGACCTCATGGGCACTGCGGGTGGGGGAGCGAGGAGGAGGGAGAGGGCGCTGCTTTCCCCAGCATGTCTCTTCTTTTGCTCTGCAGGGTGGGCCTTGAAGGAGACATTATGGCCACTGCGGGTGGGGGTGCGAGAAGGAGGGGGGAGAGGGTGCTGCTTCCCCCAGCATGTCTCTCCTTTTGCTCTGCAGGGTGGGTCCTGAAGGAGACCTCATGGGCACTGCGGGTGGGGGAGCGAGGAGGAGGGAGAGGGTGCTGCTTTACCCAGCATGTCTCTTCTTTTGCTCTGCAGGGTGGGCCCTGAAGGAGACATTATGGGCAGTTCGGGTGGGGAAGAGGAGGAGGAGGGAGAGCGCGCTGCTTGCCCCAGCATGTTTCTCCTTTTGCTCTGCAGGGTGGGCCCTAAAGGAGAATTCATGGGCACTCCGGGTGGGGGAGGGAGGAGGAGGGAGAGGGTGATGCTTTCCAGCATGTCTCTCCTTTTGCTCTTCACAGTGGGCCCTGAAGGAGACGTTATGGGCACCGCGGGTGGGAGAGAGAGGAGGAGGAGGGAGAGGGCGCTGCTTTCCCCAGCATGTCTCTCCTTTTGCTCTGCAGGGTG
Source organism: Ambystoma mexicanum (assembly GCF_040938575.1). Classification (NCBI taxonomy): domain Eukaryota; kingdom Metazoa; phylum Chordata; class Amphibia; order Caudata; family Ambystomatidae; genus Ambystoma; species Ambystoma mexicanum. The sequence goes on along the minus strand of NC_090935.1, from coordinate 59,040,760 downwards.
GGCCCTGAAGGAGACATTATGGGCACTGCGGCTGGGGGAGAGAGGAGGAGGAAGAGGGTGCTGCTTTCCCCAGCATGTTTGTCCTTTTGCTCTGCAGGGTGTGCCCTGAAGGAGACATTATGGGCACTGCGGGTGGGGGAGAGAGGAGGAGGGAGAGGGCGCTGCTTTCCCCAGCATGTCTCTCCTTTTCCTCTGTAGGGTGGGCAATGAAAGAAACATTATGGGCATTGCAGGTGGGGGAGAGAGGAGGAGGGAGAGGGTGCTATGTTCCCCAGCATGTCTTCTCTTTTCCTCTGCAGGGTGGGCCCTGAAGGAGACATTATGGGCACTGCAGGTGGGGGATAGAAAAGTAGGAGGGAGAGGGTGCTGGTTTCCCCAGCATGTCTCTCCTTTTCCTCTGCAGGGTGGGCCCTGAAGGAGACATTATGGGCACTGCGGGTGGGGGAGAGAGAAGGAGGGAGAGGGCACTGTTTGCCCCAGCATGTCTCTCCTTTTGCTCTGCAGGGTGGGCCCTGAAAGAGACCTTATGGGCACTGCAGGTGGGAGGGAGGGAGGAGTAGGGAGAGGGCGCTGCTTTCCCCAGCATGTCTCCCCTTTTGCTCAGCAGGGTGGGCCCTGTAGGAGACATTATGGGCACTGCAGGTGGGGGAGGGAGGAGGAGGAGGGAGAGGGTGATGCTTTGGCCATCATGTCTCTCCTTTTGCCATGCAGGGTCGGGCCCTGCAGGAGATATTATGGCAAGGCGGGTGGGGGAGAGAGGAGGAGGAGGGAGAGGGCACTGCTTTCCCCAGCATGTCTCTCCTTTTGCTCTGCAGGGTGGGCCATGCAGGAGATATTATGGGCACTGCGGGTTGGGGTGAGAGGAGGAGGGAGAGGGCGCTGATTTCCCCAGCATGTCTCTCCTTTTGCTCTGCAGAGTCGGCCCTGAAGGAGACCTCATGGGCACTGCGGGTGAGGGAGAGAGGAGGAGAGAGAGGGCGCTGCTTTCCCCAGCATGTCTCTCCTTTTGCTCTGCAGGGTGAGCCCTGAAGGAGATGTTATGGGCACTTGGGGTGGGGGGGGAGGAGGGAGAGGGTGCTGCTTTCCCCAGCATGTCTCTCCTTTTCATCTGCTGGGTGGGCCCTGAAGGTGACCTCATGGGCACTGCCGGTGGGGGAGCGAGGAGGAGGGAGAGGGCGCTGCTTTCCCCAGCATGTCTCTTCTTTTGCTCTGCAGGGTGGGCCCTGAAGGAGACATTATGGGCACTGCGGGTGGGGGTGCGAGGAGGAGGGGGGAGAGGGTGCTACTTCCCCCAGCATGTTTCTCCGTTTGCTCTGCAGGGTGGGCCCTGAAGGAGACCTCATGAGCACTGCGGGTGGGGGAGAGAGGAGGAGGGAGAGGGTGCTGCTTTCCCCAGCATGCCTCTTCTTTTGCTCTGCAGGGTGGGCCCTGAAGGAGACATCATGGGCACTCCGGGTGGGGGAGGGAGGAGGAGGGAGAGGGTGATGCTTTTCAGCATGTCTCTCCTTTTGCTCTGCAGGGTGGGCCCTGCAGGAGATATTATGTTCAAAGCAGGTGGGGGAGAGAGGAGGAGGGAGAGGGCGCTGCTTTCCCCAACATGTCTCTCAATTTGCTCTGCAGAGTGGGCCCTGTAGGAGATATTATAGGCACTGCGGGTGGGGGAGAGAGGAGGAGGGAGAGGGCACTGCTTTACCCAGCATGTCTCTCCTTTTGCTCTGCAGGGTGGGCCCTGAAGGAGACATTATGGGCACTGTGGGTGGGAGAGAGAGGAGAAGGGAGAGGGCGTGGTTTTCCCCAGCATGTCTCTCTGTTTGCTTTGCAGGGTGGGCCGTGAAGGAGACATTATGGGCACTGCTGTTGTGGGAGAGAGGAGGAGGGAGAGGGCGCTGCTTTCCCCAGCATGTCTCTCCTTTTGCTGTGAAGGGTGGGCCCTGAAGGAGACATTATGGGCACTGCGGGTGGGGGGAGAGAGGAGGAGGGAGAGGACGCTGCTTTCCCCAGCAAGTCTCTCCTTTTGCTCTGCACGGTGGGCCCTGAAGGAGACATTATGGGCACTGCGGGTGGGGGAGAGAGGAGGAGGAGGAGAGTGCGCTGCTTTCCCCAGCATGTTTTTCCTTTTGCTCTGCAGGGTGGGCCATGAAGGAGACGTTATGGGCACTGCGGGTGGTGGAGAGATTAGGGGGGAGAGGGTGCTGCTTTTCCCAGCATGTCTCTCCTTTTGCTCTGCAGGGTGGGCCCTGAAGGAGACCTCATGGGCACTGCGGGTGGGGGAGAGAGGAGGAGGGAGACTCTCCTTTTCCTCTGCAGGGTGTGCCCTGAAGGAGACATTATGGGCACTACGGGTGGGGGTGAGAGGAGGAGGGAGAGGGCGCTGCTTTCCCCAGCATGTCTCCCCTTTTGCTCTGTAGGGTGGGTGCTGAAGGAGATCTCATGGGCAATATGGGTGGGGGAGAGAGGAGGAGGGAGAGGGTGCTGCTTTCTCCAGCATGTCTCTCCTTTTGCTCTGCAGGGTCGGCCCTGAAGGAGACCGCATGGGCACTGCGGGTGAGGGAGAGACGAGGAGGGAGAGGGCGCTGCTTTCCCCAGCATGTCTCTCCTTTTCCTCTGCAGGGTGGGCCCTGAAGGAGACATTATGGGCACTGCGGGTGGGGGAGAGAGAAGGAGGGAGAGGGCACTGCTTGCCCCAGCATGTCTCTCCTTTTGCTCTGCAGGGTGGGCCCTGAAAGAGACCTTATGGGCACTGCAGGTGGGAGGGAGGGAGGAGGAGGGAGAGGGCGCTGCTTTCCCCAGCATGTCTCCCCTTTTGCTCAGCAGGGTGGGCCCTGTAGGAGACATTATGGGCACTGCGGGTGGGGGAGGGAGGAGGAGGAGGGAGAGGGTGATGCTTTGGCCATCATGTCTCTCCTTTTGCCATGCAGGGTCGGGCCCTACAGGAGATATTATGGCAAGGCGGGTGGGGGAGAGAGGAGGAGGGAGAGGGCACTGCTTTCCCCCAGCATGTCTCTCCTTTTGCTCTGCAGGTTGGGCCATGCAGGAGATATTATGGGCACTGCGGGTTGGGGTGAGAGGAGGAGGGAGAGGGCGCTGATTTCCCCAGCATGTCTCTCCTTTTGGTCTGCAGAATCGGCCCTGAAGGAGACCTCATGGGCACTGCGGGTGAGGGAGAGAGGAGGAGAGAGAGGGCGCTGCTTTCCCCAGCATGTCTCTCCTTTTGCTCTGCAGGGTGAGCCCTGAAGGAGATGTTATGGGCACTTGGGGTGGGGGGGGGAGGAGGGAGAGGGTGCTGCTTTCCCCAGCATGTCTCTCCTTTTCATCTGCTGGGTGGGCCCTGAAGGTGACCTCATGGGCACTGCTGGTGGGGGAGCGAGGAGGAGGGAGAGGGTGATGCTTTTCAGCATGTCTCTCCGTTTGCTCTGCAGGGTGGGCCCTGCAGGAGATATTATGTTCAAAGCAGGTGGGGGAGAGAGGAGGAGGGAGAGGGCGCTGCTTTCCCCAACATGTCTCTCCATTTGCTCTGCAGAGTGGGCCCTGTAGGAGATATTATAGGCACTGCGGGTGGGGGAGAGAGGAGGAGGGAGAGGGCACTGCTTTACCCAGCATGTCTCTCCTTTTGCTCTGCAGGGTGGGCCCTGAAGGAGACATTATGGGCACTGTGGGTGGGAGAGAGAGGAGGAGAAGGGAGAGGGTGTGGTTTTCCCCAGCATGTCTCTCTGTTTGCTTTGCAGGGTGGGCCGTGAAGGAGACATTATGGGCACTGCTATTGTGGGAGAGAGGAGGAGGGAGAGGGCGCTGCTTTCCCCAGCATGTCTCTCCTTTTGCTGTGAAGGGTGGGCCCTGAAGGAGACATTATGGGCACTGCGGGTGGGGGGAGAGAGGAGGAGGGAGAGGACGCTGCTTTCCCCAGCAAGTCTCTCCTTTTGCTCTGCACGGTGGGCCCTGAAGGAGACATTATGGGCACTGCGGGTGGGGGAGAGAGGAGGAGGAGGAGAGTGCGCTGCTTTCCCCAGCATGTTTTTCCTTTTGCTCTGCAGGGTGGGCCATGAAGGAGACGTTATGGGCACTGAGGGTGGTGGAGAGATTAGGGGGGAGAGGGTGCTGCTTTCCCCAGCATGTCTCTCCTTTTGCTCTGCAGGGTGGGCCCTGAAGGAGACCTCATGGGCACTGCGGGTGGGGGAGAGAGGAGGAGGGAGACTCTCCTTTTCCTCTGCAGGGTGGGCCCTGAAGGAGACATTATGGGCACTACGGGTGGGGGTGAGAGGAGGAGGGAGAGGGCGCTGCTTTCCCCAGCATGTCTCCCCTTTTGCTCTGTAGGGTGGGTGCTGAAGGAGATCTCATGGGCAATATGGGTGGGGGAGAGAGGAGGAGGGAGAGGGTGCTGCGTTCTCCAGCATGTCTCTCCTTTTGCTCTGCAGGGTCGGCCCTGAAGGAGACCGCATGGGCACTGCGGGTGAGGGAGAGAGGAGGAGGGAGAGGGCGCTGCTTTCCCCAGCATGTCCCTCCTTTTGCTCTGCAGGGTGGGCCCTGAAGGAGACGTTATGGGCACTGAGGGGGGGGAGGAGGGAGAGGGTGCTGCTTTCCCCAGCATGTCACTCCTTTTCATCTCCAGGTTATGCCCTGAAGGAGACCACATGGGCACTGCGGGTGGGGGAGCGAGGAGGAGGGAGAGTGTGCTGCTTTCCCCAGCATGTCTCTTCTTTTGCTCTGCAGGGTGGGCCCTGATGGAGACATTATGGGCACTGCGGGTGGGGGTGCGAGGAGGAGTGGGGAGAGGGTGCTGCTTCCCTCCGCATGTCTCTCCTTTTGCTCTGAGGGTGGGCTCTGAAGGAGACCTCATGGGCACTGCGGGTGGGGGAGCGAGGAGGAGGGAGAGGGTGCTTCTTTCCCCAGCATGTCTCTTCTTTTGCTCTGCAGGGTGGGTCCTGAAGGAGACATTATGGGCACTGTGGGTGGGGGAGAGGAGGAGAAGGAAGAGGGCGCTGCTTGCCCCAGCATGTTTCTCCTTTTGCTCTGCAGGGTGGGCCCTGAAGGAGAATTCATGGGCACTCTGGGTGGGGGAGGGAGGAGGGGAGAGAGGGCGCTGCTTTCCCCATGTCTCTCCTTTTGCTTTGCAGAGTGGGCCATGAAGGAGACGTTATAGGCACTGCGGGTGATGCAGAGAGGAGGGGGGAGAGGCAGCTGCTTTCCCCAGCATGTCTCTCCTTTTGCTCTGCAGTGTGGGTCCTGAAGGAGACGTTATGGGCACTGCAGGTGGGGGAGAGAGGAGGAGGGAGAAGGCGCGGCTTTCCCCAGCATGTCTCTCCTTTTGTTCTGCAGGGTGGGCCCTGAAGGAGATGTTATGGGCACTGCGGGTGGGAGAGAGAGGAGGAGGAGGGAGAGCACGCTGCCTTCCCCAGCATGTCTCTCCTTTCGCTCTGAAGGGTGGGCCCTGAAGGAGACCTCATGGGCACTGCGGGTGGGGGAGAGAGGAGGAGGGAGACTCTCCTTTTCCTCTGCAGGGTGGGCCCTGAAGGAGACATTATGGGCACTACGGGTGGGGGTGCGAGGAGGAGGGGGGAGAGGGTGCTGCTTCCCTCAGCATGTCTCTCCTTTTGCTCTGAGGGTGGGCTCTGAAGGAGGCCTCATGAGCACTGCGGGTGGGGGAGCGAGGAGGAGGGAGAGGGTGCTGCTTTCCCCAGCATGTCTCTTCTTTTGCTCTGCAGGGTGGGCCCTGAAGGAGACATTATGGGCCCTGCTGGTGGGGGAGAGGAGGAGGAGGAAGAGGGCGCTGCTTGCCCCAGCATGTTTCTCCTTTTGCTCTGCAGGGTGGGCCCTGAAAGAGAATTCATGGGCACTCCGGGTGGGGGAGGGAGGAGGAGGGAGAGGGTGATGCTTTCCAGCATGTCTCACCTTTTGCTCTTCACAGTGGGCCCTGAAAGAGACATTATGGGCACTGCGGTTGTGGGAGAGAGGAGGAGGGAGAGGGCGCTGTTTTCCCCAGCATGTCTCTCCTTTTGCTCTGCAGGGTGGGCCCTGAAGGAGACATTATGGGCACTGCGGCTGGAGGGAGAGAGGAGGAGGGAGAGGATGCTGCTTTCCCCAGCATGTCTCTCCTTTTGCTCTGCACGGTGGGCCCTGAAGGAGACATTATGGGCACTGCGGGTGGGGGAGAAAGGAGGAGGAGGAGAGTGTGCTGCTTTCCCCAGCATGACTTTCCTTTTACTCTGCAGGGTGGGCCATTAAGGAGACGTTATGGGCACTGCGGGTGGTGGAGAAAGGAGGGGGGAGAGGGTGCTGCTTTCCCCAGCATGTCTCTCCTTTTGCTCTGCAGAGTGGGCCCTGAAGGAGACGTTATGGGCACTGCGGGTGATGCAGAGAGGAGGGGGGAGAGGCAGTTGCTTTCCCCAGCATGTCTCTCCTTTTGCTCTGCAGTGTGGGCCCTGAAGGAGACGTTATGTGCACTGCAGGTGGGGGAGAGAGGAGGAGGGAGAAGGCGCGGCTTTCCCCAGAATGTCTCTCCTTTTGTTCTGCAGGGTGGGCCTTGAAGGAGATGTTATGGGCACTGCGGGTGGGAGAGAGAGGAGGAGGAGGAAGAGCACGCTGCCTTCCCCAGCATGTCTCTCCTTTCGCTCTGAAGGCTGGGCCCTGAAGTAGACCTTGTGGGCACTCAGGTGGGGGTGAGAGGAGGAGGGAGAGGACCCTGCTTTCCACAGCATGTCTCTCCTTTCGCTCTGCAGGGTGGGCCCTGAAGGAGACATTATGGGCACTGCGGGTGGGGGAGAGAGGAGGAGGAGGGAGAGGGCACTGCTTTCCCCAGCATGTCTCTCTGTTTGCTATGCAGGGTGGGCCGTGAAGGAGACATTATGGGCACTGCAGTTGGGGGAGAGAGGAGAGAGAGGGTGCTGCTTTCCCCAGCATGTCTCTCCTTTTGCTCTGCAGGGTGGCTCCTGAAGGAGACATTATGGGCACTGCGGGTGGGGGGAGAGTGGATGAGGGAGAGGACGCTGCTTTCCCCAGCATGTCTCTCCTTTTGCTCTGCACGGTGGACCCTGAAGGAGACATTATGGGCACTGCGGGTGGGGGAGAGAGGAGGAGGAGGAGAGGGCGCTGCTTTCCCCAGCATGTCTCTCCTTTTGCTCTGCAGGGTGGGCCCGGAAGGAGACATAATGGGCACTGCGGGAGGGGGAGAGAGGAGGTGGGAGAGGGCGCTGCTTTCCCCAGCATGTCTCACCTTTTACTCAGCAGGTTGGGCCCTGAAGGAGACGTTATGGGCTGCTTTCCCCAGCATGTCTCTCCTTTTGCTCTGCACGGTGGGCCCTGAAGGAGACATTATGGGCACTGCGGGTGGGGGAGAAAGGAGGAGGAGGAGAGTGTGCTGCTTTCCCCAGCATGACTTTCCTTTTACTCTGCAGGGTGGGCCATTAAGGAGACGTTATGGGCACTGCAGGTGGTGGAGAGAGGAGGGGGGAGAGGGTGCTGCTTTCCCCAGCATGTCTCTCCTTTTGCTCTGCAGAGTGGGCCCTGAAGGAGACGTTATGGGAACTGCGGGTGATGCAGAGAGGAGGGGGGAGAGGCAGTTGCTTTCCCCAGCATGTCTCTCCTTTTGCTCTGCAGTGTGGGCCCTGAAGGAGACGTTATGGGCACTGCAGGTGGGGGAGAGAGGAGGAGGGAGAAGGCGCGGCTTTCCCCAGAATGTCTCTCCTTTTGTTCTGCAGGGTGGGCCTTGAAGGAGATGTTATGGGCACTGCGGGTGGGAGAGAGAGGAGGAGGAGGAAGAGCACGCTGCCTTCCCCAGCATGTCTCTCCTTTCGCTCTGAAGGGTGGGCCCTGAAGAAGACCTTGTGGGCACTCAGGTGGGGGTGAGAGGAGGAGGGAGAGGACCCTGCTTTCCACAGCATGTCTCTCCTTTCGCTCTGCAGGGTGGGCCCTGAAGGAGACATTATGGGCACTGCGGGTGGGGGAGAGAGGAGGAGGAGGGAGAGGGCACTGCTTTCCCCAGCATGTCTCTCTGTTTGCTCTGCAGGGTGGGCCGTGAAGGAGACATTATGGGCACTGCAGTTGGGGGAGAGAGGAGAGAGAGGGTGCTGCTTTCCCCAGCATGTCTCTCCTTTTGCTCTACAGGGTGGCTCCTGAAGGAGACATTATGGGCACTGCGGGTGGGGGGAGAGTGGAGGAGGGAGGGGACGCTGCTTTCCCCAGCATGTCTCTCCTTTTGCTCTGCACGGTGGACCCTGAAGGAGACATTATGGGCACTGCGGGTGGGGGAGAGAGGAGGAGGAGGAGAGGGCGCTGCTTTCCCCAGCATGTCTCTCCTTTTGCTCTGCAGGGTGGGCCCGGAAGGAGACATAATGGGCACTGCGGGAGGGGGAGAGAGGAGGTGGGAGAGGGCGCTGCTTTCCCCAGCATGTCTCACCTTTTACTCAGCAGGTTGGGCCCTGAAGGAGACATTATGGGCGCTGCGGGTGGGGGAGAGAGAAGGAGGGAGAGGGCGCTGCTTTCCCCAGCATGTCTCTCCTTTTGCTCTGCAGAGTGGGCCCTGAAGGAGACCTCATGGGCACTGCAAGTGGGGGAGAGAGGAGGAGGGAGAGGGCGCTGCTTTCCCCAGCATGTCTCTCCTTTTTCTCTGCACGGTGGGTCCTGAAGGAGACTTTATGGGCATTGCAGGTGGTGGAGAGAGGAGGGGGGAGAGGGTACTGCTTTCCCCAGCATGTCTCTCCTTTTGCTCTGCAGGGTGGGCCCTGAAGGAGATATTATGGGCACTGCGGGTGGGGGAGAGAGGAGGTGGGAGAGGGCGCTGCTTTCGCCAGCATGCCTGTCCTTTTGCTCTGCAGGGTGTGCCCTGAAGGAGACATTATGGGCACTGCGGGTGTGGGGAGAGAGGAGGATGGAGAGGGCGCTGCTTTCCCCAGCATGTCTCTGCTTTTGCTCTGCAGGGTGGGCCCTGAAGGAGACCTCATGGGCACTGCGGGTGGGTGAGAGAGGAGGCGGGAGAGGGCGCTGCTTTCCCCAGCATGTCTCTCCTTTTGCTCTGCAGGGTGGGCCCTGAAGGAGACCTCATGGGCACTGCGGGTGGGGGAGAGAGGAGGAGGGAGACGCTCCTTTTCCTCTGCAGGGTGGGCCTTGAAGGAGACATTATGGGCACTGCGGGTGGGGGTGAGAGGAGGAGGGAGAGGGCGCTGCTTTCCCCAGCATGTCTCTCCTTTTGCTCTGCAGGGTGGGCATTGAAGGAGATCTCATGGGCAATATGGGTGGGGGAGAGAGGAGGAGGGAGAGGGTGCTGCGTTCTCCAGCATGTCTCTCCTTTTGCTCTGCAGGGTCGGCCCTGAAGGAGACCTCATGGGCACTGCGGGTGAGGGAGAGAGGAGGAGGGAGAGGGCGTTGCTTTCCCCAGCATGTCTCTCCTTTTGCTCTGAAGGGTGGGCCCTGAAGGAGACGTTATGGGCACTGAGGGTGGGGGTGGGGGAGGAGGGAGAGGGTGCTGCTTTCCCCAGCATGTCTCTCCTTTTTATCTGCAGGGTGGGCCCTGAAGGAGACCTCATGGGCACTGCAGGTGGGGGAGCGAGGACGAGGGAGAGGGCGCTGCTTTCCCCAGCATGTCTCTTCTTTTGCTCTGCAGGGTGGGCCTTGAAGGAGACATTATGGCCACTGCGGGTGGGGGTGCGAGAAGGAGGGGGGAGAGGGTGCTGCTTCCCCCAGCATGTCTCTCCTTTTGCTCTGCAGGGTGGGTCCTGAAGGCGACCTCATGGGCACTGCGGGTGGGGGAGCGAGGAGGAGGGAGAGGGTGCTGCTTTACCCAGCATGTCTCTTCTTTTGCTCTGCAGCGTGGGCCCTGAAGGAGACATTATGGGCAGTGCGGGTGGGGAAGAGGAGGAGGAGGGAGAGCGCGCTGCTTGCCCCAGCATGTTTCTCCTTTTGCTCTGCACGGTGGGCCCTGAAGGAGAATTCATGGGCACTCCGGGTGGGGGAGAGAGGAGGAGGGAGAGGGCGCTGCTTTCCCCAGCATGTCTCTCCTTTTGCTCAGCAGGTTGGGCCCTGAAGGAGACATTATGGGCGCTGCGGGTGGGGGAGAGAGAAGGAGGAGGGAGAGGGCGCTGCTTTCCCCAGCATGTCTCTCCTTTTGCTCTGCAGGGTGGGCCCTGAAGGAGACATTATGGGCACTGCGGCTGGGGGAGAGAGGAGGAGGAAGAGGGCGCTGCTTTCCCCAGCATGTTTGTCCTTTTGCTCTGCAGGGTGTGCCCTGAAGGAGACATTATGGGCACTGCGGGTGGGGGAGAGAGGAGGAGGGAGAGGGCGCTGCTTTCCCCAGCATGTCTCTCCTTTTTCTCTGCACGGTGGGTCCTGAAGGAGACTTTATGGGCATTGCAGGTGGTGGAGAGAGGAGGGGGGAGAGGGTACTGCTTTCCCCAGCATGTCTCTCCTTTTGCTCTGCAGGGTGGGCCCTGAAGGAGATATTATGGGCACTGCGGGTGGGGAGAGAGGAGGTGGGAGAGGGCACTGCTTTCGCCAGCATGTCTGTCCTTTTGCTCTGCAGGGTGTGCCCTGAAGGAGACATTATGGGCACTGCGGGTGTGGGGAGAGAGGAGGAGGGAGAGGGTGATGCTTTCCAGCATGTCTCTCCTTTTGCTCTTCACAGTGGGCCCTTAAGGAGACGTTATGGGCACCGCGGGTGGGAGAGAGAGGAGGAGGAGTGAGAGGGCGCTGCTTTCCCCAGCATGTCTCTCCTTTTGCTCTGCAGGGTGGGCCCTGAAGGAGACATTATGGGCACTGCGGCTGGGGGAGAGAGGAGGAGGAAGAGGGCGCTGCTTTCCCCAGCATGTTTGTCCTTTTGCTCTGCAGGGTGTGCCCTGAAGGAGACATTATGGGCACTGCGGGTGGGGGAGAGAGGAGGAGGGAGAGGGCGCTGCTTTCCCCAGCATGTCTCTCCTTTTGCTCAGCAGGTTGGGCCCTGAAGGAGACATTATGGGCGCTGCGGGTGGGGGAGAGAGAAGGAGGGAGAGGGCGCTGCTTTCCCCAGCATGTCTCTCCTTTTGCTCTGCAGAGTGGGCCCTGAAGGAGACCTCATGGGCACTGCAAGTGGGGGAGAGAGGAGGAGGGAGAGGGCGCTGCTTTCCCCAGCATGTCTCTCCTTTTTCTCTGCACGGTGGGTTCTGAAGGAGACTTTATGGGCATTGCAGGTGGTGGAGAGAGGAGGGGGGAGAGGGTACTGCTTTCCCCAGCATGTCTCTCCTTTTGCTCTGCAGGGTGGGCCCTGAAGGAGATATTATGGGCACTGCGGGTGGGGAGAGAGGAGGTGGGAGAGGGCACTGCTTTCGCCAGCATGTCTGTCCTTTTGCTCTGCAGGGTGTGCCCTGAAGGAGACATTATGGGCACTGCGGGTGTGGGGAGAGAGGAGGAGGGAGAGGGCGCTGCTTTCCCCAGCATGTCTCTGCTTTTGCTCTGCAGGGGGGGCCCTGAAGGAGACCTCATGGGCACTGCGGGTGGGGGAGAGAGGAGGAGGGAGAGGGCGCTGCTTTCCCCAGCATGTCTCTCCTTTTGCTCTGCAGGGTGGGCCCTGAAGGAGACCTCATGGGCACTGCGGGTGGGGGAGAGAGGAGGAGGGAGACGCTCCTTTTCCTCTGCAGGGTGGGCCTTGAAGGAGACATTATGGGCACTGCGGGTGGGGGTGAGAGGAGGAGGGAGAGGGCGCTGCTTTCCCCAGCATGTCTCTCCTTTTGCTCTGCAGGGTGGGCGCTGAAGGAGATCTCATGGGCAATATGGGGGCAATATGGATGGGGGAGAGAGGAGGAGGGAGAGGGTGCTGCGTTCTCCAGCATGTCTCTCCTTTTGCTCTGCAGGGTCGGCCCTGAAGGAGACCTCATGGGCACTGCGGGTGAGGGAGAGAGGAGGAGGGAGAGGGCGCTGCTTTCCCCAGCATGTCTCTCCTTTTGCTCTGCAGAGTGGGCCCTGAAGGAGACCTCATGGGCACTGCAAGTGGGGGAGAGAGGAGGAGGGAGAGGGCGCTGCTTTCCCCAGCATGTCTCTCCTTTTTCTCTGCACGGTGGGTCCTGAAGGAGACTTTATGGGCATTGCAGGTGGTGGAGAGAGGAGGGGGGAGAGGGTACTGCTTTCCCCAGCATGTCTCTCCTTTTGCTCTGCAGGGTGGGCCCTGAAGGAGATATTATGGGCACTGCGGGTGGGGGAGAGAGGAGGTGGGAGAGGGCGCTGCTTTCGCCAGCATGCCTGTCCTTTTGCTCTGCAGGGTGTGCCCTGAAGGAGACATTATGGGCACTGCGGGTGTGGGGAGAGAGGAGGATGGAGAGGGCGCTGCTTTCCCCAGCATGTCTCTGCTTTTGCTCTGCAGGGTGGGCCCTGAAGGAGACCTCATGGGCACTGCGGGTGGGTGAGAGAGGAGGCGGGAGAGGGCGCTGCTTTCCCCAGCATGTCTCTCCTTTTGCTCTGCAGGGTGGGCCCTGAAGGAGACCTCATGGGCACTGCGGGTGGGGGAGAGAGGAGGAGGGAGACGCTCCTTTTCCTCTGCAGGGTGGGCCTTGAAGGAGACATTATGGGCACTGCGGGTGGGGGTGAGAGGAGGAGGGAGAGGGCGCTGCTTTCCCCAGCATGTCTCTCCTTTTGCTCTGCAGGGTGGGCATTGAAGGAGATCTCATGGGCAATATGGGTGGGGGAGAGAGGAGGAGGGAGAGGGTGCTGCGTTCTCCAGCATGTCTCTCCTTTTGCTCTGCAGGGTCGGCCCTGAAGGAGACCTCATGGGCACTGCGGGTGAGGGAGAGAGGAGGAGGGAGAGGGCGTTGCTTTCCCCAGCATGTCTCTCCTTTTGCTCTGAAGGGTGGGCCCTGAAGGAGACGTTATGGGCACTGAGGGTGGGGGTGGGGGAGGAGGGAGAGGGTGCTGCTTTCCCCAGCATGTCTCTCCTTTTTATCTGCAGGGTGGGCCCTGAAGGAGACCTCATGGGCACTGCAGGTGGGGGAGCGAGGACGAGGGAGAGGGCGCTGCTTTCCCCAGCATGTCTCTTCTTTTGCTCTGCAGGGTGGGCCTTGAAGGAGACATTATGGCCACTGCGGGTGGGGGTGCGAGAAGGAGGGGGGAGAGGGTGCTGCTTCCCCCAGCATGTCTCTCCTTTTGCTCTGCAGGGTGGGTCCTGAAGGCGACCTCATGGGCACTGCGGGTGGGGGAGCGAGGAGGAGGGAGAGGGTGCTGCTTTACCCAGCATGTCTCTTCTTTTGCTCTGCAGCGTGGGCCCTGAAGGAGACATTATGGGCAGTGCGGGTGGGGAAGAGGAGGAGGAGGGAGAGCGCGCTGCTTGCCCCAGCATGTTTCTCCTTTTGCTCTGCACGGTGGGCCCTGAAGGAGAATTCATGGGCACTCCGGGTGGGGGAGAGAGGAGGAGGGAGAGGGCGCTGCTTTCCCCAGCATGTCTCTCCTTTTGCTCAGCAGGTTGGGCCCTGAAGGAGACATTATGGGCGCTGCGGGTGGGGGAGAGAGAAGGAGGAGGGAGAGGGCGCTGCTTTCCCCAGCATGTCTCTCCTTTTGCTCTGCAGGGTGGGCCCTGAAGGAGACATTATGGGCACTGCGGCTGGGGGAGAGAGGAGGAGGAAGAGGGCGCTGCTTTCCCCAGCATGTTTGTCCTTTTGCTCTGCAGGGTGTGCCCTGAAGGAGACATTATGGGCACTGCGGGTGGGGGAGAGAGGAGGAGGGAGAGGGCGCTGCTTTCCCCAGCATGTCTCTCCTTTTTCTCTGCACGGTGGGTCCTGAAGGAGACTTTATGGGCATTGCAGGTGGTGGAGAGAGGAGGGGGGAGAGGGTACTGCTTTCCCCAGCATGTCTCTCCTTTTGCTCTGCAGGGTGGGCCCTGAAGGAGATATTATGGGCACTGCGGGTGGGGAGAGAGGAGGTGGGAGAGGGCACTGCTTTCGCCAGCATGTCTGTCCTTTTGCTCTGCAGGGTGTGCCCTGAAGGAGACATTATGGGCACTGCGGGTGTGGGGAGAGAGGAGGAGGGAGAGGGTGATGCTTTCCAGCATGTCTCTCCTTTTGCTCTTCACAGTGGGCCCTTAAGGAGACGTTATGGGCACCGCGGGTGGGAGAGAGAGGAGGAGGAGTGAGAGGGCGCTGCTTTCCCCAGCATGTCTCTCCTTTTGCTCTGCAGGGTGGGCCCTGAAGGAGACATTATGGGCACTGCGGCTGGGGGAGAGAGGAGGAGGAAGAGGGCGCTGCTTTCCCCAGCATGTTTGTCCTTTTGCTCTGCAGGGTGTGCCCTGAAGGAGACATTATGGGCACTGCGGGTGGGGGAGAGAGGAGGAGGGAGAGGGCGCTGCTTTCCCCAGCATGTCTCTCCTTTTGCTCAGCAGGTTGGGCCCTGAAGGAGACATTATGGGCGCTGCGGGTGGGGGAGAGAGAAGGAGGGAGAGGGCGCTGCTTTCCCCAGCATGTCTCTCCTTTTGCTCTGCAGAGTGGGCCCTGAAGGAGACCTCATGGGCACTGCAAGTGGGGGAGAGAGGAGGAGGGAGAGGGCGCTGCTTTCCCCAGCATGTCTCTCCTTTTTCTCTGCACGGTGGGTTCTGAAGGAGACTTTATGGGCATTGCAGGTGGTGGAGAGAGGAGGGGGGAGAGGGTACTGCTTTCCCCAGCATGTCTCTCCTTTTGCTCTGCAGGGTGGGCCCTGAAGGAGATATTATGGGCACTGCGGGTGGGGAGAGAGGAGGTGGGAGAGGGCACTGCTTTCGCCAGCATGTCTGTCCTTTTGCTCTGCAGGGTGTGCCCTGAAGGAGACATTATGGGCACTGCGGGTGTGGGGAGAGAGGAGGAGGGAGAGGGCGCTGCTTTCCCCAGCATGTCTCTGCTTTTGCTCTGCAGGGGGGGCCCTGAAGGAGACCTCATGGGCACTGCGGGTGGGGGAGAGAGGAGGAGGGAGAGGGCGCTGCTTTCCCCAGCATGTCTCTCCTTTTGCTCTGCAGGGTGGGCCCTGAAGGAGACCTCATGGGCACTGCGGGTGGGGGAGAGAGGAGGAGGGAGACGCTCCTTTTCCTCTGCAGGGTGGGCCTTGAAGGAGACATTATGGGCACTGCGGGTGGGGGTGAGAGGAGGAGGGAGAGGGCGCTGCTTTCCCCAGCATGTCTCTCCTTTTGCTCTGCAGGGTGGGCGCTGAAGGAGATCTCATGGGCAATATGGGGGCAATATGGATGGGGGAGAGAGGAGGAGGGAGAGGGTGCTGCGTTCTCCAGCATGTCTCTCCTTTTGCTCTGCAGGGTCGGCCCTGAAGGAGACCTCATGGGCACTGCGGGTGAGGGAGAGAGGAGGAGGGAGAGGGCGTTGCTTTCCCCAGCATGTCTCTCCTTTTGCTCTGCAGGGTGGGCCCTGAAGGAGACCTCATGGGCACTGCGGGTGGGGGAGCGAGGAGGAGGGAGAGGGCGCTGCTTTCCCCAGCATGTCTCTTCTTTTGCTCTGCAGGGTGGGCCTTGAAGGAGACATTATGGCCACTGCGGGTGGGGGTGCGAGAATTAGGGGGGAGAGGGTGCTGCTTCCCCCAGCATGTCTCTCCTTTTGCTCTGCAGGGTGGGTCCTGAAGGAGACCTCATGGGCACTGCGGGTGGGGGAGCGAGGAGGAGGGAGAGGGTGCTGCTTTACCTAGCATGTCTCTTCTTTTGCTCTGCAGGGTGGGCCCTGAAGGAGACATTATGGGCAGTTCGGGTGGGGAAGAGGAGGAGGAGGGAGAGCGCGCTGCTTGCCCCAGCATGTTTCTCCTTTTGCTCTGCAGGGTGGGCCCTGAAGGAGAATTCATGGGCACTCCGGGTGGGGGAGGGAGGAGGAGGGAGAGGGTGATGCTTTCCAGCATGTCTCTCCTTTTGCTCTTCACAGTGGGCCCTGAAGGAGACGTTATGGGCACCGCGGGTGGGAGAGAGAGGAGGAGGAGGGAGAAGGCGCTGCTTTCCCCAGCATGTCTCTCCTTTTGCTCTGCAGGGTGGGCCCTGAAGGAGACATTATGGGCACTGCGGCTGGGGGAGAGAGGAGGAGGAAGAGGGTGCTGCTTTCCCCAGCATGTTTGTCCTTTTGCTCTGCAGGGTGTGCCCTGAAGGAGACATTATGGGCACTGCGGGTGGGGGAGAGAGGAGGAGGGAGAGGGCGCTGCTTTCCCCAGCATGTCTCTCCTTTTCCTCTGTAGGGTGGGCAATGAAAGAAACATTATGGGCATTGCAGGTGGGGGAGAGAGGAGGAGGGAGAGGGTGCTATGTTCCCCAGCATGTCTTCTCTTTTCCTCTGCAGGGTGGGCCCTGAAGGAGACATTATGGGCACTGCAGGTGGGGGATAGAAAAGTAGGAGGGAGAGGGTGCTGGTTTCCCCAGCATGTCTCTCCTTTTCCTCTGCAGGGTGGGCCCTGAAGGAGACATTATGGGCACTGCGGGTGGGGGAGAGAGAAGGAGGGAGAGGGCACTGCTTGCCCCAGCATGTCTCTCCTTTTGCTCTGCAGGGTGGGCCCTGAAAGAGACCTTATGGGCACTGCAGGTGGGAGGGAGGGAGGAGGAGGGAGAGGGCGCTGCTTTCCCCAGCATGTCTCCCCTTTTGCTCAGCAGGGTGGGCCCTGTAGGAGACATTATGGGCACTGCGGGTGGGGGAGGGAGGAGGAGGAGGGAGAGGGTGATGCTTTGGCCATCATGTCTCTCCTTTTGCCATGCAGGGTCGGGCCCTGCAGGAGATATTATGGCAAGGCGGGTGGGGGAGAGAGGAGGAGGGAGAGGGCACTGCTTTCCCCAGCATGTCTCTCCTTTTGCTCTGCAGGGTGGGCCATGCAGGAGATATTATGGGCACTGCGGGTTGGGGTGAGAGGAGGAGGGAGAGGGCGCTGATTTCCCCAGCATGTCTCTCCTTTTGCTCTGCAGAGTCGGCCCTGAAGGAGACCTCATGGGCACTGCGGGTGAGGGAGAGAGGAGGAGAGAGAGGGCGCTGCTTTCCCCAGCATGTCTCTCCTTTTGCTCTGCAGGGTGAGCCCTGAAGGAGATGTTATGGGCACTTGGGGTGGGGGGGGGGGGGAGGAGGGAGAGGGTGCTGCTTTCCCCAGCATGTCTCTCCTTTTCATCTGCTGGGTGGGCCCTGAAGGTGACCTCATGGGCACTGCCGGTGGGGGAGCGAGGAGGAGGGAGAGGGCGCTGCTTTCCCCAGCATGTCTCTTCTTTTGCTCTGCAGGGTGGGCCCTGAAGGAGACATTATGGGCACTGCGGGTGGGGGTGCGAGGAGGAGGGGGGAGAGGGTGCTACTTCCCCCAGCATGTTTCTCCGTTTGCTCTGCAGGGTGGGCCCTGAAGGAGACCTCATGAGCACTGCGGGTGGGGGAGAGAGGAGGAGGGAGAGGGTGCTGCTTTCCCCAGCATGCCTCTTCTTTTTCTCTGCAGGGTGGGCCCTGAAGGAGACATTATGGGCACTGCGGGTGGGGGAGAGGAGGAGGAGGAAGAGGGCGCTGCTTGCCCCAGCATGTTTCTCCTTTTGCTCTGCAGAGTGGGCCCTGAAGGAGACATCATGGGCACTCCGGGTGGGGGAGGGAGGAGGAGGGAGAGGGTGATGCTTTTCAGCATGTCTCTCCTTTTGCTCTGCAGGGTGGGCCCTGCAGGAGATATTATGTTCAAAGCAGGTGGGGGAGAGAGGAGGAGGGAGAGGGCGCTGCTTTCCCCAACATGTCTCTCCATTTGCTCTGCAGAGTGGGCCCTGTAGGAGATATTATAGGCACTGCGGGTGGGGGAGAGAGGAGGAGGGAGAGGGCACTGCTTTACCCAGCATGTCTCTCCTTTTGCTCTGCAGGGTGGGCCCTGAAGGAGACATTATGGGCACTGTGGGTGGGAGAGAGAGGAGGAGAAGGGAGAGGGCGTGGTTTTCCCCAGCATGTCTCTCTGTTTGCTTTGCAGGGTGGGCCGTGAAGGAGACATTATGGGCACTGCTGTTGTGGGAGAGAGGAGGAGGGAGAGGGCGCTGCTTTCCCCAGCATGTCTCTCCTTTTGCTGTGAAGGGTGGGCCCTGAAGGAGACATTATGGGATCTGCGGGTGGGGGGAGAGAGGAGGAGGGAGAGGACGCTGCTTTCCCCAGCAAGTCTCTCCTTTTGCTCTGCATGGTGGGCCCTGAAGGAGACATTATGGGCACTGCGGGTGGGGGAGAGAGGAGGAGGAGGAGAGTGCGCTGCTTTCCCCAGCATGTTTTTCCTTTTGCTCTGCAGGGTGGGCCATGAAGGAGACGTTATGGGCACTGCGGGTGGTGGAGAGATTAGGGGGGAGAGGGTGCTGCTTTCCCCAGCATGTCTCTCCTTTTGCTCTGCAGGGTGGGCCCTGAAGGAGACCTCATGGGCACTGCGGGTGGGGGAGAGAGGAGGAGGGAGACTCTCCTTTTCCTCTGCAGGGTGGGCCCTGAAGGAGACATTATGGGCACTACGGGTGGGGGTGAGAGGAGGAGGGAGAGGGCGCTGCTTTCCCCAGCATGTCTCCCCTTTTGCTCTGTAGGGTGGGTGCTGAAGGAGATCTCATGGGCAATATGGGTGGGGGAGAGAGGAGGAGGGAGAGGGTGCTGCTTTCTCCAGCATGTCTCTCCTTTTGCTCTGCAGGGTCGGCCCTGAAGGAGACCGCATGGGCACTGCGGGTGAGGGAGAGAGGAGGAGGGAGAGGGCGCTGCTTTCCCCAGCATGTCTCTCCTTTTCCTCTGCAGGGTGGGCCCTGAAGGAGACATTATGGGCACTGCGGGTGGGGGAGAGAGAAGGAGGGAGAGGGCACTGCTTGCCCCAGCATGTCTCTCCTTTTGCTCTGCAGGGTGGGCCCTGAAAGAGACCTTATGGGCACTGCAGGTGGGAGGGAGGGAGGAGGAGGGAGAGGGCGCTGCTTTCCCCAGCATGTCTCCCCTTTTGCTCAGCAGGGTGGGCCCTGTAGGAGACATTATGGGCACTGCGGGTGGGGGAGGGAGGAGGAGGGAGAGGGTGATGCTTTGGCCATCATGTCTCTCCTTTTGCCATGCAGGGTCGGGCCCTGCAGGAGATATTATGGCAAGGCGGGTGGGGGAGAGAGGAGGAGGGAGAGGGCACTGCTTTCCCCAGCATGTCTCTCTTTTTGCTCTGCAGGGTGGGCCATGCAGGAGATATTATGGGCACTGCGGGTTGGGGTGAGAGGAGGAGGGAGAGGGCGCTGATTTCCCCAGCATGTCTCTCCTTTTGCTCTGCAGAGTCGGCCCTGAAGGAGACCTCATGGGCACTGCGGGTGAGGGAGAGAGGAGGAGAGAGAGGGCGCTGCTTTCCCCAGCATGTCTCTCCTTTTGCTCTGCAGGGTGAGCCCTGAAGGAGATGTTATGGGCACTTGGGGTGGGGGGGGGAGGAGGGAGAGGGTGCTGCTTTCCCCAGCATGTCTCTCCTTTTCATCTGCTGGGTGGGCCCTGAAGGTGACCTCATGGGCACTGCCGGTGGGGGAGCGAGGAGGAGGGAGAGGGTGATGCTTTTCAGCATGTCTCTCCTTTTGCTCTGCAGGGTGGGCCCTGCAGGAGATATTATGTTCAAAGCAGGTGGGGGAGAGAGGAGGAGGGAGAGGGCGCTGCTTTCCCCAACATGTCTCTCCATTTGCTCTGCAGAGTGGGCCCTGTAGGAGATATTATAGGCACTGCGGGTGGGGGAGAGAGGAGGAGGGAGAGGGCACTGCTTTACCCAGCATGTC
Source organism: Ambystoma mexicanum (assembly GCF_040938575.1). Classification (NCBI taxonomy): domain Eukaryota; kingdom Metazoa; phylum Chordata; class Amphibia; order Caudata; family Ambystomatidae; genus Ambystoma; species Ambystoma mexicanum. The sequence goes on along the minus strand of NC_090935.1, from coordinate 59,021,121 downwards.
TCTCCTTTTGCTCTGCAGGGTGGGCCCTGAAGGAGACATTATGGGCACTGTGGGTGGGAGAGAGAGGAGGAGAAGGGAGAGGGCGTGGTTTTCCCCAGCATGTCTCTCTGTTTGCTTTGCAGGGTGGGCCGTGAAGGAGACATTATGGGCACTGCTGTTGTGGGAGAGAGGAGGAGGGAGAGGGCGCTGCTTTCCCCAGCATGTCTCTCCTTTTGCTGTGAAGGGTGGGCCCTGAAGGAGACATTATGGGCACTGCGGGTGGGGGGAGAGAGGAGGAGGGAGAGGACGCTGCTTTCCCCAGCAAGTCTCTCCTTTTGCTCTGCACGGTGGGCCCTGAAGGAGACATTATGGGCACTGCGGGTGGGGGAGAGAGGAGGAGGAGGAGAGTGCGCTGCTTTCCCCAGCATGTTTTTCCTTTTGCTCTGCAGGGTGGGCCATGAAGGAGACGTTATGGGCACTGCGGGTGGTGGAGAGATTAGGGGGGAGAGGGTGCTGCTTTCCCCAGCATGTCTCTCCTTTTGCTCTGCAGGGTGGGCCCTGAAGGAGACCTCATGGGCACTGCGGGTGGGGGAGAGAGGAGGAGGGAGACTCTCCTTTTCCTCTGCAGGGTGGGCCCTGAAGGAGACATTATGGGCACTACGGGTGGGGGTGAGAGGAGGAGGGAGAGGGCGCTGCTTTCCCCAGCATGTCTCCCCTTTTGCTCTGTAGGGTGGGTGCTGAAGGAGATCTCATGGGCAATATGGGTGGGGGAGAGAGGAGGAGGGAGAGGGTGCTGCGTTCTCCAGCATGTCTCTCCTTTTGCTCTGCAGGGTCGGCCCTGAAGGAGACCGCATGGGCACTGCGGGTGAGGGAGAGAGGAGGAGGGAGAGGGCGCTGCTTTCCCCAGCATGTCCCTCCTTTTGCTCTGCAGGGTGGGCCCTGAAGGAGACGTTATGGGCACTGAGGGGGGGGGAGGAGGGAGAGGGTGCTGCTTTCCCCAGCATGTCACTCCTTTTCATCTCCAGGTTATGCCCTGAAGGAGACCACATGGGCACTGCGGGTGGGGGAGCGAGGAGGAGGGAGAGTGTGCTGCTTTCCCCAGCATGTCTCTTCTTTTGCTCTGCAGGGTGGGCCCTGATGGAGACATTATGGGCACTGCGGGTGGGGGTGCGAGGAGGAGTGGGGAGAGGGTGCTGCTTCCCTCCGCATGTCTCTCCTTTTGCTCTGAGGGTGGGCTCTGAAGGAGACCTCATGGGCACTGCGGGTGGGGGAGCGAGGAGGAGGGAGAGGGTGCTGCTTTCCCCAGCATGTCTCTTCTTTTGCTCTGCAGGGTGGGTCCTGAAGGAGACATTATGGGCACTTTGGGTGGGTGAGAGGAGGAGAAGGAAGAGGGCGCTGCTTGCCCCAGCATGTTTCTCCTTTTGCTCTGCAGGGTGGGCCCTGAAGGAGAATTCATGGGCACTCTGGGTGGGGGAGGGAGGAGGGGAGAGAGGGCGCTGCTTTCCCCATGTCTCTCCTTTTGCTTTGCAGAGTGGGCCCTGAAGGAGACGTTATAGGCACTGCAGGTGATGCAGAGAGGAGGGGGGAGAGGCAGCTGCTTTCCCCAGCATGTCTCTCCTTTTGCTCTGCAGTGTGGGTCCTGAAGGAGACGTTATGGGCACTGCAGGTGGGGGAGAGAGGAGGAGGGAGAAGGCGCGGCTTTCCCCAGCATGTCTCTCCTTTTGTTCTGCAGGGTGGGCCCTGAAGGAGATGTTATGGGCACTGCGGGTGGGAGAGAGAGGAGGAGGAGGGAGAGCACGCTGCCTTCCCCAGCATGTCTCTCCTTTCGCTCTGAAGGGTGGGCCCTGAAGTAGACCTTGTTGGCACTCAGGTGGGGGTGAGAGGAGGAGGGAGAGGACCCTGCTTTCCACAGCATGTCTCTCCTTTCGCTCTGCAGGGTGGGCCCTGAAGGAGACATTATGGGCACTGCGGGTGGGGGAGAGAGGAGGAGGAGGGAGAGGGCACTGCTTTCCCCAGCATGTCTCACTGTTTGCAATGCAGGGTGGGCCGTGAAGGAGACATTATGGGCACTGCAGTTGGGGGAGAGAGGAGAGAGAGGGTGCTGCTTTCCCCAGCATGTCTCTCCTTTTGCTCTGCAGGGTGGCTCCTGAAGGAGACATTATGGGCACTGCGGGTGGGGGAGAAAGGAGGAGGAGGAGAGGGCGCTGCTTTCCCCAGCATGTCTCTCCTTTTGCTCTGCAGGGTGGGCCCGGAAGGAGACATAATGGGCACTGCGGGAGGGGGAGAGAGGAGGTGGGAGAGGGTGCTGCTTTCCCCAGCATGTCTCACCTTTTGCTCAGCAGGGTGGGCCCTGAAGGAGACATTATGGGCACTGCGGGTGGGGGAGAGAGAAGGAGGGAGAGGGCGCTGCTTTCCCCAGCATGTCTCTCATTTTGCTCTGCAGAGTGGGCCCTGAAGGAGACCTCATGGGTACTGCAAGTGGGGGAGAGAGGAGGAGGGAGAGGGCGCTGCTTTCCCCAGCATGTCTCTCCTTTTTCTCTGCACGGTGGGTCCTGAAGGAGACTTTATGGGCACTGCGGGTGGTGGAGAGAGGAGGGGGGAGAGGGTACTGCTTTCCCCAGCATGTCTCTCCTTTTGCTCTGCAGGGTGGGCCCTGAAGGAGACATTATGGGCAGTTCGGGTGGGGACGAGGAGGAGGAGGGAGAGCGCGCTGCTTGCCCCAGCATGTTTCTCCTTTTGCTCTGCAGGGTGGGCCCTGAAGGAGAATTCATGGGCACTCCGGGTGGGGGAGGGAGGAGGAGGGAGAGGGTGATGCTTTCCAGCATGTCTCTCCTTTTGCTCTTCACAGTGGGCCCTGAAGGAGACGTTATGGGCACCGCGGGTGGGAGAGAGAGGAGGAGGAGGGAGAGGGCGCTGCTTTCCCCAGCATGTCTCTCCTTTTGCTCTGCAGGGTGGGCCCTGAAGGAGACATTATGGGCACTGCGGCTGGGGGAGAGAGGAGGAGGAAGAGGGTGCTGCTTTCCCCAGCATGTTTGTCCTTTTGCTCTGCAGGGTGTGCCCTGAAGGAGACATTATGGGCACTGCGGGTGGGGGAGAGAGGAGGAGGGAGAGGGCGCTGCTTTCCCCAGCATGTCTCTCCTTTTCCTCTGTAGGGTGGGCAATGAAAGAAACATTATGGGCATTGCAGGTGGGGGAGAGAGGAGGAGGGAGAGGGTGCTATGTTCCCCAGCATGTCTTCTCTTTTCCTCTGCAGGGTGGGCCCTGAAGGAGACATTATGGGCACTGCAGGTGGGGGATAGAAAAGTAGGAGGGAGAGGGTGCTGGTTTCCCCAGCATGTCTCTCCTTTTCCTCTGCAGGGTGGGCCCTGAAGGAGACATTATGGGCACTGTGGGTGGGGGAGAGAGAAGGAGGGAGAGGGCACTGCTTGCCCCAGCATGTCTCTCCTTTTGCTCTGCAGGGTGGGCCCTGAAAGAGACCTTATGGGCACTGCAGGTGGGAGGGAGGGAGGAGGAGGGAGAGGGCGCTGCTTTCCCCAGCATGTCTCCCCTTTTGCTCAGCAGGGTGGGCCCTGTAGGAGACATTATGGGCACTGCGGGTGGGGAAGGGAGGAGGAGGAGGGAGAGGGTGATGCTTTGGCCATCATGTCTCTCCTTTTGCCATGCAGGGTCGGGCCCTGCAGGAGATATTATGGCAAGGCGGGTGGGGGAGAGAGGAGGAGGGAGAGGGCACTGCTTTCCCCAGCATGTCTCTCCTTTTGCTCTGCAGGGTGGGCCATGCAGGAGATATTATGGGCACTGCGGGTTGGGGTGAGAGGAGGAGGGAGAGGGCGCTGATTTCCCCAGCATGTCTCTCCTTTTGCTCTGCAGAGTCGGCCCTGAAGGAGACCTCATGGGCACTGCGGGTGAGGGAGAGAGGAGGAGAGAGAGGGCTCTGCTTTCCCCAGCATGTCTCTCCTTTTGCTCTGCAGGGTGAGCCCTGAAGGAGATGTTATGGGCACTTGGGGTGGGGGGGGGAGGGAGAGGGTGCTGCTTTCCCCAGCATGTCTCTCCTTTTCATCTGCTGGGTGGGCCCTGAAGGTGACCTCATGGGCACTGCCGGTGGGGGAGCGAGGAGGAGGGAGAGGGCGCTGCTTTCCCCAGCATGTCTCTTCTTTTGCTCTGCAGGGTGGGCCCTGAAGGAGACATTATGGGCACTGCGGGTGGGGGTGCGAGGAGGAGGGGGGAGAGGGTGCTACTTCCCCCAGCATGTTTCTCCGTTTGCTCTGCAGGGTGGGCCCTGAAGGAGACCTCATGAGCACTGCGGGTGGGGGAGAGAGGAGGAGGGAGAGGGTGCTGCTTTCCCCAGCAGGCCTCTTCTTTTGCTCTGCAGGGTGGGCCCTGAAGGAGACATTATGGGCACTGCGGGTGGGGGAGAGGAGGAGGAGGAAGAGGGCGCTGCTTGCCCCAGCATGTTTCTCCTTTTGCTCTGCAGAGTGGGCCCTGAAGGAGACATCATGGGCACTCCGGGTGGGGGAGGGAGGAGGAGGGAGAGGGTGATGCTTTTCAGCATGTCTCTCCTTTTGCTCTGCAGGGTGGGCCCTGCAGGAGATATTATGTTCAAAGCAGGTGGGGGAGAGAGGAGGAGGGAGAGGGCGCTGCTTTCCCCAACATGTCTCTCCATTTGCTCTGCAGAGTGGGCCCTGTAGGAGATATTATAGGCACTGCGGGTGGGGGAGAGAGGAGGAGGGAGAGGGCACTGCTTTACCCAGCATCTCTCTCCTTTTGCTCTGCAGGGTGGGCCCTGAAGGAGACATTATGGGCACTGTGGGTGGGAGAGAGAGGAGGAGAAGGGAGAGGGCGTGGTTTTCCCCAGCATGTCTCTCTGTTTGCTTTGCAGGGTGGGCCGTGAAGGAGACATTATGGGCACTGCTGTTGTGGGAAAGAGGAGGAGGGAGAGGGCGCTGCTTTCCCCAGCATGTCTCTCCTTTTGCTGTGAAGGTTGGGCCCTGAAGGAGACATTATGGGCACTGCGGGTGGGGGGGGAGAGGAGGAGGGAGAGGACGCTGCTTTCCCCAGCAAGTCTCTCCTTTTGCTCTGCACGGTGGGCCCTGAAGGAGACATTATGGGCACTGTGGGTGGGGGAGAGAGGAGGAGGAGGAGAGTGCGCTGCTTTCCCCAGCATGTTTTTCCTTTTGCTCTGCAGGGTGGGCCATGAAGGAGACGTTATGGGCACTGCGGGTGGTGGAGAGATTAGGGGGGAGAGGGTGCTGCTTTCCCCAGCATGTCTCTCCTTTTGCTCTGCAGGGTGGGCCCTGAAGGAGACCTCATGGGCACTGCGGGTGGGGGAGAGAGGAGGAGGGAGACTCTCCTTTTCCTCTGCAGGGTGGGCCCTGAAGGAGACATTATGGGCACTACGGGTGGGGGTGAGAGGAGGAGGGAGAGGGCGCTGCTTTCCCCAGCATGTCTCCCCTTTTGCTCTGTAGGGTGGGTGCTGAAGGAGATCTCATGGGCAATATGGGTGGGGGAGAGAGGAGGAGGGAGAGGGTGCTGCTTTCTCCAGCATGTCTCTCCTTTTGCTCTGCAGGGTCGGCCCTGAAGGAGACCGCATGGGCACTGCGGGTGAGGGAGAGAGGAGGAGGGAGAGGGCGCTGCTTTCCCCAGCATGTCTCTCCTTTTCCTCTGCAAGGTGGGCCCTGAAGGAGACATTATGGGCACTCCGGGTGGGGGAGAGAGAAGGAGGGAGAGGGCACTGCTTGCCCCAGCATGTCTCTCCTTTTGCTCTGCAGGGTGGGCCCTGAAAGAGACCTTATGGGCACTGCAGGTGGGAGGGAGGGAGGAGGAGGGAGAGGGCGCTGCTTTCCCCAGCATGTCTCCCCTTTTGCTCAGCAGGGTGGGCCCTGTAGGAGACATTATGGGCACTGCGGGTGGGGGAGGGAGGAGGAGGAGGGAGAGGGTGATGCTTTGGCCATCATTTCTCTCCTTTTGCCATGCAGGGTCGGGCCCTGCAGGAGATATTATGGCAAGGCGGGTGGGGGAGAGAGGAGGAGGGAGAGGGCACTGCTTTCCCCAGCATGTCTCTCCTTTTGCTCTGCAGGGTGGGCCATGCAGGAGATATTATGGGCACTGCGGGTTGGGGTGAGAGGAAGAGGGAGAGGGCGCTGATTTCCCCAGCATGTCTCTCCTTTTGCTCTGCAGAGTCGGCCCTGAAGGAGACCTCATGGGCACTGCGGGTGAGGGAGAGAGGAGGAGAGAGAGGGCGCTGCTTTCCCCAGCATGTCTCTCCTTTTGCTCTGCAGGGTGAGCCCTGAAGGAGATGTTATGGGCACTTGGGGTGGGGGGGGAGGAGGGAGAGGGTGCTGCTTTCCCCAGCATGTCTCTCCTTTTCATCTGCTGGGTGGGCCCTGAAGGTGACCTCATGGGCACTGCCGGTGGGGGAGCGAGGAGGAGGGGGAGGGTGATGCTTTTCAGCATGTCTCTCCTTTTGCTCTGCAGGGTGGGCCCTGCAGGAGATATTATGTTCAAAGCAGGTGGGGGAGAGAGGAGGAGGGAGAGGGCGCTGCTTTCCCCAACATGTCTCTCCATTTGCTCTGCAGAGTGGGCCCTGTAGGAGATATTATAGGCACTGCGGGTGGGGGAGAAAGGAGGAGGGAGAGGGCACTGCTTTACCCAGCATGTCTCTCCTTTTGCTCTGCAGGGTGGGCCCTGAAGGAGACATTATGGGCACTGTGGGTGGGAGAGAGAGGAGGAGAAGGGAGAGGGCGTGGTTTTCCCCAGCATGTCTCTCTGTTTGCTTTGCAGGGTGGGCCGTGAAGGAGACATTAATGGCACTGCTGTTGTGGGAGAGAGGAGGAGGGAGAGGGCGCTGCTTTCCCCAGCATGTCTCTCCTTTTGCTGTGAAGGGTGGGCCCTGAAGGAGACATTATGGGCACTGCGGGTGGGGGGAGAGAGGAGGAGGGAGAGGACGCTGCTTTCCCCAGCAAGTCTCTCCTTTTGCTCTGCACGGTGGGCCCTGAAGGAGACATTATGGGCACTGCGGGTGGGGGAGAGAGGAGGAGGAGGAGAGTGCGCTGCTTTCCCCAGCATGTTTTTCCTTTTGCTCTGCAGGGTGGGCCATGAAGGAGACGTTATGGGCACTGCGGGTGGTGGAGAGATTAGGGGGGAGAGGGTGCTGCTTTCCCCAGCATGTCTCTCCTTTTGCTCTGCAGGGTGGGCCCTGAAGGAGACCTCATGGGCACTGCGGGTGGGGGAGAGAGGAGGAGGGAGACTCTCCTTTTCCTCTGCAGGGTGGGCCCTGAAGGAGACATTATGGGCACTACGGGTGGGGGTGAGAGGAGGAGGGAGAGGGCGCTGCTTTCCCCAGCATGTCGCCCCTTTTGCTCTGTAGGGTGGGTGCTGAAGGAGATCTCATGGGCAATATGGGTGGGGGAGAGAGGAGGAGGGAGAGGGTGCTGCGTTCTCCAGCATGTCTCTCCTTTTGCTCTGCAGGGTCGGCCCTGAAGGAGACCGCATGGGCACTGCGGGTGAGGGAGAGAGGAGGAGGGAGAGGGCGCTGCTTTCCCCAGCATGTCCCTCCTTTTGCTCTGCAGGGTGGGCCCTGAAGGAGACGTTATGGGCACTGAGGGGGGGGAGGAGGGAGAGGGTGCTGCTTTCCCCAGCATGTCACTCCTTTTCATCTCCAGGTTATGCCCTGAAGGAGACCACATGGGCACTGCGGGTGGGGGAGCGAGGAGGAGGGAGAGTGTGCTGCTTTCCCCAGCATGTCTCTTCTTTTGCTCTGCAGGGTGGGCCCTGATGGAGACATTATGGGCACTGCGGGTGGGGGTGCGAGGAGGAGTGGGGAGAGGGTGCTGCTTCCCTCCGCATGTCTCTCCTTTTGCTCTGAGGGTGGGCTCTGAAGGAGACCTCATGGGCACTGCGGGTGGGGGAGCGAGGAGGAGGGAGAGGGTGCTGCTTTCCCCAGCATGTCTCTTCTTTTGCTCTGCAGGGTGGGTCCTGAAGGAGACATTATGGGCACTGTGGGTGGGGGAGAGGAGGAGAAGGAAGAGGTCGCTGCTTGCCCCAGCATGTTTCTCCTTTTGCTCTGCAGGGTGGGCCCTGAAGGAGAATTCATGGGCACTCTGGGTGGGGGTGGGAGGAGGAGGGAGAGGGTGATGCTTTCCAGCATGTCTCTCCTTTTGCTCTTCACAGTGGGCCCTGAAAGAGGCATTATGGGCACTGCGGTTGTGGGAGAGAGGAGGAGGGAGAGGGCGCTGCTTTCCCCAGCATGTCTCTCCTTTTGCTCTGCAGGGTGGGCCCTGAAGGAGACATTATGGGCACTGCGGGTGGGGGGAGAGAGGAGGAGGGAGAGGATGCTGCTTTCCCCAGCATGTCTCTTCTTTTGCTCTGCAGGGTGGGCCCTGATGGAGACATTATGGGCACTGCGGGTGGGGGTGCGAGGAGGAGTGGGGAGAGGGTGCTGCTTCCCTCCGCATGTCTCTCCTTTTGCTCTGAGGGTGGGCTCTGAAGGAGACCTCATGGGCACTGCGGGTGGGGGAGCGAGGAGGAGGGAGAGGGTGCTGCTTTCCCCAGCATGTCTCTTCTTTTGCTCTGCAGGGTGGGTCCTGAAGGAGACATTATGGGCACTGTGGGTGGGGGAGAGGAGGAGAAGGAAGAGGGCGCTACTTGCCCCAGCATGTTTCTCCTTTTGCTCTGCAGGGTGGGCCCTGAAGGAGAATTCATGGGCACTCTGGGTGGGGGAGGGAGGAGGAGGGAGAGGGTGATGCTTTCCAGCATGTCTCTCCTTTTGCTCTTCACAGTGGGCCCTGAAAGAGGCATTATGGGCACTGCGGTTGTGGGAGAGAGGAGGAGGGAGAGGGCGCTGCTTTCCCCAGCATGTCTCTCCTTTTGCTCTGCAGGGTGGGCCCTGAAGGAGACATTATGTGCACTGCGGGTGGTGGAGAGAGGAGGGGAGAGAGGGCGCTGCTTTCCCCATGTCTCTCCTTTTGCTTTGCAGAGTGGGCCCTGAAGGAGACGTTATAGGCACTGCGGGTGATGCAGAGAGGAGGGGGGAGAGGCAGCTGCTTTCCCCAGCATGTCTCTCCTTTTGCTCTGCAGTGTGGGTCCTGAAGTAGACGTTATGGGCACTGCAGGTGGGGGAGAGAGGAGGAGGGAGAAGGCGCGGCTTTCCCCAGCATGTCTCTCCTTTTGTTCTGCAGGGTGGGCCCTGAAGGAGATGTTATGGGCACTGCGGGTGGGAGAGAGAGGAGGAGGAGGGAGAGCACGCTGCCTTCCCCAGCATGTCTCTCCTTTCGCTCTGAAGGGTGGGCCCTGAAGTAGACCTTGTTGGCACTCAGGTGGGGGTGAGAGGAGGAGGGAGAGGACCCTGCTTTCCACAGCATGTCTCTCCTTTCGCTCTGCAGGGTGGGCCCTGAAGGAGACATTATGGGCACTGCGGGTGGGGGAGAGAGGAGGAGGAGGGAGAGGGCACTGCTTTCCCCAGCATGTCTCTCTGTTTGCAATGCAGGGTGGGCCGTGAAGAAGACATTATGGGCACTGCAGTTGGGGGAGAGAGGAGAGAGAGGGTGCTGCTTTCCCCAGCATGTCTCTCCTTTTGCTCTGCAGGGTGGCTCCTGAAGGAGACATTATGGGCACTGCGGGTGGGGGAGAAAGGAGGAGGAGGAGAGGGCGCTGCTTTCCCCAGCATGTCTCTCCTTTTGCTCTGCAGGGTAGGCCCGGAAGGAGACATAATGGGCACTGCGGGAGGGGGAGAGAGGAGGTGGGAGAGGGTGCTGCTTTCCCCAGCATGTCTCACCTTTTGCTCAGCAGGGTGGGCCCTGAAGGAGACATTATGGGCACTGCGGGTGGGGGAGAGAGAAGGAGGGAGAGGGCGCTGCTTTCCCCAGCATGTCTCTCATTTTGCTCTGCAGAGTGGGCCCTGAAGGAGACCTCATGGGTACTGCAAGTGGGGGAGAGAGGAGGAGGGAGAGGGCTCTGCTTTCCCCAGCATGTCTCTCCTTTTTCTCTGCACGGTGGGTCCTGAAGGAGACTTTATGGGCACTGCGGGTGGTGGAGAGAGGAGGGGGGAGAGGGTACTGCTTTCCCCAGCATGTCTCTCCTTTTGCTCTGCAGGGTGGGCCCTGAAGGAGATATTATGGGCACTGCGGGTGGGGGAGAGAGGAGGTGGGAGAGGGCGCTGCTTTCGCCAGCATGTCTGTCCTTTTGCTCTGCAGGGTGTGCCCTGAAGGAGACATTATGGGCACTGCGGGTGTGGGGAGAGAGGAGGAGGGAGAGGGCGCTGCTTTCCCCAGCATGTCTCTCCTTTTGCTCTGCAGGGTCGGTCCTGAAGGAGATCTCATGGGCACTGCGGGTGAGGGAGAGAGGAGGAGGGAGAGGGTGTTGCTTTCCCCAGCATGTCTCTCCTTTTGCTCTGCAGGGTGGGCCCTGAAGGAGACGTTTTGGGCACTGAGGGTGGGGGTGGGGGAGGAGGGAGAGGGTGCTGCTTTCCCCAGCATGTCTCTCCTTTTCATCTGCAGGGTGGGCCCTGAAGGAGACCTCATGGGCACTGCGGGTGGGGGAACGAGGAGGAGGGAGAGGGCGCTGCTTTCCCCAGCATGTCTCTTCTTTTGCTCTGCAGGGTGGGCCTTGAAGGAGACATTATGGGCACTGCGGGTGGGGGTGCGAGAAGGAGGGGGGAGAGGGTGCTGCTTCCCCCAGCATGTCTCTCCTTTTGCTCTGCAGGGTGGGTCCTGAAGGAGACCTCATGGGCACTCCGGGTGGGGGAGCGAGGAGGAGGGAGACGGTGCTGCTTTACCCAGCATGTCTCTTCTTTTGCTCTGCAGGGTGGGCCCTGAAGGAGGCATTATGGGCACTGCGGGTGCGGAAGAGGAGGAGGAGGGAGAGCGCGCTGCTTGCCCCAGCATGTTTCTCCTTTTGCTCTGCAGGGTGGGCCCTGAAGGAGAAGTCATGGGCACTCCGGGTGGGGGAGGGAGGAGGAGGGAGAGGGTGATGCTTTCCAGCATGTCTCTCCTTTTGCTCTTCACAGTGGGCCCTGAAGGAGACGTTATGGGCACCGCGGGTGGGAGAGAGAGGAGGAGGAGGGAGAGGGCGCTGCTTTCCCCAGCATGTCTCTCCTTTTGCTCTGCAGGGTGGGCCCTGAAGGAGACATTATGGGCACTGCGGCTGGGGGAGAGAGGAGGAGGAAGAGGGCGCTGCTTTCCCAAGCATGTTTGTCCTTTTGCTCTGCAGGGTGTGCCCTGAAGGAGACATTATGGGCACTACTGGTGGGGGGAGAGAGGAGGAGGGAGAGGGCGCTGCTTTCCCCAGCATGTCTCTCCTTTTGCTCTGCAGGGTGGGCCCTGAAGGAGACCTCATGGGCACTGCAGGTGGGGAGAGAGGAGGAGGGAGACTCTCCTTTTCCTCTGCAGGGTGGGCCCTGAAGGAGACATTATGGGCACTGCGGGTGGGGGTGAGAGGAGGAGGGAGAGGGCGCTGCTTTCCCCATCATGTCTCTTCTTTTGCTCTGCAGGGTGGGCGCTGAAGGAGATCTCATGGGCAATATGGGTGGGGGAGAGAGGAGGAGGGAGAGGGTGCTGCGTTCTCCAGCATGTCTCTCCTTTTGCTTTGCAGGGTGGGTCCTGAAGGAGACATTATGGGCACTGTGGCTGGGGGAGAGAGGAGGAGGAAGAGGGCACTGCTTTCCCCAGCATGTCTGTCCTTTTGCTCTGCAGGGTATGCCCTGAAGGAGACATTATGGGCACAGCGGGTGTGGGGAGAGAGGAGGAGGCAGAGGGCGCTGCTTTCCCCAGCATGTCTCTCCTTTTGCTCTGCAGGGTGGGCCCTGAAGGAGACCTCATGGGCACTGCGGGTGGGGGAGAGAGGAGGAGGGAGACTCTCCTTTTCCTCTGCAGGGTGGGCCCTGAAGGAGACATTATGGGCACTATGGGTGGGGGTGAGAGGAGGAGGGAGAGGGCGCTGCTTTCCCCAGCATGTCTCCCCTTTTGCTCTGTAGGGTGGGTGCTGAAGGAGATCTCATGGGCAATATGGGTGGGGGAGAGAGGAGGAGGGAGAGGGTGCTGCGTTCTCCAGCATGTCTCTCCTTTTGCTCTGCAGGGTCGGCCCTGAAGGAGACCGCATGGGCACTGCGGGTGAGGGAGAGAGGAGGAGGGAGAGGGCGCTGCTTTCACCAGCATGTCTCTCCTTTTGCTCTGCAGGGTGGGCCCTGAAGGAGACGTTATGGGCACTGAGGGGGGGGGTGGAGGGAGAGGGTGCTGCTTTCCCCAGCATGTCACTCCTTTTCATACTCCAGGTTATGCCCTGAAGGAGACCACATGGGCACTGCGGGTGGGGGAGCGAGGAGGAGGGAGAGGGCGCTGCTTTCCCCAGCATGTCTCTTCTTTTGCTCTGCAGGGTGGGCCCTGAAGGAGACATTATGGGCACTGCGGTTGGGGGTGCGAGGAGGAGTGGGGAGAGGGTGCTGCTTCCCTCAGCATGTCTCTCCTTTTGCTCTGAGGGTGGGCTCTGAAGGAGACCTCATGGGCACTGCGGGGGGGGAGCGAGGAGGAGGGAGAGGGTGCTGCTTTCCCCAGCATGTCTCTTCTTTTGCTCTGCAGGGTGGGCCCTGAAGGAGACATTATGGGCACTGCGGGTGGGGGAGAGGAGGAGGAGGAAGAGGGCGCTGCTTGCCCCAGCATGTTTCTCCTTTTGCTCTGCAGGGTGGGCCCTGAAGGAGAATTCATGGGCACTCCGGGTGGGGGAGGGAGGAGGAGGGAGAGGGTGATGCTTTCCAGCATGTCTCTCCTTTTACTCTTCACAGTGGGCCCTGAAAGAGACATTATGGGCACTGCGGTTGTGGGAGAGAGGAGGAGGGAGAGGGCGCTGCTTTCCCCAGCATGTCTCTCCTTTTGCTCTGCAGGGTGGGCCCTGAAGGAGACATTATGGGTACTGCGGGTGGGGGGAGAGAGGAGGAGGGAGAGGATGCTGCTTTCCCCAGCATGTCTCTCCTTTTGCTCTGCACGGTGGGCCCTGATGAGACATTATGGGCACTGCGGGTGGGGGAGAAAGGAGGAGGAGGAGAGTGCGCTGCTTTCCCCAGCATGTCTTTCCTTTTACTCTGCAGGGTGGGCCATGAAGGAGACGTTATGGGCACTGCGGGTGGTGGAGAGAGGAGGGGGGAGAGGGCGCTGCTTTCCCCATGTCTCTCCTTTTGCTTTGCAGAGTGGGCCCTGAAGGAGACGTTATGGGCACTGCGGGTGATGCAGAGAGGAGGGGGGAGAGGCAGCTGCTTTCCCCAGCATGTCTCTCCTTTTGCTCTGCAGTGTGGGTCCTGAAGGAAACGTTATGGGCACTGCAGGTGGGGGAGAGAGGAGGAGGGAGAAGGCGCGGCTTTCCCCAGCATGTCTCTCCTTTCGCTCTGAAGGGTGGGCCCTGAAGTAGACCTTGTTGTCACTCAGGTGGGGGTGAGAGGAGGAGGGAGAGGACCCTGCTTTCCACAGCATGTCTCTCCTTTCGCTCTGCAGGGTGGGCCCTGAAGGAGACATTATGGGACTGCGGGTGGGGGAGAGAGGAGGAGGAGGGAGAGGGCACTGCTTTCCCCAGCATGTCTCTCTGTTTGCTCTGCAGGGTGGGCCGTGAAGGAGACATTATGGGCACTGCAGTTGGGGGAGAGAGGAGAGAGAGGGTGCTGCTTTCCCCAGCATGTCTCTCCTTTTGCTCTGCAGGGTGGCTCCTGAAGGAGACATTATGGGCACTGCGGGAGGGGGGAGAGTGGAGGAGGGAGAAGGCGCTGCTTTCCCCAGCATGTCTCTCCTTTTGCTCTGCACGGTGGACCCTGAAGGAGACATTATGGGCACTGCGGGTGGGGGAGAAAGGAGGAGGAGGAGAGGGCGCTGCTTTCCCCAGCATGTCTCTCCTTTTGCTCTGCAGGGTGGGCCCGGAAGGAGACATAATGGGCACTTCGGGAGGGGGAGAGAGGAGGTGGGAGAGGGTGCTGCTTTCCCCAGCATGTCTCACCTTTTGCTCAGCAGGGTGGGCCCTGAAGGAGACATTATGGGCACTGCGGGTGGGGGAGAGAGAAGGAGGGAGAGGGCGCTGCTTTCCCCAGCATGTCTCTCATTTTGCTCTGCAGAGTGGGCCCTGAAGGAGACCTCATGGGCACTGCAAGTGGGGGAGAGAGGAGGAGGGAGAGGGCGCTGCTTTCCCCAGCATGTCTATCCTTTGTCTCTGCACGGTGGGTCCTGAAGGAGACTTTATGGGCACTGCGGGTGGTGGAGAGAGGAGGGGGGAGAGGGTACTGCTTTCCCCAGCATGTCTCTCCTTTTGCTCTGCAGGGTGGGCCCTGAAGGAGATATTATGGGCACTGCGGGTGGGGGAGAGAGGTAGTGGGAGAGGGCGCTGCTTTCGCCAGCATGTCTGTCCTTTTGCTCTGCAGGGTGTGCCCTGAAGGAGACATTATGGGCACTGCGGGTGTGGGGAGAGAGGAGGAGGGAGAGGGCGCTGCTTTTCCCAGCATGTCTCTCCTTTTGCTCTGCAGGGTGGGCCCTGAAGGAGACCTCATGGGCACTGCGGGTGGGGGAGAGAGGAGGAGGGAGACGCTCCTTTTCCTCTGCAGGGTGGGCCTTGAAGGAGACATTATGGGCACTGCGGGTGGGGGTGAGAGGAGGAGGGAGAGGGCGCTGCTTTCCCCAGCATGTCTCTCCTTTTGCTCTGCAGGGTGGGCGCTGACGGAGATCTCATGGGCAATATGGGTGGGGGAGAGAGGAGGAGGGAGAGGGTGCTGCGTTCTCCAGCATGTCTCTCCTTTTGCTCTGCAGGGTCGGCCCTGAAGGAGACCTCATGGGCACTGCGGGTGAGGGAGAGAGGAGGAGGGAGAGGGCGTTGCTTTCCCCAGCATGTCTCTCCTTTTGCTCTGCAGAGTGGGCCCTGAAGGAGACGTTATGGGCACTGAGGGTGGGGGTGGGGGAGGATGGAGAGGGTGCTGCTTTCCCCAGCATGTCCCTCCTTTTCATCTGCAGGGTGGGCCCTGAAGGAGACCTCATGGGCACTGCGGGTGGGGGAGCGAGGAGGAGGGAGAGGGCGCTGCTTTCCCCAGCATGTCTCTTCTTTTGCTCTGCAGGGTGGGCCTTGAAGGAGACATTATGGGCACTGCGGGTGGGGGTGCGAGAAGGAGGGGGGAGAGGGTGCTGCTTCCCCCAGCATGTCTCTCCTTTTGCTCTGCAGGGTGGGTCCTGAAGGATACCTCATGGGCACTCCGGGTGGGGGAGCGAGGAGGAGGGAGAGGGTGCTGCTTTACCCAGCATGTCTCTTCTTTTGCTCTGCAGGGTGGGCCCTGAAGGAGGCATTATGGGCACTGCGGGTGTGGAAGAGGAGGAGGAGGGAGAGCGCGCTGCTTGCCCCAGCATGTTTCTCCTTTTGCTCTGCAGGGTGGGCCCTGAAGGAGAATTCATGGGCACTCCGGGTGCCCATGAAGGAGGAGGGAGAGGGTGATGCTTTCCAGCATGTCTCTCCTTTTGCTCTTCACAGTGGGCCCTGAAGGAGACGTTATGGGCACCGCCGGTGGGAGAGAGAGGAGGAAGAGGGAGAGGGCGCTGCTTTCCCCAGCATGTCTCTCCTTTTGCTCTGCAGGGTGGGCCCTGAAGGAGACATTATGGGCACTGCGGCTGGGGGAGAGAGGAGGAGGAAGAGGGCGCTGCTTTCACAAGCATGTTTGTCCTTTTGCTCTGCAGGGTGTGCCCTGAAGGAGACATTATGGGCACTACTGGTGGGGGGAGAGAGGAGGAGGGAGAGGGCGCTGCTTTCCCCAGCATGTCTCTCCTTTTGCTCTGCAGGGTGGGCCCTGAAGGAGACCTCATGGGCACTGCGGGTGGGGAGAGAGGAGGAGGGAGACTCTCCTTTTCCTCTGCAGGGTGGGCCCTGAAGGAGACATTATGGGCACTGCGGGTGGGGGGAGAGAGGAGGAGGGAGAGGACGCTGCTTTCCCCAGCAAGTCTCTCCTTTTGCTCTGCACGGTGGGCCCTGAAGGAGACATTATGGGCACTGCGGGTGGGGGAGAGAGGAGGAGGAGGAGAGTGCGCTGCTTTCCCCAGCATGTTTTTCCTTTTGCTCTGCAGGGTGGGCCATGAAGGAGACGTTATGGGCACTGCGGGTGGTGGAGAGATTAGGGGGGAGAGGGTGCTGCTTTCCCCAGCATGTCTCTCCTTTTGCTCTGCAGGGTGGGCCCTGAAGGAGACCTCATGGGCACTGCAGGTGGGGGAGAGAGGAGGAGGGAGACTCTCCTTTTCCTCTGCAGGGTGGGCCCTGAAGGAGACATTATGGGCACTACGGGTGGGGGTGAGAGGAGGAGGGAGAGGGCGCTGCTTTCCCCAGCATGTCTCCCCTTTTGCTCTGTAGGGTGGGTGCTGAAGGAGATCTCATGGGCAATATGGGTGGGGGAGAGAGGAGGAGGGAGAGGGTGCTGCGTTCTCCAGCATGTCTCTCCTTTTGCTCTGCAGGGTCGGCCCTGAAGGAGACCGCATGGGCACTGCGGGTGAGGGAGAGAGGAGGAGGGAGAGGGCGCTGCTTTCCCCAGCATGTCCCTCCTTTTGCTCTGCAGGGTGGGCCCTGAAGGAGACGTTATGGGCACTGAGGGGGGGGAGGAGGGAGAGGGTGCTGCTTTCCCCAGCATGTCACTCCTTTTCATCTCCAGGTTATGCCCTGAAGGAGACCACATGGGCACTGCGGGTGGGGGAGCGAGGAGGAGGGAGAGTGTGCTGCTTTCCCCAGCATGTCTCTTCTTTTGCTCTGCAGGGTGGGCCCTGATGGAGACATTATGGGCACTGCGGGTGGGGGTGCGAGGAGGAGTGGGGAGAGGGTGCTGCTTCCCTCCGCATGTCTCTCCTTTTGCTCTGAGGGTGGGCTCTGAAGGAGACCTCATGGGCACTGCGGGTGGGGGAGCGAGGAGGAGGGAGAGGGTGCTGCTTTCCCCAGCATGTCTCTTCTTTTGCTCTGCAGGGTGGGTCCTGAAGGAGACATTATGGGCACTGTGGGTGGGGGAGAGGAGGAGAAGGAAGAGGGCGCTGCTTGCCCCAGCATGTTTCTCCTTTTGCTCTGCAGGGTGGGCCCTGAAGGAGAATTCATGGGCACTCTGGGTGGGGGAGGGAGGAGGAGGGAGAGGGTGATGCTTTCCAGCATGTCTCTCCTTTTGCTCTTCACAGTGGGCCCTGAAAGAGGCATTATGGGCAATGCGGTTGTGGGAGAGAGGAGGAGGGAGAGGGCGCTGCTTTCCCCAGCATGTCTCTCCTTTTGCTCTGCAGGGTGGGCCCTGAAGGAGACATTATGGGCACTGCGGGTGGGGGGAGAGAGGAGGAGGGAGAGGATGCTGCTTTCCCCAGCATGTCTCTCCTTTTGCTCTGCACGGTGGGCCCTGAAGGAGACATTATGGGCACTGCGGGTGGGGGAGAAAGGAGGAGGAGGAGAGTGCGCTGCTTTCCCCAGCATGTCTTTCCTTTTACTCTGCAGGGTGGGCCATGAAGGAGACGTTATGTGCACTGCGGGTGGTGGAGAGAGGAGGGGAGAGAGGGCGCTGCTTTCCCCATGTCTCTCCTTTTGCTTTGCAGAGTGGGCGCTGAAGGAGACGTTATAGGCACTGCGGGTGATGCAGAGAGGAGGGGGGAGAGGCAGCTGCTTTCCCCAGCATGTCTCTCCTTTTGCTCTGCAGTGTGGGTCCTGAAGGAGACGTTATGGGCACTGCAGGTGGGGGAGAGAGGAGGAGGGAGAAGGCGCGGCTTTCCCCAGCATGTCTCTCCTTTTGTTCTGCAGGGTGGGCCCTGAAGGAGATGTTATGGGCACTGCGGTTGGGAGAGAGAGGAGGAGGAGGGAGAGCACGCTGCCTTCCCCAGCATGTCTCTCCTTTCGCTCTGAAGGGTGGGCCCTGAAGTAGACCTTGTTGGCACTCAGGTGGGGGTGAGAGGAGGAGGGAGAGGACCCTGCTTTCCACAGCATGTCTCTCCTTTCGCTCTGCAGGGTGGGCCCTGAAGAAGACATTATGGGCACTGCGGGTGGGGGAGAGAGGAGGAGGAGGGAGAGGGCACTGCTTTCCCCAGCATGTCTCTCTGTTTGCAATGCAGGGTGGGCCGTGAAGGAGACATTATGGGCACTGCAGTTGGGGGAGAGAGGAGAGAGAGGGTGCTGCTTTCCCCAGCATGTCTCTCCTTTTGCTCTGCAGGGTGGCTCCTGAAGGAGACATTATGGGCACTGCGGGTGGGGGAGAAAGGAGGAGGAGGAGAGGGCGCTGCTTTCCCCAGCATGTCTCTCCTTTTGCTCTGCAGGGTGGGCCCGGAAGGAGACATAATGGGCACTGCGGGAGGGGGAGAGAGGAGGTGGGAGAGGGTGCTGCTTTCCCCAGCATGTCTCACCTTTTGCTCAGCAGGGTGGGCCCTGAAGGAGACATTATGGGCACTGCGGGTGGGGGAGAGAGAAGGAGGGAGAGGGCGCTGCTTTCCCCAGCATGTCTCTCATTTTGCTCTGCAGAGTGGGCCCTGAAGGAGACCTCATGGGTACTGCAAGTGGGGGAGAGAGGAGGAGGGAGAGGGCGCTGCTTTCCCCAGCATGTCTCTCCTTTTTCTCTGCACGGTGGGTCCTGAAGGAGACTTTATGGGCACTCCGGGTGGTGGAGAGAGGAGGGGGGAGAGGGTACTGCTTTCCCCAGCATGTCTCTCCTTTTGCTCTGCAGGGTGGGCCCTGAAGGAGATATTATGGGCACTGCGGGTGGGGGAGAGAGGAGGTGGGAGAGGGCGCTGCTTTCGCCAGCATGTCTGTCCTTTTGCTCTGCAGGGTGTGCCCTGAAGGAGACATTATGGGCACTGCGGGTGTGGGGAGAGAGGAGGAGGGAGAGGGCGCTGCTTTCCCCAGCATGTCTCTCCTTTTGCTCTGCAGGGTGGGCCCTGAAGGAGACGTTTTGGGCACTGAGGGTGGGGGTGGGGGAGGAGGGAGAGGGTGCTGCTTTCCCCAGCATGTCTCTCCTTTTCATCTGCAGCGTGGGCCCTGAAGGAGACCTCATGGGCACTGCGGGTGGGGGAGCGAGGAGGAGGGAGAGGGCGCTGCTTTCCCCAGCATGTCTCTTCTTTTGCTCTGCAGGGTGGGCCTTGAAGGAGACATTATGGGCACTGCGGGTGGGGGTGCGAGAAGGAGGGGGGAGAGGGTGCTGCTTCCCCCAGCATGTCTCTCCTTTTGCTCTGCAGGGTGGGTCCTGAAGGAGACCTCATGGGCACTCCGGGTGGGGGAGCGAGGAGGAGGGAGACGGTGCTGCTTTACCCAGCATGTCTCTTCTTTTGCTCTGCAGGGTGGGCCCTGAAGGAGGCATTATGGGCACTGCGGGTGCGGAAGAGGAGGAGGAGGGAGAGCGCGCTGCTTGCCCCAGCATGTTTCTCCTTTTGCTCTGCAGGGTGGGCCCTGAAGGAGAAGTCATGGGCACTCCGGGTGGGGGAGGGAGGAGGAGGGAGAGGGTGATGCTTTCCAGCATGTCTCTCCTTTTGCTCTTCACAGTGGGCCCTGAAGGAGACGTTATGGGCACCGCGGGTGGGAGAGAGAGGAGGAGGAGGGAGAGGGCGCTGCTTTCCCCAGCATGTCTCTCCTTTTGCTCTGAAGGGTGGGCCCTGAAGGAGACATTATGGGCACTGCGGCTGGGGGAGAGAGGAGGAGGAAGAGGGCGCTGCTTTCCCAAGCATGTTTGTCCTTTTGCTCTGCAGGGTGTGCCCTGAAGGAGACATTATGGGCACTACTGGTGGGGGGAGAGAGGAGGAGGGAGAGGGCGCTGCTTTCCCCAGCATGTCTGTCCTTTTGCTCTGCAGGGTGTGCCCTGAAGGAGACATTATGGGCACAGCGGGTGTGGGGAGAGAGGAGGAGGCAGAGGGCGCTGCTTTCCCCAGCATGTCTCTCCTTTTGCTCTGCAGGGTGGGCCCTGAAGGAGACCTCATGGGCACTGCGGGTGGGGGAGAGAGGAGGAGGGAGACTCTCCTTTTCCTCTGCAGGGTGGGCCCTGAAGGAGACATTATGGGCACTATGGGTGGGGGTGAGAGGAGGAGGGAGAGGGCGCTGCTTTCCCCAGCATGTCTCCCCTTTTGCTCTGTAGGGTGGGTGCTGAAGGAGATCTCATGGGCAATATGGGTGGGGGAGAGAGGAGGAGGGAGAGGGTGCTGCGTTCTCCAGCATGTCTCTCCTTTTGCTCTGCAGGGTCTGCCATGAAGGAGACCGCATGGGCACTGCGGGTGAGGGAGAGAGGAGGAGGGAGAGGGCGCTGCTTTCACCAGCATGTCTCTCCTTTTGCTCTGCAGGGTGGGCCCTGAAGGAGACGTTATGGGCACTGAGTGGGGGGGGAGGAGGGAGAGGGTGCTGCTTTCCCCAGCATGTCACTCCTTTTCATACTCCAGGTTATGCCCTGAAGGAGACCACATGGGCACTGCGGGTGGGGGAGCGAGGAGGAGGGAGAGGGCGCTGCTTTCCCCAGCATGTCTCTTCTTTTGCTCTGCAGGGTGGGCCCTGAAGGAGACATTATGGGCACTGCGGGTGGGGGTGCGAGGAGGAGTGGGGAGAGGGTGCTGCTTCCCTCAGCATGTCTCTCCTTTTGCTCTGAGGGTGGGCTCTGAAGGAGACCTCATGGGCACTGCGGGTGGGGGAGCGAGGAGGAGGGAGAGGGTGCTGCTTTCCCCAGCATGTCTCTTCTTTTGCTCTGCAGGGTGGGCCCTGAAGGAGACATTATGGGCACTGCGGGTGGGGGAGAGGAGGAGGAGGAAGAGGGCGCTGCTTGCCCCAGCATGTTTCTCCTTTTGCTCTGCAGGGTGGGCCCTGAAGGAGAATTCATGGGCACTCCGGGTGGGGGAGGGAGGAGGAGGGAGAGGGTGATGCTTTCCAGCATGTCTCTCCTTTTGCTCTTCACAGTGGGCCCTGAAAGAGACATTATGGGCACTGCGGTTGTGGGAGAGAGGAGGAGGGAGAGGGCGCTGCTTTCCCCAGCATGTCTCTCCTTTTGCTCTGCAGGGTGGGCCCTGAAGGAGACATTATGGGCACTGCGGGTGGGGGGAGAGAGGAGGAGGGAGAGGATGCTGCTTTCCCCAGCATGTCTCTCCTTTTGCTCTGCACGGTGGGCCCTGAAGGAGACATTATGGGCACTGCGGGTGGGGGAGAAAGGAGGAGGAGGAGAGTGCGCTGCTTTCCCCAGCATGTCTTTCCTTTTACTCTGCAGGGTGGGCCATGAAGGAGACGTTATGGGCACTGCGGGTGGTGGAGAGAGGAGGGGGGAGAGGGCGCTGCTTTCCCCATGTCTCTCCTTTTGCTTTGCAGAGTGGGCCCTGAAGGAGACGTTATGGGCACTGCGGGTGATGCAGAGAGGAGGGGGGAGAGGCAGCTGCTTTCCCCAGCATGTCTCTCCTTTTGCTCTGCAGTGTGGGTCCTGAAGGAAACGTTATGGGCACTGCAGGTGGGGGAGAGAGGAGGAGGGAGAAGGCGCGGCTTTCCCCAGCATGTCTCTCCTTTTGTTCTGCAGGGTGGGCCCTGAAGGAGATGTTATGGGCACTGCGGGTGGGAGAGAGAGGAGGAGGAGGGAGAGCACGCTGCCTTCCCCAGCATGTCTCTCCTTTCGCTCTGAAGGGTGGGCCCTGAAGTAGACCTTGTTGTCACTCAGGTGGGGGTGAGAGGAGGAGGGAGAGGACCCTGCTTTCCACAGCATGTCTCTCCTTTCGCTCTGCAGGGTGGGCCCTGAAGGAGACATTATGGGACTGCGGGTGGGGGAGAGAGGAGGAGGAGGGAGAGGGCACTGCTTTCCCCAGCATGTCTCTCTGTTTGCTCTGCAGGGTGGGCCGTGAAGGAGACATTATGGGCACTGCAGTTGGGGGAGAGAGGAGAGAGAGGGTGCTGCTTTCCCCAGCATGTCTCTCCTTTTGCTCTGCAGGGTGGCTCCTGAAGGAGACATTATGGGCACTGCGGGAGGGGGGAGAGTGGAGGAGGGAGAAGGCGCTGCTTTCCCCAGCATGTCTCTCCTTTTGCTCTGCACGGTGGACCCTGAAGGAGACATTATGGGCACTGCGGGTGGGGGAGAAAGGAGGAGGAGGAGAGGGCGCTGCTTTCCCCAGCATGTCTCTCCTTTTGCTCTGCAGGGTGGGCCCGGAAGGAGACATAATGGGCACTTCGGGAGGGGGAGAGAGGAGGTGGGAGAGGGTGCTGCTTTCCCCAGCATGTCTCACCTTTTGCTCAGCAGGGTGTGCCCTGAAGGAGACATTATGGGCACTGCGGGTGGGGGAGAGAGAAGGAGGGAGAGGGCGCTGCTTTCCCCAGCATGTCTCTCATTTTGCTCTGCAGAGTGGGCCCTGAAGGAGACGTTATGGGCACTGCGGGTGATGCAGAGAGGAGGGGGGAGAGGCAGCTGCTTTCCCCAGCATGTCTCTCCTTTTGTTCTGCAGTGTGGGCCCTGAAGGAGATGTTATGGGCACTGCGGGTGGGAGAGAGAGGAGGAGGAGGGAGAGCACGCTGCCTTCCCCAGCATGTCTCTCCTTTCGCTCTGAAGGGTGGGCCCTGAAGTAGACCTTGTTGTCACTCAGGTGGGGGTGAGAGGAGGAGGGAGAGGACCCTGCTTTCCACAGCATGTCTCTCCTTTCGCTCTGCAGGGTGGGCCCTGAAGGAGACATTATGGGACTGCGGGTGGGGGAGAGAGGAGGAGGAGGGAGAGGGCACTGCTTTCCCCAGCATGTCTCTCTGTTTGCTCTGCAGGGTGGGCCGTGAAGGAGACATTATGGGCACTGCAGTTGGGGGAGAGAGGAGAGAGAGGGTGCTGCTTTACCCAGCATGTCTCTCCTTTTGCTCTGCAGGGTGGCTCCTGAAGGAGACATTATGGGCACTGCGGGAGGGGGGAGAGTGGAGGAGGGAGAAGGCGCTGCTTTCCCCAGCATGTCTCTCCTTTTGCTCTGCACGGTGGACCCTGAAGGAGACATTATGGGCACTGCGGGTGGGGGAGAAAGGAGGAGGAGGAGAGGGCGCTGCTTTCCCCAGCATGTCTCTCCTTTTGCTCTGCAGGGTGGGCCCGGAAGGAGACATAATGGGCACTTCGGGAGGGGGAGAGAGGAGGTGGGAGAGGGTGCTGCTTTCCCCAGCATGTCTCACCTTTTGCTCAGCAGGGTGGGCCCTGAAGGAGACATTATGGGCACTGCGGGTGGGGGAGAGAGAAGGAGGGAGAGGGCGCTGCTTTCCCCAGCATGTCTCTCATTTTGCTCTGCAGAGTGGGCCCTGAAGGAGAAGTCATGGGCACTCCGGGTGGGGGAGGGAGGAGGAGGGAGAGGGTGATGCTTTCCAGCATGTCTCTCCTTTTGCTCTTCACAGTGGGCCCTGAAGGAGACGTTATGGGCACCGCGGGTGGGAGAGAGAGGAGGAGGAGGGAGAGGGCGCTGCTTTCCCCAGCATGTCTCTCCTTTTGCTCTGAAGGGTGGGCCCTGAAGGAGACATTATGGGCACTGCGGCTGGGGGAGAGAGGAGGAGGAAGAGGGCGCTGCTTTCCCAAGCATGTTTGTCCTTTTGCTCTGCAGGGTGTGCCCTGAAGGAGACATTATGGGCACTACTGGTGGGGGGAGAGAGGAGGAGGGAGAGGGCGCTGCTTTCCCCAGCATGTCTCTCCTTTTGCTCTGCAGGGTGGGCCCTGAAGGAGACCTCATGGGCACTGCGGGTGGGGAGAGAGGAGGAGGGAGACTCTCCTTTTCCTCTGCAGGGTGGGCCCTGAAGGAGACATTATGGGCACTGCGGGTGGGGGTGAGAGGAGGAGGGAGAGGGTGCTGCTTTCCCCATCATGTCTCTTCTTTTGCTCTGCAGGGTGGGCGCTGAAGGAGATCTCATGGGCAATATGGGTGCGGGAGAGAGGAGGAGGGAGAGGGTGCTGCGTTCTCCAGCATGTCTCTCCTTTTGCTTTGCAGGGTGGGTCCTGAAGGAGACATTATGGGCACTGTGGCTGGGGGAGAGAGGAGGAGGAAGAGGGCACTGCTTTCCCCAGCATGTCTGTCCTTTTGCTCTGCAGGGTGTGCCCTGAAGGAGACATTATGGGCACAGCGGGTGTGGGGAGAGAGGAGGAGGCAGAGGGCGCTGCTTTCCCCAGCATGTCTCTCCTTTTGCTCTGCAGGGTGGGCCCTGAAGGAGACCTCATGGGCACTGCGGGTGGGGGAGAGAGGAGGAGGGAGACTCTCCTTTTCCTCTGCAGGGTGGGCCCTGAAGGAGACATTATGGGCACTATGGGTGGGGGTGAGAGGAGGAGGGAGAGGGCGCTGCTTTCCCCAGCATGTCTCCCCTTTTGCTCTGTAGGGTGGGTGCTGAAGGAGATCTCATGGGCAATATGGGTGGGGGAGAGAGGAGGAGGGAGAGGGTGCTGCGTTCTCCAGCATGTCTCTCCTTTTGCTCTGCAGGGTCTGCCCTGAAGGAGACCGCATGGGCACTGCGGGTGAGGGAGAGAGGAGGAGGGAGAGGGCGCTGCTTTCACCAGCATGTCTCTCCTTTTGCTCTGCAGGGTGGGCCCTGAAGGAGACGTTATGGGCACTGAGTGGGGGGGGAGGAGGGAGAGGGTGCTGCTTTCCCCAGCATGTCACTCCTTTTCATACTCCAGGTTATGCCCTGAAGGAGACCACATGGGCACTGCGGGTGGGGGAGCGAGGAGGAGGGAGAGGGCGCTGCTTTCCCCAGCATGTCTCTTCTTTTGCTCTGCAGGGTGGGCCCTGAAGGAGACATTATGGGCACTGCGGGTGGGGGTGCGAGGAGGAGTGGGGAGAGGGTGCTGCTTCCCTCAGCATGTCTCTCCTTTTGCTCTGAGGGTGGGCTCTGAAGGAGACCTCATGGGCACTGCGGGTGGGGGAGCGAGGAGGAGGGAGAGGGTGCTGCTTTCCCCAGCATGTCTCTTCTTTTGCTCTGCAGGGTGGGCCCTGAAGGAGACATTATGGGCACTGCGGGTGGGGGAGAGGAGGAGGAGGAAGAGGGCGCTGCTTGCCCCAGCATGTTTCTCCTTTTGCTCTGCAGGGTGGGCCCTGAAGGAGAATTCATGGGCACTCCGGGTGGGGGAGGGAGGAGGAGGGAGAGGGTGATGCTTTCCAGCATGTCTCTCCTTTTGCTCTTCACAGTGGGCCCTGAAAGAGACATTATGGGCACTGCGGTTGTGGGAGAGAGGAGGAGGGAGAGGGCGCTGCTTTCCCCAGCATGTCTCTCCTTTTGCTCTGCAGGGTGGGCCCTGAAGGAGACATTATGGGCACTGCGGGTGGGGGGAGAGAGGAGGAGGGAGAGGATGCTGCTTTCCCCAGCATGTCTCTCCTTTTGCTCTGCACGGTGGGCCCTGAAGGAGACATTATGGGCACTGCGGGTGGGGGAGAAAGGAGGAGGAGGAGAGTGCGCTGCTTTCCCCAGCATGTCTTTCCTTTTACTCTGCAGGGTGGGCCATGAAGGAGACGTTATGGGCACTGCGGGTGGTGGAGAGAGGAGGGGGGAGAGGGCGCTGCTTTCCCCATGTCTCTCTTTTTGCTTTGCAGAGTGGGCCCTGAAGGAGACGTTATGGGCACTGCGGGTGATGCAGAGAGGAGGGGGGAGAGGCAGCTGCTTTCCCCAGCATGTCTCTCCTTTTGCTCTGCAGTGTGGGTCCTGAAGGAAACGTTATGGGCACTGCAGGTGGGGGAGAGAGGAGGAGGGAGAAGGCGCGGCTTTCCCCAGCATGTCTCTCCTTTTGTTCTGCAGGGTGGGCCCTGAAGGAGATGTTATGGGCACTGCGGGTGGGAGAGAGAGGAGGAGGAGGGAGAGCACGCTGCCTTCCCCAGCATGTCTCTCCTTTCGCTCTGAAGGGTGGGCCCTGAAGTAGACCTTGTTGTCACTCAGGTGGGGGTGAGAGGAGGAGGGAGAGGACCCTGCTTTCCACAGCATGTCTCTCCTTTCGCTCTGCAGGGTGGGCCCTGAAGGAGACATTATGGGACTGCGGGTGGGGGAGAGAGGAGGAGGAGGGAGAGGGCACTGCTTTCCCCAGCATGTCTCTCTGTTTGCTCTGCAGGGTGGGCCGTGAAGGAGACATTATGGGCACTGCAGTTGGGGGAGAGAGGAGAGAGAGGGTGCTGCTTTCCCCAGCATGTCTCTCCTTTTGCTCTGCAGGGTGGCTCCTGAAGGAGACATTATGGGCACTGCGGGAGGGGGGAGAGTGGAGGAGGGAGAAGGCGCTGCTTTCCCCAGCATGTCTCTCCTTTTGCTCTGCACGGTGGACCCTGAAGGAGACATTATGGGCACTGCGGGTGGGGGAGAAAGGAGGAGGAGGAGAGGGCGCTGCTTTCCCCAGCATGTCTCTCCTTTTGCTCTGCAGGGTGGGCCCGGAAGGAGACATAATGGGCACTTCGGGAGGGGGAGAGAGGAGGTGGGAGAGGGTGCTGCTTTCCCCAGCATGTCTCACCTTTTGCTCAGCAGGGTGTGCCCTGAAGGAGACATTATGGGCACTGCGGGTGGGGGAGAGAGAAGGAGGGAGAGGGCGCTGCTTTCCCCAGCATGTCTCTCATTTTGCTCTGCAGAGTGGGCCCTGAAGGAGACGTTATGGGCACTGCGGGTGATGCAGAGAGGAGGGGGGAGAGGCAGCTGCTTTCCCCAGCATGTCTCTCCTTTTGTTCTGCAGTGTGGGCCCTGAAGGAGATGTTATGGGCACTGCGGGTGGGAGAGAGAGGAGGAGGAGGGAGAGCACGCTGCCTTCCCCAGCATGTCTCTCCTTTCGCTCTGAAGGGTGGGCCCTGAAGTAGACCTTGTTGTCACTCAGGTGGGGGTGAGAGGAGGAGGGAGAGGACCCTGCTTTCCACAGCATGTCTCTCCTTTCGCTCTGCAGGGTGGGCCCTGAAGGAGACATTATGGGACTGCGGGTGGGGGAGAGAGGAGGAGGAGGGAGAGGGCACTGCTTTCCCCAGCATGTCTCTCTGTTTGCTCTGCAGGGTGGGCCGTGAAGGAGACATTATGGGCACTGCAGTTGGGGGAGAGAGGAGAGAGAGGGTGCTGCTTTCCCCAGCATGTCTCTCCTTTTGCTCTGCAGGGTGGCTCCTGAAGGAGACATTATGGGCACTGCGGGAGGGGGGAGAGTGGAGGAGGGAGAAGGCGCTGCTTTCCCCAGCATGTCTCTCCTTTTGCTCTGCACGGTGGACCCTGAAGGAGACATTATGGGCACTGCGGGTGGGGGAGAAAGGAGGAGGAGGAGAGGGCGCTGCTTTCCCCAGCATGTCTCTCCTTTTGCTCTGCAGGGTGGGCCCGGAAGGAGACATAATGGGCACTTCGGGAGGGGGAGAGAGGAGGTGGGAGAGGGTGCTGCTTTCCCCAGCATGTCTCACCTTTTGCTCAGCAGGGTGGGCCCTGAAGGAGACATTATGGGCACTGCGGGTGGGGGAGAGAGAAGGAGGGAGAGGGCGCTGCTTTCCCCAGCATGTCTCTCATTTTGCTCTGCAGAGTGGGCCCTGAAGGAGACCTCATGGGCACTGCAAGTGGGGGAGAGAGGAGGAGGGAGAGGGCGCTGCTTTCCCCAGCATGTCTCTCCTTTGTCTCTGCACGATGGGTCCTGAAGGAGACTTTATGGGCACTGCGGGTGGTGGAGAGAGGAGGGGGGAGAGGGTACTGCTTTCCCCAGCATGTCTCTCCTTTTGCTCTGCAGGGTGGGCCCTGAAGGAGATATTATGGGCACTGCGGGTGGGGGAGAGAGGAGGTGGGAGAGGGCGCTGCTTTCGCCAGCATGTCTGTCCTTTTGCTCTGCAGGGTGTGCCCTGAAGGAGACATTATGGGCACTGCGGGTGCGGGGAGAGAGGAGGAGGGAGAGGGCGCTGCTTTTCCCAGCATGTCTCTCCTTTTGCTCTGCAGGGTGGGCCTTGAAGGAGACCTCATGGACACGGCGGGTGGGGGAGAGAGGAGGAGGGAGACGCTCCTTTTCCTCTGCAGGGTGGGCCTTGAAGGAGACATTATGGGCACTGCGGGTGGGGGTGAGAGGAGGAGGGAGAGGGCGCTGCTTTCCCCAGCATGTCTCTCCTTTTGCTCTGCAGGGTGGGCGCTGACGGAGATCTCATGGGCAATATGGGTGGGGGAGAGAGGAGGAGGGAGAGGGTGCTGCGTTCTCCAGCATGTCTCTCCTTTTGCTCTGCAGGGTCGGCCCTGAAGGAGACCTCATGGGCACTGCGGGTGAGGGAGAGAGGAGGAGGGAGAGGGCGTTGCTTTCCCCAGCATGTCTCTCCTTTTGCTCTGCAGGGTGGGCCCTGAAGGAGACGTTATGGGCACTGAGGGTGGGGGTGGGAGAGGATGGAGAGGGTGCTGCTTTCCCCAGCATGTCCCTCCTTTTCATCTGCAGGGTGGGCGCTGAAGGAGACCTCATGGGCACTGCGGGTGGGGGAGCGAGGAGGAGGGAGAGGGCGCTGCTTTCCCCAGCATGTCTCTTCTTTTGCTCTGCAGGGTGGGCCTTGAAGGAGACATTATGGGCACTGCGGGTGGGGGTGCGAGAAGGAGGGGGGAGAGGGTGCTGCTTCCCCCAGCATGTCTCTCCTTTTGCTCTGCAGGGTGGGTCCTGAAGGATACCTCATGGGCACTCCGGGTGGGGGAGCGAGGAGGAGGGAGAGTGTGCTGCTTTACCCAGCATGTCTCTTCTTTTGCTCTGCAGGGTGGGCCCTGAAGGAGGCATTATGGGCACTGCGGGTGGGGAAGAGGAGGAGGAGGGAGAGGGTCATGCTTTCCAGCATGTCTCTCCTTTTGCTCTTCACAGTGGGCCCTGAAGGAGACGTTATGGGCACCGCCGGTGGGAGAGAGAGGAGGAGGAGGGAGAGGGCGCTGCTTTCCCCAGCATGTCTCTCCTTTTGCTCTGCAGGGTGGGCCCTGAAGGAGACATTATGGGCACTGCGGCTGGGGGAGAGAGGAGGAGGAAGAGGGCGCTGCTTTCACAAGCATGTTTGTCCTTTTGCTCTGCAGGGTGTGCCCTGAAGGAGACATTATGGGCACTACTGGTGGGGGGAGAGAGGAGGAGGGAGAGGGCGCTGCTTTCCCCAGCATGTCTCTCCTTTTGCTCTGCAGGGTGGGCCCTGAAGGAGACCTCATGGGCACTGCGGGTGGGGAGAGAGGAGGAGGGAGTCTCTCCTTTTCCTCTGCAGTTTGGGTCCTGAAGGAGACATTATGGGCACTGCGGGTGGGGGTGAGAGGAGGAGGGAGAGGGCGCTGCTTTCCCCATCATGTCTCTTCTTTTGCTCTGCAGGGTGGGCGCTGAAGGAGATCTCATGGGCAATATGGGTGGGGGAGAGAGGAGGAGGGAGAGGGTGCTGCGTTCTCCAGCATGTCTCTCCTTTTGCTTTGCAGAGTGAGTCCTGAAGGAGACATTATGGGCACTGCGGCTGGAGGAGAGAGGAGGAGGAAGAGGGCACTGCTTTCCCCAGCATGTCTGTCCTTTTGCTCTGCAGGGTGTGCCCTGAAGGAGACATTATGGGCACAGCGGGTGTGGGGAGAGAGGAGGAGGGAGAGGGTGCTGCTTTCTCCAGCATGTCCCTCCTTTTGCTCTGCAGGGTGGGCCCTGAAGGAGACCTCATGGGCACTGCGGGTGGGGGAGAGAGGAGGAGGGCGAGGGCGCTGCTTTCCCCAGCATGTCTCTCCTTTTGCTCTGCAGGGTGGGCCCTGAAGGAGACCTCATGGGCACTGCGGGTGGGGGAGAGAGGAGGAGGGAAACTCTCCTATTCCCCTGCAGGGTGGGCCCTGAAAGAGACATTATGGGCACTGCGGGTGGGGGTGAGAGGAGGAGGGAGAGGGCGCTGCTTTCCCCAGCATGTCTCTCCTTTTGCTCTGCAGGGTGGGCCCTGAAGGAGACCTCATGGGCACTGCGGGTGGGGGAGAGAGGAGGAGGGAAACTCTCCTATTCCCCTGCAGGGTCAGCCCTGACAGAGACCTCATGGGCACTGCAGGTGAGGAAGAGAGGAGGAGGGAGAGGGCGCTGCTTTCCCCAGCATATCTCTCCTTTTGCTCTGCAGGGTGGGCCCTGACGGAGACGTTATGGGCACTGAGGGTGGGGGGGAGGGAGAGGGTGCTGCTTTCCCCAGCATGTCTCTCCTTTTCATCTGCAGGGTGGGCCCTGAAGGAGACCTCATGGGCAATGCGGGTGGGGGAGCGAGGAGGAGGTAGAGGGCGCTGCTTTCCCCAGCATGTCTCTTCTTTTGCTCTGCAGGGTGGCCCCTGAAGGAGACATTATGGGCACTGCGGGTGGGGGTGCGAGGAGGAGGGGGGAGAGGGTGCCGCTTCCCCCAGCATGTTTCTCCGTTTGCTCTTAAGGGTGGGCCCTGAAGGAGACCTCATGAGCACTGCGGGTGGGGGAGAGAGGAGGAGGGAGAGGGTGCTGCTTTCCCCAGCATGTCTCTTCTTTTGCTCTGCAGGGTGGGCCCTGAAGGAGACATTATGGGCACTGCGGGTGCGGGAGAGGAGGAGGAGGGAGAGGGCGCTGCTTGCCCCAGCATGTTTCTACTTTTGCTCTGCAGGGTGGGCCCTGAAGGAGACATCATGGGCACTCCGGGTGTGGGAGGGAGGAGGAGGGAGAGGGTGATGCTTTTCAGCATGTCTCTACTTTTGCTCTGCAGGGTGGGCCCTGCAGGAGATATTATAGGCAAAGCAGGTGGTGGAGAGAGGAGGAGGGAGGGGGCGCTGCTTTCCCCAGCATGTCTCTCCTTTTGCTCTGCTGAGTGGGCCCTGCAGGAGATATTATGGGCACTGCGGGTGGTGGAGAGAGGAGGATGGAGAGGGCACTGCTTTCCATAGTATGTCTCTCCTTTTGCTCTGCAGGGTGGGCCCTGAAGGAGACGTTATAGGCACTGTGGTTGTCGGAGAGAGGAGGAGGGAGAGGGCGCTGCTTTCCGCAGCATGTCGCTCCTTTTGCTCTGCAGGGTGGGCCCTGAAGGAGACATTATGGGCATTGCGGGTGGGGGGAGAGAGGAGGGGGGAGAGGACGCTGCTTTCCCCAGCATGTCTCTCCTTTTCCTCTGCATGGTGGGCCCTGAAGGAGACATTATGGGCACTGCGGGTGGGGGAGAGAGGAGGAGAGTGTGCTGCTTTCCCCAGCATGTCTTTCCTTTTGCTCTGCAGGGTGGGCCATGAAGGAGACGTTATGGGCATTGCGGGTGGTGGAGAGAGGAGGGGGGAGAGGGCGCTGCTTTCCCCAGCATGTCTCTCGTTTTGCTCTGCAGAGTGGGCCCTGAAGGAGACATTATGGGCACTGCGGGTGTTGGAGAGAGGAGGGGGGAGAGGCAGCTGCTTTCCCTAGCATGTCTCTCCTTTTGTTCTGCAGGGTGGGCCCTGAAGGAGACGTTATGGGCACTGCGGGTGGGGAAGAGGAGGAGGGAGAGCGCGCTGCTTGCCCCAGCATGTTTCTCCTTTTGCTCTGCAGGGTGGGCCCTGAAGGAGAATTCATGGGCACTCCGGGTGGGGGAGGGAGGAGGAGGGAGAGGGTGATGCTTTCCAGCATGTCTCTCCTTTTGCTCTTCACAGTGGGCCCTGAAGGAGACGTTATGGGCACCGCGGGTGGGAGAGAGAGGAGGAGGAGGGAGAGGGCGCTGCTTTCCCCAGCATGTCTCTCCTTTTGCTCTGCAGGTTGGGCCCTGAAGGAGACATTATGGGCACTGCGGCTGGGGGAGAGAGAAGGAGGAAGAGGGCGCTGCTTTCCCCAGCATGTTTGTCCTTTTGCTCTGCAGGGTGTGCCCTGAAGGAGACATTATGGGCACTGCGGCTGGGGGAGAGAGGAGGAGGAAGAGGGCACTGCTTTCCCCAGCATGTCTCTCCTTTTGCTCTGCAGGGTGGACCCTGAAGGAGACCTCATGGGCACTGCGGGTGGGGGAGAGAGGAGGAGGGAAACTCTCCTATTCCCCTGCAGGGTGGGCCCTGAAGGAGACATTATGGGCACTGCGGGTGGGGGTGAGAGGAGGAGGGAGAGGGCGCTGCTTTCCCCAGCATGTCTCTCCTTTTGCTCTGCAGGGTGGGTGCTGAAGGAGATCTCATGGGCACTGCGGGGGGTGGAGAGAGGAGGGGGAGAGGGTACTGCTTTCCCCAGCATGTCTCTCCTTTTGCTCTGCAGGGTGGGCCCTGAAGGAGATATTATGAGCACTGCGGGTGGGGGAGAGAGGAGGTGGGAGAGGGCGCTGCTTTCGCCAGCATGTCTGTCCTTTTGCTCTGCAGGGTGTGCCCTGAAGGAGACATTATGGGCACTGCGGGTGTGGGGAGAGAGGAGGAGTGAGAGGGTGCTGCTTTCCCCAGCATGTCTCTCCTTTTGCTCTGCAGGGTGGGCCCTGAAGGAGACCTCATGGGCACTGCGGGTGGGGGAGAGAGGAGGAGGGAGACGCTCCTTTTCCTCTGCAGGGTGGGCCTTGAAGGAGACATTATGGGCACTGCGGGTGGGGGTGAGAGGAGGAGGGAGAGGGCGCTGCTTTCCCCAGCATGTCTCTCCTTTTGCTCTGCAGGGTGGGCGCTGACAGAGATCTCATGGGCAATATGGGTGGGGGAGAGAGGAGGAGGGAGAGGGTGCTGCGTTCTCCAGCATGTCTCTCCTTTTGCTCTGCAGGGTCGGCCCTGAAGGAGACCTCATGGGCACTGCGGGTGAGGGAGAGAGGAGGAGGGAGAGGGCGTTGCTTTCCCCAGCATGTCTCTCCTTTTGCTCTGCAGGGTGGGCTCTGAAGGAGACGTTATGGGCACTGAGGGTGGGGGTGGGGGAGGAGGGAGAGGGTGCTGCTTTCCCTAGCATGTCTCTCCTTTTCATCTGCAGGGTGGGCCCTGAAGGAGACCTCATGGGCACTGCGGTTGGAGGAGCGAGGAGGAGGGAGAGGGCGCTGCTTTCCCCAGCATGTCTCTTCTTTTGCTCTGCAGGGTGGGCCTTGAAGGAGACATTATGGGCACTGCGGGTGGGGGTGCGAGAAGGAGGGGGGAGAGGGTGCTGCTTCCCCCAGCATGTCTCTCCTTTTGCTCTGCAGGGTGGGTCCTGAAGGAGACCTCATGGGCACTGCGGGTGGGGGAGCGAGGAGGAGGGAGAGGGTGCTGCTTTACCCAGCATGTCTCTTCTTTTGCTCTGCAGGGTGGGCCCTGAAGGAGGCATTATGGGCACTGCTGGTGGGGAAGAGGAGGAGGAGGGAGAGCGTGCTGCTTGCCCCAGCATGTTTCTCCTTTTGCTCTGCAGGGTGGGCCCTGAAGGAGAATTCATGGGCACTCCGGGTGGGGGAGGGAGGAGGAGGGAGAGGGTGATGCTTTCCAGCATGTCTCTCCTTTTGCTCTTCACAGTGGGCCCTGAAGGAGACGTTATGGGCACCGCGGGTGGGAGAGAGAGGAGGAGGAGGGAGAGGGCGCTGCTTTCCCCAGCATGTCTCTCCTTTTGCTCTGCAGGGTGGGCCCTGAAGGAGACATTATGGGCACTACTGGTGGGGGGAGAGAGGAGGAGGGAGAGGGCGCTGCTTTACGCAGCATGTCTCTCCTTTTGCTCTGCAGAGTGGGCCCTGAAGGAGACCTCATGGGCACTGCGGGTGGGGAGAGAGGAGGAGGGAGACTCTCCTTTTCCTCTGCAGGGTGGGCCCTGAAGGAGACATTATGGGCACTGCGGGTGGGGGTGAGAGGAGGAGGGAGAGGGCGCTGCTTTCCCCATCATGTCTCTTCTTTTGCTCTGCAGGGTGGGCGCTGAAGGAGATCTCATGGGCAATATGGGTGGGGGAGAGAGGAGGAGGGAGAGGGTGCTGCGTTCTCCAGCATGTCTCTCCTTTTGCTTTACAGGGTGGGTCCTGAAGGAGACATTATGGGCACTGCGGCTGGGGGAGAGAGGTGGAGGAAGAGGGCACTGCTTTCCCCAGCATGTCTGTCCTTTTGCTCTGCAGGGTGTGCCCTGAAGGAAACATTATGGGCACAGCGGGTGTGGGGAGAGAGGAGGAGGGAGAGGGCGCTGCTTTCCCCAGCATGTCTCTCCTTTTGCTCTGCAGGGTGGGCCCTGAAGGAGACCTCATGGGCACTGCGGGTGGGGGAGAGAGGAGGAGGGCGAGGGCGCTGCTTTCCCCAGCATGTCTCTCCTTTTGCTCTGCAGGGTGGGCCCTGAAGGAGACCTCATGGGCACTGCGGGTGGGGGAGAGAGGAGGAGGGAAACTCTCCTATTCCCCTGCAGGGTGGGCCCTGAAGGAGACATTATGGGCACTGCGGGTGGGGGTGAGAGGAGGAGGGAGAGGGCGCTGCTTTCCCCAGCATGTCTCTCCTTTTGCTCTGTAGGGTGGGTGCTGAAGGAGATCTCATGGGCAATATGGGTGGGGGAGAGAGGAGGAGGGAGAGGGTGCTGCGTTCTCCAGCATGTCTCTCCTTTTGCTCTGCAGGGTCGGCCCTGACAGAGACCTCATGGGCACTGCGGGTGAGGAAGAGAGGAGGATGGAGAGGGCGCTGCTTTCCCCAGCATATCTCTCCTTTTGCTCTGCAGGGTGGGCCCTGAAGGAGACGTTATGGGCACTGAGGGTGGGGGGAGGGAGAGGGTGCTGCTTTCCCCAGCATGTCTCTCCTTTTCATCTGTAGGGTGGGCCCTGAAGGAGACCTCATGGGCAATGCGGGTGGGGGAGAGAGGAGGAGGGAGAGGGCGCTGCTTTCCCCAGCATGTCTCTTCTTTTGCTCTGCAGGGTGGGCCCTGAAGGAGACATTATGGGCACTGCGGGTGGGGGTGCGAGGAGGAGGGGGGAGAGGGTGCCGCTTCCCCCAGCATGTTTCTCCGTTTGCTCTGCAGGGTGGGCCCTGAAGGAGACCTCATGAGCACTGCGGGTGGGGGAGAGAGGAGGAGGGAGAGGGTGCTGCTTTCCCCAGCATGTCTCTTCTTTTGCTCTGCAGGGTGGGCCCTGAAGGAGACATTATGGGCACTGCGGGTGGGGGAGAGGAGGAGGAGGGAGAGGGCGCTGCTTGCCCCAGCATGTTTCTACTTTTGCTCTGCAGGGTGGGCCCTGAAGGAGACGTCATGGGCACTCCGGGTGTGGGAGGGAGGAGGAGGGAGAGGGTGATGCTTTTCAGCATGTCTCTCCTTTTGCTCTGCAGGGTGGGCCCTGCAGGAGATATTATAGGCAGAGCAGGTGGGGGAGAGAGGAGGAGGGAGGGGGCGCTGCTTTCCCCAGCATGTCTCTCCTTTTGCTTTGCTGAGTGGGCCCTGCAGGAGATATTATGGGCACTGCGGGTGGTGGAGAGAGGAGGATGGAGAGAGCACTGCTTTCCATAGTATGTCTCTCCTTTTGCTCTGCAGGGTGGGCCCTGAAGGAGACGTTATAGGCACTGTGGTTGTCGGAGAGAGGAGGAGGGAGAGGGCGCTACTTTCCGCAGCATGTCGCTCCTTTTGCTCTGCAGGGTGGGCCCTGAAGGAGACATTATGGGCACTGCGGATGGAGGGAGAGAGGAGGAGGGAGAGGACGCTGCTTTCCCCAGCATGTCTCTCCTTTTTCTCTGCACGGTGGGCCCTGAAGGAGACATTATGGGCACTGCGGGTGGGGGAGAGAGGAGGAGAGTGCGCTGCTTTCCCCAGCATGTCTTTCCTTTTGCTCTGCAGGGTGGGCCATGAAGGAGACGTTATGGGCATTGCGGGTGGTGGAGAGAGGAGGGGGGAGAGGGTGCTGCTTTCCCTAGCATGTCTCTCCTTTTGCTCTGCAGAGTGGGCCCTGAAGGAGACGTTATGGGCACTGCGGGTGGGGAAGAGGAGGAGGAGGGAGTGCGCGCTGCTTGCCCCAGCATGTTTCTCCTTTTGCTCTGCAGGGTGGGCCCTGAAGGAGAATTCATGGGCACTCCTGGTGGGGGAGGGAGGAGGAGGGAGAGGGTGATGCTTTCCAGCATGTCTCTCCTTTTGCTCTTCACAGTGGGCCCTGAAGGAGACGTTATGGGCACCGCGGGTGGGAGAGAGAGAAGGAGGAGGGAGAGGGCGCTGCTTTCCCCAGCATGTTTGTCCTTTTGCTCTGCAGGGTGTGCCCTGAAGGAGACATTATGGGCACTACTGGTGGGGGGAGAGAGGAGGAGGGAGAGGGCGCTGCTTTCCCCAGCATGTCTCTCCTTTTGCTCTGCAGGGTGGGCCCTGAAGAAGACCTCATGGGCACTGCGGGTGGGGGAGAGAGGAGGAGGGAGACTCTCCTTTTCCTCTGCAGGGTGGGCCCTGAAGGAGACATTATGGGCACTGCGGGTGGGGGTGAGAGGAGGAGGGAGAGGGCGCTGCTTTCCCCAGCATGTCTCTTCTTTTGCTCTGCAGGGTGGGCGCTGAAGGAGATCTCTTGGGCAATATGGGTGGGGGAGAGAGAAGGAGGGAGAGGGTGCTGCGTTCTCCAGCATGTCTCTCCTTTTGCTTTGCAGGGTGGGTCCTGAAGGAGACATTATGGGCACTGCGGCTGGGGGAGAGAGGAGGAGGAAGAGGGCACTGCTTTCCCCAGCATGTCTGTCCTTTTGCTCTGCAGGGTGTGCCCTGAAGGAGACATTATGGGCACAGCGGGTGTGTGGAGAGAGGAGGAGGGAGAGGGCGCTGCTTTCCCCAGCATGTCTCTCCTTTTGCTCTGCAGGGTGGGCCCTGAAGGAGACCTCATGGGCACTGCGGGTGGGGGAGAGAGAAGGAGGGCGAGGGCGCTGCTTTCCCCAGCATGTCTCTCCTTTTGCTCTGCAGGGTGGGCCCTGAAGGAGACCTCATGGGCACTGCGGGTGGGGGAGAGAGGAGAAGGGAAACTCTCCTATTCCCCTGCAGGGTGGGCCCTGAAGGAGACATTATGGGCACTGCGGGTGGGGGTGAGAGGAGGAGGGAGAGGGCGCTGCTTTCCCCAGCATGTCTCTCCTTTTGCTCTGCAGGGTGGGCGCTGAAGGAGATCTCATGGGCAATATGGGTGGGGGAGAGAGGAGGCGGGAGAGGGTGCTGCGTTCTCCAGCATGTCTCTCCTTTTGCTCTGCAGGCTCGGCCCTGACAGAGACCTCATGGGCACTGCGGGTGAGGAAGAGAGGAGGAGGGAGAGGGTGATGCTTTCCCCAGCATATCTCTCCTTTTGCTCTGCAGGGTGGGCCCTGAAGGAGACGTTATGGGCACTGAGGGTGGGGGAGCGAGGAGGAGGGAGAGGGCGCTGCTTTCCCCAGCATGTCTCTTCTTTTGCTCTGCAGGGTGGGCCCTGAAGGAGACATTATGGGCACTGCGGGTGGGGGTGCGAGGAGGAGGGGGGAGAGGGTGCCGCTTCCCCCAGCATGTCTCTCCTTTTGCTATGCAGGCTCGACCCTGACAGAGACCTCATGGGCACTGCGGGTGAGGAAGAGAGGAGGAGGGAGAGGGTGCTGCTTTCCCCAGCATGTCTCTCCTTTTCATCTGCAGGGTGGGCCCTGAAGGAGACCTCATGGGCAATGCGGGTGGGGGAGCGAGGAGGAGGGAGAGGGCGCTGCTTTCCCCAGCATGTCTCTTCTTTTGCTCTGCAGGGTGGGCCCTGAAGGAGACATTATGGGCACTGCGGGTGGGGGTGCGAGGAGGAGGGGGGAGAGGGTGCCGCTTCCCCCAGCATGTTTCTCCGTTTGCTCTGCAGGGTGGGCCCTGAAGGAGACCTCATGAGCACTGCGGGTGGGGGAGAGAGGAGGAGGGAGAGGGTGCTGCTTTCCCCAGCATGTCCCTTCTTTTGCTCTGCAGGGTGGGCCCTGAAGGAGACATTATGGGCCCTGGGGGTGGGGGAGAGGAGGAGGAGGGAGAGGGCGCTGCTTGCCCCAGCATGTTTCCACTTTTGCTCTGCAGGGTGGGCCCTGAAGGAGACATCATGGGCACTCCGGGTGTGGGAGGGAGGAGGAGGGAGAGGGTGATGCTTTTCAGCATGTCTCTCCTTTTGCTCTGCAGGGTGGACCCTCCAGGAGATATTATAGGCAAAGCAGGTGGGGGAGAGAGGAGGAGGGAGGGGGCGCTGCTTTCCCCAGCATGTCTCTCCTTTTGCTCTGCTGAGTGGGCCCTGAAGGAGACGTTATAGGCACTGTGGTTGTCGGAGAGAGGAGGAGGGAGAGGGCGCTGCTTTCCGCAGCATGTCGCTCCTTTTGCTCTGCAGGGTGGGCCCTGAAGGAGACATTATGGGCACTGCGGGTGGGGGGAGAGAGGAGGAGGGAGAGGACGCTGCTTTCCCCAGCATGTCTCTCCTTTTCCTCTGCACGGTGGGCCCTGAAGGAGACATTATGGGCACTGCGGGTGGGGGAGAGAGGAGGAGAGTGCACTGCTTTCCCCAGCATGTCTTTCCTTTTGCTCTGCAGGGTGGGCCATGAAGGAGGCGTTATGGGCATTGCAGGTGGAGGAGAGAGGAGGGGGGAGAGGGCGCTGCTTTCCCCAGCATGTCTCTCGTTTTGCTCTGCAGAGTGGGCCCTGAAGGAGACGTTATGGGCACTGCGGGTGATGGAGAGAGGAGCGGGGAGAGGCAGCTGCTTTCCCTAGCATGTCTCTCCTTTTGCTCTGCAGGGTGGGCCCTGAAGGAGACGTTATGGGCACTGCGGGTGGGGGAGAGAGGAGGATGGAGAGGGCGCGGCTTTCCCCAGCATGTCTCTCCTTTCGCTCTGAAGGGTGGGCCCTGAAGTAGACCTTGTGGGCACTCAGGTGGGGGGGGAGGAGGAGGGAGAGGACCCTGCTTTCCACAGCATGTCTCTCCTTTCGCTCTGCAGAATGGGCCCTGAAGGAGACGTTATGGGCACTGCGGGTGATGGAGAGAGGAGGGGGGAGAGGCAGCTGCTTTCACTAGCATGTCTCTCCTTTTGTTCTGCAGGGTGGGCCCTGAAGGAGATGTTATTGGCACTGCGGGTGGGGGAGAGAGGAGGAGGAGGGAGAGCGCGCTGCCTTCCCCAGCATGTCTCTCCTTTCGCTCTGAAGGGTGGGCCCTGAAGGAGACCTTGTGGGCTCTCAGGTGGGGGGGAGAGGAGGAGGGAGAGGACCCTGCTTTCC
Source organism: Ambystoma mexicanum (assembly GCF_040938575.1). NCBI lineage: Eukaryota > Metazoa > Chordata > Amphibia > Caudata > Ambystomatidae > Ambystoma > Ambystoma mexicanum. The sequence goes on along the minus strand of NC_090935.1, from coordinate 58,982,291 downwards.
ACAGCATGACTCTCCTTTCACTCTGCAGGGTGGGCCCTGAAGGAGACATTATGGACACTGCGGGTTGTGGAGAGAGGAATAGGAGGGAGAGGGTGCTGCTTTCCCCAGCATGTCTCTCCTTTTGCTCTGCACGGTGGGCCCTGAAGGAGGCATTATGGGCACTGCGGGTGGCGAGAGAGGAGGAGGAAAGGGCGCTGCTTTCCCCAGCATGTCTCTCCTTTTGCTCTACAGGGTGGGCCCTGAAGGAGGCATTATGGGCACTGTGGGAGGGGGAGAGAGGAGGAGGGAGAGGGCGCTGCTTTCCCCAGCATGTCTCAGCTTTTGCTCAGCAGGGTGGGCCCTGAAGGAGACATTATGGGCACTGCGGGTGGGGAAGAGAGAAGGAGGGAGAAGGCGCTGCTTTCCCCAGCATGTCTCTCCTTTTGCTCTGCAGAGTGGGCCCTGAAGGAGACCTCATGGGCACTGCAAGTGGGGGAGAGAGGAGGAGGGAGAGGGTGCTGCTTTCCCCAGCATGTCTCTCCTTTTTCTCTGCATGGTGGACCCTGAAGGAGACTTTATGGGCACTGCGGGTGGTGGTGAGAGGAGTGGGGAGAGGGTGCTGCTTTCCCAGGCATGTCTCTCATTTTGCTCTTCAGGGTGGGCCCTAAGGAGATGTTATGGGCACTGTGGGTGGGGGAGAGAGGAGGAGGGAGAGGGCACGGCTTTCCCCTGCATGTCTCTCCTTGTCCTCTACAGGGTGGGCCCTGAAGGAGACCTCATGGGCACTGCGGGTGGGGGGAGAGGAGGAGGGAGAGGGTGCTGCTTTCCACAGCATGTCTCTCCTTTCGCTCTGCAGGGTGGGCCCTGAAGGAGACATTATGGGCACTGCGGGTGGGGGAAGAGAGGAGGAGGGAGAGGCACTGCTTTCCCCAGCATGTCTCTCCTTTTGCTCTGCAGGGTGGGCCCTGAAGGAGATATTATGGGCACTGCGGGTGGGGGAGAGAGGAGGTGGGAGAGGGCACTGCTTTCCCCAGCATGTCTCTCCTTTTGCTCTGCAGGGTGGGCCCTGAAGGAGACATTATAGGCACTGTGGGTGGGGGAGAGAGGAGGAGGGAGAGGGCGCTGCTTTCCCCAGCATGTCTCTCCTTTTGCTCTTCAGGGTGGGCCCTGAAGGAGACATTATGGGCACAGTGGGTGGGGGAGAAAAGGAGGAGGGAGAGGTCGCTGCTTTCCCCAGCATGTCTCTCCTTTTGCTCTGCAGGGTGGGCCTTGAAGGAGACATTATGGGCACTGCAGGTGGGGGAGGAAGGAGGAGGGAGAGGGTGATGCTTTGCCCAGCTTGTCTCTCCTTTTGCTCTGCAGGGTGGGCCCTGCAGGAGATATTATGGGGACTGAGGGTGGGGTAGAGAGGAGGAGGGAGAGGCCACTGCTTTCCCCAGCATGTCTCTCCTTTTTCTCTGCAGGGTGAGCCCTGAAGGAGACCTCATGGGCACTGCGGGTGGGGGAGAGAGGAGGAGGGAGAGGGAGCTGCTTTCCCCAGCATGTCTCTCCTTTTGCTCTGCCGGGTGGGCCCTGAAGGAGACCTCATGGGCACTGTGGGTGGGGGAGAGAGGAGGAGGGAGAGGGTGCTGCGTTCCCCAGCATGTCTCTCCGTTTGCTCTGCAGGGTGGGCCGTGAAGGAGATCTCATGGGCACTGTGGGTGAGGGAGAGAGGAGGAGGAAGAGGGTGCTGCGTTCCCCAGCATGTCTCTCCTTTTGCTCTGCAGGGTGGGCCCTGAAGGAGACCTCATGGGCACTGCGGGTGAGGGAGAGAGGAGGAGGGAGTGGGCGCTGCTTTCCCCAGCATGTCTCTCCTTTTGCTCTTCAGGGTGGGCCTGAAGGAGACATTATGGGCACTGCGGGTGGGGGAGAGGAGGAGGAGGGAGAGGGCACTGCTTGCCCCAGCATATTTCTCCTTTTGCGCTGCAGGGTGGGCCCTGAAGGAGACATCATGGGCACTCTGGGGGGGGGAGGGAGGAGGAGGCAGAGGGTGATGCTTTCCAGCATGTCTCTCCTTTTGCTCTGCACGGTGGGCCCTGAAGGAGACGTTATGGGCAGCGCGGGTGGGAGAGAGAGGAGGAGGAGGGAGAGGGCGCTGCTTTCCCCAGCATGTCTCTCCTTTTGCTCTACAGGGTTGGCCCTGAAGGAGACATTATGGGCACTGCGGCTGGGGGAGAGAGGAGGAGGGAGAGGGCGCTGCTTTCCCCAGCATGTCTGTCCTTTTGCTCTGCAGGGTGTGCCCTGAAGGAGACATTATGGGCACTGAGGGTGGGGGGAGAGAGGAGGAGGGAGAGGGCGCTGCTTTCCCCAGCATGTCTCTCCTTTTGCTCTGCAGGGTGGGCCCTGAAGGAGAACTCATGGGCACTGCGGGTGGGGGAGTGAGGAGGAGGGAGAGGGCGCTGCTTTCCCCAGCATGTCTCTCCTTTTGCTCTGCAGGGTGGGCCCTGAAGGAGACCTCATGGGCACTGCGGGTGGGGGACAGAGGAGGAGGGAGACTCTCCTTTTCCTCTGCAGGGTGGGCCCTGAAGGCGACATTATGGGCACTGCGGGTGGGGGTGAGAGGAGGAGGGAAAGGGCGCTGCTTTCCCCAGCATGTCTCTCCTTTTGCTCTGCAGAGTCGGCCCTGAAGGCGACCTCATGGGCACTGCGGGTGAGGGAGAGAGGAGGAGGGAGAGGGCGCTGCTTTCCCCAGCATGTCTCTCCTTTTGCTCTGCAGGGTGTGCCCTGAAGGAGACATTATGGGCACTGCGGGTGGGGGTGCGAGGAGGAGGGGGAGAGGGTGCCACTTCCCCCAGCATGTTTCTCGGTTTGCTCTGCAGGGTGGGCCCTGAAGGAGACCTCATGGGCACTGCGGGTGGGGGAGAGAGGAGGAGGGAGAGGGTGCTGCTTTCCCCAGCATGTCTCTTCTTTTGCTCTGCAGGGTGGGCCCTGAAGGAGACATTATGGGCACTGCGGGTGGGGGAGAGGAGGATGAGGGAGAGGGCGCTGCTTGCCCCAGCATGTTTCTCCTTTTGCTCTGCAGGGTGGGCCCTGAAGGAGACATCATGAGCACTCAGGGTGGGGGAGGGAGGAGGAGGGAGAGGGCGCTGCTTTCCCCAGCATGTCTCTTCTTTTGCTCTGCAGGGTGGGCCCTGAAGGAGACATTATGGGCACTGCGGGTGGGGGTGCGAGGAGGAGGGGGGAGAGGGTGCCGCTTCCCCCAGCATGTTTCTCCGTTTGCTCTGCAGGGAGGGCCCTGAAGGAGACGTCATGAGCACTGCGGGTGGGGGAGAGAGGAGGAGGGAGAGGGCACTGCTTTCCCCAGCATGTCTCTCCTTTTGCTCTGCAGGGTGGGTCCTGAAGGAGACGTTATGGGCACTGTGGGTGGGAGAGAGAGGAGGAGAAGGGAGAGGGCATGGCTTTCCCCAGCATGTCTCTCCGTTTGCTCTGCAGGGTGGGCCGTGAAGGAGGCATTATGGGCACTGCGGTTGTGGGAGAGAGGAGGAGGGAGAGGACGCTGCTTTCCCCAGCATGTCTCTCCTTTTGCTCTGCACGGTGGGCCCTGAAGGAGACATCATGGGCACTGCGGGTGGGGGAGAGGAGGAGGAGGAAGAGGGCGCTGCTTGCCCCAGCATGTTTCTCCTTTTGCGCTGCAGGGTGGGCCCTGAAGGAGACGTTTTGGGCAGCGCGGGCGGGAGAGAGAGGAGGAGGAGGGAGAGGGCGCTGCTTTCCCCAGCATGTCGCTCCTTTTGCTCTGCAGGGTGGACCCTAAAGTAGACATTATGGGCACTGCGGCTGGGGGAGAGAGGTGGAGGGAGAGGGCGCTGCTTTCCCCAGCATGTCTGTCCTTTTGCTCTGCAGGGTGTGCCCTGAAGGAGACCTCATGGGCACTGCGGGTGGGGGAGTGAGGAGGAGGGAGAGGGCGCTGCTTTCCCCAGCATGTCTCTCCTTTTGCTCTGCAGGGTGGGCCCTGAAGGAGACCTCATGGGCACTGCGGGTGGGGGAGTGAGGAGGAGGGAGAGGGCGCTGCTTTCCCCAGCATGTCTCTCCTTTTGCTCTGCAGGGTGGGTGTTAGGGAGAATTCTCTGTTTGGGCTGAATTTCCCTACCTAGTGAGTCCCCCAGCAGCTTTGCTGGATTTCTGGGGTTTCTTTTTTTCTCCTGCCAAGAGTGAGACTCTTTTACCCTCACTCTTGGACATGTTGAAGTGTGTTTTCTTGATTAAACCTTGTGTTGAATGGGCTATGGGGTCTTTTACTCCATAGGGCCTCATGTATTTTTGTGATGTGGGTTACACAGCACCCTCTGTGCCGTGACCCAGGGGTGTCCTAGGGACTCCCCAACATAGACTCCATACCCTGGGACTGACTACTGTCTCCCAGGGCATGTAAAGTCACCAAAGACTTTGCTAGTCTTGAATCCTGAACAGAACCAGTACAAACCATCATATTGTGGACGTACTGGCTGGGGCAATTCGATTGCCCCAGGGTCTGTTAGTCGAGGGGGCACGTCTCCGTCCCCCCTGATCGAGTTTTGGCTGGTGGCAGTGGAAACTACTTTTTATATTCGACCGCGAATATTTCCCTATGGGATTTCCCATTGTTTTAGGCTAACACATTTAATTATTTATTTACGGTAGCCTTAAACATACCGCCGGTTTATATATTTATTATTATAACTCCGGTTGGGACTCTTTGCCAAAACTTGATTCTAAAATGGCGTTGGCGCTTGCCTCTGTAACTCTGACCCAAAGTGGAGCCCTTTGTTCCACTTTTGGCGGGCTTCTCCACAGAAGCCCTCCAAAGTGGTGCCACTCTGTCTGGGGTACTTAGGAGGGGTGGAGGGGGATTTAGGCACCCTGGACTGAGTTACCTTGGTAACTCAAGTCGCACTCCGTCCTGATTGGCCCAAGTGGTGAGCCGGCCGGCTCACCACTTAGCATGTTTGAGTGACAGCTAGGCTGGGTGAATGGGGGTTTGCTGCATAAAAGCAGGGCTTTGGGGACTGGAACTTCAGAAGTCGCCACAGGACCAAGAATCCGACGAGGGAAGAGCTGAGCCGACCTGCTTCGACGACACCACCCGGTGGAGCCCTGCGGAACCGTCTCACCACCTTTCCCGACGACCGAGGAGAACTCTTAACGGAGTGGCTCCTTCCCTTGACTGGTGGGGACAACCAGTTTTCACCTTCTTTCCGCTTCTCGAGGTATCTCGTGGCCGCCTTGCCCGTGCCAAGCACCCCGGCAACCGGAATACCACACTTTTACCCCTAACCGCGAAAGTCGGTACAACCCTTTAACCGGAGGATTCCGCGGCTGGTTTCTTCCCGGGCAGTGCAACGACCTTCTTCTTCTGCTCTTCAGCGAGAACTGCTTCTCCCCTGACCGACGTCGAGCCTTGCTGCCACTGCCTGGAACAACTGCCACCGCCGGAGGATCCTGTCCGCTTAAGGTACCGTGTTCCGCCTGGCTTCCCTTGCCACCGACTGTACAGGGTAGTTTTAACCCCCGGCTTTCGAACCTGGGAGTGCCTGGGACACCCTGGCTAAACTTTCTAAGCCACTCTAAACTCTTTCTAACTCTTTGCAAGACTTTGAATCCCTACTAACAGTGTGATCTTGGGCACATTTTCGCTCCGGCTACTCTAAGAGTGGGCCCTGCCTAGTGACTTTTGCTCACCTGTGACTTTGTACTTCTTTGAGCCTATTGCAAGTGTTCTGGACCTTAGAGTGGTGTGTTTAACCTATTTCTGTTTCTTTTATCCCTTTCTTGAACCTACTAGAGTGTCATCTAACGTTAAGCACTCACCTCTGTTCGAATTATGTGGTGTTAACCTAGAGTTGTCTAGATAGGAGTAAGGGTTGAAACTGCTTTCATTATAACTGTGTTTGAAGAGTTTTTACTATATTTTTGCTAGAGTGATTTCAACTTATGTGTGTTTAATAAATAAATAACTATATACTTTTGAAACCAAGCTCTGGTCAGTGTTTGCTTGTGCTATTGTATTTGAGTACCTATGGTGTATACTTTACATACTGCCTAACTCTTCTTGAGGGAAGTCTGACTGCTCAGCCACAGCTACCAAGTAAATCTGGGTGGTGCAGACTACTACCAAGTGGGTTTACTGCTATACCTGTAGTCTTAAATCTTTTGCAGTGTTCCCCAAGGGAACTGCACAGGTTTCTGCCTAACACTGGTGGCAGCGGTGGGATTTGTATTGAGTATACATTTTATTGTGCTTTGAATACCTTAGTGCAACTAACCACAAAGCTTAGCACTATAAAAGTAAACCTCTAATATGTCAGTTATAGAAAGCTATAGTCAAGAGTCCCTTGCAGCCAAAACTGCTGATTGTTTAAGAGTGCTCTGTAAACATAAGGATCTCCTGACTAAGGGCAAGAAAATGGAGCTGATTGAAAGATTGTTAGCTAACCAAAGTCTGGGTGATGGTTCAGAGGAACCTACCACTCCAGCAACTGTAGATGACAGTATTGAAGTTAACATGGAGAAAAATGTTGATGATTCTGAGGAAGAGTCAGAAGAGGAGGGTGAGGCTGTTGTGACTGTCCCCCCTAGGCCTCTGCCTGCTCTACCTGCTGTACCTACTGGACCTTTACCAGGTCCCACCTTTAGTCCTCAGTACTTTGAACTAGAGAAAATGAAACTAGAATTGGAGTATAAGAAACTTAATGCTCAAACTGACAAAGAACTAAGGCTAAGGGAAATGGAGCTCAAGTATGACTTAGAAATGAAGAAATTATCTGTTGAGAATGTTTCTCTCTCTGGCTCCTCTAGAAGTTCCAGTCCTAAAAGACCCCGGATGCCTAAAGAATTGATTGGTATGTATGAGCCTAAGTTGGATGTGTTGGATTGGTTGTCTCTGTTTGAATATAATCATGGGCTCCAGAACATCACAGGAAATGACTTACTCACCTGGTTGTTCTCTAGGCTTCCCCCTGTTGCAACTGATGTGGTGATGGAGATGGGGGAGGAGGATAGGAAGGACTATGAATGTGTAAAACTAGCTTTGATAGCTAGGTTTGGGAAGACCCCTTCCCAGTATCTTAAGAGGTTTAGGAGCCTCAAAAAGCATGATGGTACCCCTTGGGCTACCTGGGTGAGTGAATGTTTGAAAAACTTAGAGGGATGGATTAAGGGTTACAAGGTGAACACTTATGAAGGTATGAAGAATTTGTTTATGTTGGAGACTATTTATGATGCCTGCTCTCCTGAGCTCAGACAACACTTGGCTGATTCCAGGGAATTAGATCCCCGGAAACTAGCTAAGGCTGCTGACTTGTGGGTTGCCAACAGGGCCACTCACAAGGATTCTGGGGTCACTCAGAAGAAGGATGGGGAGAAACGGCCCAAAAAGGACTCCAAAGAGAATTCTAATACTACAAATTCCAAAGAGGGCCCCAAACCAAACTATAAGGGTAAGCCACAAGGGAAACCAAATCAGGCTAGTGTACCTCCTGGTCCCAGACCAGAAGGAGGTCAGAACAAGCCTCCATTCCAGCGAGCCTTTGGCTCATGCTTTGTTTGTAAGGCTACTGACCATGTGAAAGGAGATCCCAGATGTAAGGGTAAACCTTCAGGGGTCCAGCTTGCCTCCTTAGCCTTCGCTCCAGAGGAGGAAGTACATATGGCAAGTGGAAACTTTCTATTACTAGCTGATGAACCCACTGGAGTCTCAGCTAGTGTTTCTTTAGTCTCTCTGGGGTTGTGGGAACAACAGAATTTAGATGTCTATAACTCTATCCCAGATAATACTAAAGAGTATTATAAGGACAGTGTCCAGGTGAATGGTCAGGAGACTCCTGCCATTAGGGACACTGGAGCCAGCATAACTGTGGTGGATGAATCATTTTTCAAGGCAGAGGATGTTGCTAAGGCACCCAAATGCCTCACCAAGTTAGCTGGTGGGCCTGTGCAGATGTGTCCCCAGTTACCAGTTCTCATCCAATGTAATGATATGGCTGTAAAAATACCTGTCAGTGTACAATGTGAAGTGCCAGGTAGGGTTCTGTTGGGTAATGACCTCAAAGCTCTTGGAGTTGTGTCACATACCCCCAGACCCCCTAGCAAAAGGTTACAGGAGCTCACAAAACCTGCAAGAGAGAAAACCCTGAGAGGGTTATCTCAGGAGATGATGACAGAAATCACTCCTCTCCCACTGGAGCAACTTACTGCAGTATCAACCAGATCAGGAGCAAAGGGGCAACCCAAGACTCCTAGGAAAAAGCCAGCAGCAAGCACTCCAGTGCTTCCAACAAGGACTTCCCCTAGGTTGTCCAAAGTTACACCTGTAACTCCACCTCCAGCTGAGGCTGAGAGGGAGGTACAACCCTGTGTGGTTGAGCTAGACTCTGAGGAAGAGCTAGAAGGAGGCCCCAACCTTATTGGAGATTTGGACCCTGAGGACCATCCTGAGCTGCAGTCTTTACTGGCAGAAGGTGGACCTAGCAGGGCAGCTTTTCGTAAGGGGCAAAGAGAATGTCCAACTCTGGAAGGTCTCCGCCACCAGGCAGCTTCTCAAGCTGATGGGCAAGAGCCTGGGAAGTATAGGTTACACTGGGAAGATGGCCTCTTCTACAGTGAACCGACTGAGTCTGAACCTGGAGACTACAAACGCCTTGTAGTCCCACAAGAGAACAGACAACAGTTCTTACAACTAGCCCATGAGATACCTTTGGCTGGTCACTTGAGTTTCAAGAAGACCAAGGAAAGGCTCTCACTCTACTTTTATTGGCCAAAGATGGGGGCTGAAGTAGATAGATATTGTAAGAGCTGCCATACCTGCCAGACTTCTGGTAAGGTTGGTTCCAAGAATGTGGCACCTTTAGTGCCTCTCCCAGTTGTGGGAGTCCCATTTGAGAGGGTAGGGATTGACATTGTTGGTCCCCTTGATCCTCCAACCTCCTCAGGCAACAGGTTTATACTTGTTGTAGTAGACCATGCTACTAGGTACCCTGAGGCAATTCCTATGGGGACTGTTACAGCTCCGGCTGTGGCTAAGGCCCTCCTTGGTATTTTCACCAGGGTTGGGTTTCCTAAGGAAGTAATCTCTGACAGGGGATCAAACTTTATGTCCCACTACATGAAAGCCATGTGGAAAACCTGTGGAGTTACTTACAAGTTCTCAACAGCATACCACCCTCAGACAAACGGGTTGGTTGAAAGATTTAACAGAACCATGAAGAGCATGATAGGTGTCTTAGAGGAACCCCTTAAAAAAAAGTGGGACCTTCTACTGCCATGCCTTCTCTTTGCTTATAGAGAAGTCCCTCAGGAGGGAGTAGGCTATTCTCCCTTTGAGCTTCTCTATGGCCATCCAGTCAGAGGTCCATTGGCCCTGATTAAGGAGGGATTGGAAGGTGCTCCTCCCCTCAAGCCAGTCAGAGTGACTGACTATGTGATAGGTCTCCGGAGGAGAATGTCACACATGATGGCAGAAGCAAGTGACAACTTGAAAGCTGGTCAAGCTCTGGTCAAACATTGGCATGACCAGAAGGCTAACATGGTTGAGTTTACTCAAGACCAGCTAGTTCTAGTTATGCTCCCAACAAGGCAGAGGGCCTTGCAAGACAAATGGATGGGACCCTTCAAGATTGTGGGAAAACTTGGAGAGGTCAACTATCTGGTGGATCTGGGCAGACCCAGGGAAGCTCCTAGAGTCTTCCACACCAACCGACTAAAAGCATACATCTCCAGGCCTGATGTAGGAGCCTTACTTCTAGCTTCAGCTGCAGAGGAAGAAGAGAGTGAATCTCTCCCTGATCTCCTCAGAGGTGTGCCTTTAGATGAGAAAGTTGAAGGAGTCAATCTCTCTTCAGACCTGACCCCTGAGCAACAAGAGGAGTGCAAATCTATGTTAAATCAGTTTGCCTCCCTGTTCTCACTGTCACCAGGCTTGACCCCTTGGGGCCAGCATGAGATACTCACTGGTGACTGTCTGCCAGTCAAAAGCAGGGGGTACAGAATGTCAGAACATATCAGAACCCACATCAAAGGAGAGGTCAAGAAGATGCTTGATCTCGGGGTAATAGAGCCCTCTACCAGTCCATGGTCTAGCCCAGTTGTGTTAGTACCCAAGGCAGGATCCAAAGACTTGAGATTCTGTGTGGACTATAGAGCTCTAAATGCAGTCACCAAGACTGATGCCCACCCTTTGCCCAGGACAGATGAGTTGGTGGATAAACTTGGTGCAGCCAAGTACCTCAGCACATTTGACCTGACGTCAGGCTATTGGCAAATAGCCCTGACAGACCATGCCAAGGAGAAAACTGCATTTTCAACCCCAGTTGGCTTGTACCAGTTTAAGGTCATGCCTTTTGGACTAAAAAATGCACCTGCCACATTCCAAAGGATGGTGAACCAGGTTCTGGCTGGAATGGAAGATTTCTGCATGGCATACTTGGATGACATTGCAGTCTTCAGCCACTCCTGGGAGGAACATGTGAACCACCTAGGACATGTGTTGCAGGCTCTGAAACAGGCCCATTTGACAATCAAAGCCAGTAAGTGCCAGATTGGTCAAAGTAAAGTGGTCTACCTTGGACATGAGGTAGGAGGTGGAGAAATAAGGCCTTTGCCCAGCAAGATTGAAGCTGTGCAAAATTGGACAACACCAACTACTCAAACCCAAGTGAGAGCTTTTCTAGGCCTCACTGGATATTACAGGAATTTCATTGAGAACTATGGGACCATAGCTTCTCCACTGAATGTAATCTCCTCTCCCAAATTCCCTAAAAAGGTAAAATGGAATGAGGAGTGCAATCAGGCCTTTGAAAAACTGAAGAGAGCTCTTTGCCAAGCTCCAGTCTTGAGAGCTCCTGACTACCACCAACCTTTCATTGTACAAACTGATGCTTCCAATGTAGGTATAGGTGCAGTTCTAAGCCAACTGGATGAGAAGGGTAGGGAGCACCCCATTTGCTTCATCAGTAGAAAACTGAAGGATCCTGAGACAAGGTGGGCAACTATCGAAAGAGAATGCTTTGCTATTGTGTGGGCACTGAAGAAGTTTAGGCCATACTTGTATGGTTCTACTTTTGTTATTCAGACTGACCACCAACCCTTGAGATGGTTAATGCAAATGAAAGGGGAAAATCCAAAACTATTGAGATGGTCAATCTGCCTGCAAGGGTTTGATTTCACCATTGAGCACAGGTCAGGATGTCACCATCAAAATGCTGATGGACTCTCTAGGATGTATATCATCGACTAGAGGTATGAGGTTCATCCAGGAGTGGATTAAATCCTCCTGTCCCTTAGTCTGGGGGGGGCGAGTGTTAGGGAGAATTCTCTGTTTGGGCTGAATTTCCCTACCTAGTGAGTCCCCCAGCAGCTTTGCTGGATTTCTGGGGTTTCTTTTTTTCTCCTGCCAAGAGTGAGACTCTTTTACCCTCACTCTTGGACATGTTGAAGTGTGTTTTCTTGATTAAACCTTGTGTTGAATGGGCTATGGGGTCTTTTACTCCATAGGGCCTCATGTATTTTTGTGATGTGGGTTACACAGCACCCTCTGTGCCGTGACCCAGGTGTGTCCTAGGGACTCCCCAACATAGACTCCATACCCTGGGACTGACTACTGTCTCCCAGGGCATGTAAAGTCACCAAAGACTTTGCTAGTCTTGAATCCTGAACAGAACCAGTACAAACCATCATATTGTGGACGTACTGGCTGGGGCAATTCGATTGCCCCAGGGTCTGTTAGTCGAGGGGGCACGTCTCCGTCCCCCCTGATCGAGTTTTGGCTGGTGGCAGTGGAAACTACTTTTTATATTCGACCGCGAATATTTCCCTATGGGATTTCCCATTGTTTTAGGCTAACACATTTAATTATTTATTTACGGTAGCCTTAAACATACCGCCGGTTTATATATTTATTATTATAACTCCGGTTGGGACTCTTTGCCAAAACTTGATTCTAAAATGGCGTTGGCGCTCGCCTCTTTAACTCTGACCCAAAGTGGAGCTCTTTGTTCCACTTTTGGCGGGCTTCTCCACAGAAGCCCTCCAAAGTGGTGCCACTCTGTCTGGGGTACTTAGGAGGGGTGGAGGGGGATTTAGGCACCCTGGACTGAGTTACCTTGGTAACTCAAGTCGCACTCCGTCCTGATTGGCCCAAGTGGTGAGCCGGCCGGCTCACCACTTAGCATGTTTGAGTGACAGCTAGGCTGGGTGAATGGGGGTTTGCTGCATAAAAGCAGGGCTTTGGGGACTGGAACTTCAGAAGTCGCCACAGGACCAAGAATCCGACGAGGGAAGAGCTGAGCCGACCTGCTTCGACGACACCACCCGGTGGAGCCCTGCGGAACCGTCTCACCACCTTTCCCGACGACCGAGGAGAACTCTTAACGGAGTGGCTCCTTCCCTTGACTGGTGGGGACAACCAGTTTTCACCTTCTTTCCGCTTCTCGAGGTATCTCGTGGCCGCCTTGCCCGTGCCAAGCACCCCGGCAACCGGAATACCACACTTTTACCCCTAACCGCGAAAGTCGGTACAACCCTTTAACCGGAGGACTCCGCGGCTGGTTTCTTCCCGGGCAGTGCAACGACCTTCTTCTTCTGCTCTTCAGCGAGAACTGCTTCTCCCCTGACCGACGTCGAGCCTTGCTGCCACTGCCTGGAACAACTGCCACCGCCGGAGGATCCTGTCCGCTTAAGGTACCGTGTTCCGCCTGGCTTCCCTTGCCACCGACTGTACGGGGTAGTTTTAACCCCCGGCTTTCGAACCTGGGAGTGCCTGGGACACCCTGGCTAAACTTTCTAAGCCACTCTAAACTCTTTCTAACTCTTTGCAAGACTTTGAATCCCTACTAACAGTGTGATCTTGGGCACATTTTCGCTCCGGCTACTCTAAGAGTGGGCCCTGCCTAGTGACTTTTGCTCACCTGTGACTTTGTACTTCTTTGAGCCTATTGCAAGTGTTCTGGACCTTAGAGTGGTGTGTTTAACCTATTTCTGTTTCTTTTATCCCTTTCTTGAACCTAACGTTAAGCACTCACCTCTGTTCGAATTATGTGGTGTTAACCTAGAGTTGTCTAGATAGGAGTAAGGGTTGAAACTGCTTTCATTATAACTGTGTTTGAAGAGTTTTTACTATATTTTTGCTAGAGTGATTTCAACTTATGTGTGTTTAATAAATAAATAACTATATACTTTTGAAACCAAGCTCTGGTCAGTGTTTGCTTGTGCTATTGTATTTGAGTACCTATGGTGTATACTTTACATACTGCCTAACTCTTCTTGAGGGAAGTCTGACTGCTCAGCCACAGCTACCAAGTAAATCTGGGTGGTGCAGACTACTACCAAGTGGGTTTACTGCTATACCTGTAGTCTTAAATCTTTTGCAGTGTTCCCCAAGGGAACTGCACAGGTTTCTGCCTAACAGTGGGCCCTGAAGGAGACCTCATGGGCACTGCGGGTGGGGGAGAGAGGAGGAGGGAGAGGGCGCTGCTTTCCCCAGCATGTCTCTCCTTTTGCTCTGCAGAGTCGGCCCTGAAGGAGACCTCATGGGCACTGCGGGTGAGGGAGAGAGGAGGAGGGAGAGGGCGCTGCTTTCCCCAGCATGTCTCTCCTTTTGCTCTGCAGGGTGGGCCCTGAAGCAGACGTTATGGGCACTGAGGGTGAGGGGGGGAGGAGGGAGAGGGTGCTACTTTCCCTAGCATGTCTCTCCTTTTCATCTGCTGGGTGGGCCCTGAAGGAGACCTCATGGGCACTGCCGGTGGGGGAGCGAGGAGAAGGGAGAGGGTGCTTCTTTCCCCAGCATGTCTCTTCTTTTGCTCTGCAGGGTGTGCCCTGAAGGAGACATTATGGGCACTGAGGGTGGGGTAGAGAGGAGGAGGGAGAGGCCACTGCTTTCCCCAGCATGTCTCCCCTTTTTCTCTGCAGGGTGAGCCCTGAAGGAGACCTCATGGGCACTGCGGGTGGGGGAGAGAGGAGGAGGGAGAGGGAGCTGCTTTCCCCAGCATGTCTCTCCTTTTGCTCTGCCGGGTGGGCCCTGAAGGAGACCTCATGGGCACTGTGGGTGGGGGAGAGAGGAGGAGGGAGAGGGCGCTGCGTTCCCCAGCATGTCTCTCCGTTTGCTCTGCAGGGTGGGCCGTGAAGGAGATCTCATGGGCACTGTGGGTGGGGGAGAGAGGAGGAGGGAGAGGGTGCTGCGTTCCCCAGCATGTCTCTCCTTTTGCTCTGCAGGGTGGGCCCTGAAGGAGACCTCATGGGCACTGCGGGTGAGGGAGAGAGTAGGAGGGAGTGGTCGCTTTTTGCCCCAGCATCTTTCTCCTTTTGCTCTGCAGGGTGGGCCCTGAAGGAGACATCATGGGCACTCCGGGTGGGGGAGGGAGGAGGAGGGAGAGGGCGCTGCTTGCCCCAGCATGTTTCTCCTTTTGCGCTGCAGGGTGGGCCCTGAAGGAGACATCATGGGCACTCTGGGTGGGGGAGGGAGGAGGAGGGAGAGGGTGATGCTTTCCAGCATGTCTCTCCTTTTGCTCTGCACGGTGGGCCCTGAAGGAGACGTTTTGGGCAGCGCGGGTGGGAGAGAGAGGAGGAGGAGGGAGAGGGCGCTGCTTTCCCCAGCATGTCGCTCCTTTTGCTCTGCAGGGTGGGCCCTGAAGCAGACATTATGGGCACTGCGGCTGGGGGAGAGAGGTGGAGGGAGAGGGCGCTGCTTTCCCCAGCATGTCTGTCCTTTTGCTCTGCAGGGTGTGCCCTGAAGGAGACCTCATGGGCACTGCGGGTGGGGGAGTGAGGAGGAGGGAGAGGGCGCTGCTTTTCCCAGCATGTCTCTCCTTTTGCTCTGCAGGGTGGGCCCTGAAGGAGACCTCATGGGCACTGCGGGTGGGGGAGTGAGGAGGAGGGAGAGGGCGCTGCTTTCCCCAGCATGTCTCTCCGTTTGCTCTGCAGGGTGGGCCCTGAAGGAGACCTCATGGGCACTGCGGGTGGGGGAGTGAGGAGGAGGGAGAGGGCGCTGCTTTCCCCAGCATGTCTCTCCTTTTGCTCTGCAGGGTGGGCCCTGAAGGAGACCTCATGGGCACTGCGGGTGGGGGAGAGAGGAGGAGGGAGACTCTCCTTTTCCTCTGCAGGGTGGGCCCTGAAGGCGACATTATGGGCACTGCGGCTGGGGGAGAGAGGTGGAGGGAGAGGGCGCTGCTTTCCCCAGCATGTCTGTCCTTTTGCTCTGCAGGGTGTGCCCTGAAGGAGACCTCATGGGCACTGCGGGTGGGGGAGTGAGGAGGAGGGAGAGGGCGCTGCTTTCCCCAGCATGTCTGTCCTTTTGCTCTGCAGGGTGTGCCCTGAAGGAGACCTCATGGGCACTGCGGGTGGGGGAGTGAGGAGGAGGGAGAGGGCGCTGCTTTCCCCAGCATGTCTCTCCTTTTGCTCTGCAGGGTGGGCCCTGAAGGAGACCTCATGGGCACTGCGGGTGGGGGAGTGAGGAGGAGGGAGAGGGTGCTGCTTTCCCCAGCATGTCTCTCCTTTTGCTCTGCAGGGTGGGCCCTGAAGGAGACCTCATGGGCACTGCGGGTGGGGGAGAGAGGAGGAGGGAGACTCTCCTTTTCCTCTGCAGGGTGGGCCCTGAAGGCGACATTATGGGCACTGCGGGTGGGGGTGAGAGGAGGAGGGAGAGAGCGCTGCTTTCCCCAGCATGTCTCTCCTTTTGCTCTGCAGAGTCGGCCCTGAAGGAGACCTCATGGGCACTGCGGGTGAGGGAGAGAGGAGGAGGGAGAGGGCGCTGCTTTCCCCAGCATGTCTCTCCTTTTGCTCTGCAGGGTGGGCCCTGAAGCAGACGTTATGGGCACTGAGGGTGAGGGGGGAGGAGGGAGAGGGTGCTGCTTTCCCCAGCATGTCTCTCCTTTTCATCTGCTGGGTGGGCCCTGAAGGAGACCTCATGGGCACTGCCGGTGGGGGAGCGAGGAGAAGGGAGAGGGCGCTTCTTTCCCCAGCATGTCTCTTCTTTTGCTCTGCAGGGTGTGCCCTGAAGGAGACATTATGGGCACTGCGGGTGGGGGTGCGAGGAGATGGGGGGAGAGGGTGCCACTTCCCCCAGCATGTTTCTCCGTTTGCTCTGCGGGGTGGGCCCTGAAGGAGACCTCATGGGCACTGCGGGTGGGGGAGAGAGGAGGAGGGAGAGGGTGCTGCTTTCCCCAGCATGTCTCTTCTTTTGCTCTGCAGGGTGGGCCCTGAAGGAGACATTATGGGCACTGCGGGTGTGGGAGAGGAGGAGGAGGGAGAGGGCGCTGCTTGCCCCAGCATGTTTCTCCTTTTGCTCTGCAGGGTGGGCCCTGAAGGAGACATCATGGGCACTCCGGGTGGGGGAGAGAGGAGGAGGGAGAGGGCGCTGCTTTCCCCAGCATGTCTCTCCCTTTGCTCTTCAGGGTGGGCCCTGAAGGAGACATTATGGGCACAGTGGGTGGGGGAGAAAAGGAGGAGGGAGAGGTCGCTGCTTTCCCCAGCATGTCTCTCCTTTTGCTCTGCAGGGTGGGCATTGAAGGAGACATTATGGGCACTGCAGGTGGGGGAGGAAGGAGGAGGGAGAGGGCGATGCTTTGCCCAGCTTGTCTCTCCTTTTGCTCTGCAGGGTAGGCCCTGCAGGAGATATTATGGGCACTGAGGGTGGGGTAGAGAGGAGGAGGGAGAGGCCACTGCTTTCCCCAGCATGTCTCTCCTTTTTCTCTGCAGGGTGAACCCTGAAGGAGACCTCATGGGCACTGCGGGTGGGGGAGAGAGGAGGAGGGAGAGGGAGCTGCTTTCCCCAGCATGTCTCTCCTTTTGCTCTGCCGGGTGGGCCCTGAAGTAGACCTCATGGGCACTGTGGGTGGGGGAGAGAGGAGGAGGGAGAGGGCGCTGCGTTCCCCAGCATGTCTCTCCGTTTGCTCTGCAGGGTGGGCCGTGAAGGAGATCTCATGGGCACTGTGGGTGGGGGAGAGAGGAGGAGGGAGAGGGTGCTGCCTTCCCCAGCATGTCTCTCCTTTTGCTCTGCAGGGTGGGCCCTGAAGGAGACCTCATGGGCACTGCGGGTGAGGGAGAGAGGAGGAGGGAGTGGGCGCTGCTTTCCCCAGCATGTCTCTCCTTTTGCTCTTCAGGGTGGGCCCTGAAGGAGACATTATGGGCACTGCGGGTGGGGGAGAGGAGGAGGAGGGAGAGGGCGCTGCTTGCCCCAGCATGTTTCTCCTTTTGCTCTTCAGGGTGGGCCCTGAAGGAGACATCATGGGCACTCCGGGTGGGGGAGAGAGGAGGAGGGAGAGGGTGATGCTTTCCAGCATGATTCTCCTTTTGCTCTGCACGGTGGGCCCTGAAGGAGATGAAGTGGGAGAATGGAAGAACAGGCTCCCGCCCTTCCCCTCTCGCGCTTGGCCTGGAGGATCACGGCCCAGACACCCACCACGAGAGGAGTTTGCCTATCTACCGGACGACCAAATACCCTGGTACAGGAACATACGGATGTGCCCATCTACCTGCCCAGCAGCCCGCCCTGTCCATGCCGACACCTGCGGCACGGACCAACTCGACTAAATCTATACGTCGTTAGAGATGCCATGACGACCTAGCCAACGGTCAGCACACCTGTGCAAATATACACACCGGACACTCCCGCACCAATCTACACGAAGAATATACTCAGTGCTATGACGTAGGCGACAGACATACACACGGACGTACATCTTTATTATTTTCCACATAGGCTCTCAAAATGCAGAAACGCAAGACGCATCATGAACTTATATAAAAAAGGCTTGCTCCCGCTTCTTCTAAGAGCCATGTACCATAATGAAGAATATAAAAGGACACGATACTGAGGATAAAGCAATATGATACCGTAACCTAAAGCGCTCTGCATCAAACGGTCCCACCTATGCACCAGGTCCAAGTAGGCCGCAAACAAAAGCCTCCATGAACATTGACTGAGCAAGAACTGGGTTGCTGACCCTGCAAAATGAGCCCGGCGAAAGCACACCACCAAGGGCACGATGTTGCAATCTCGCACGCTGCAAGCCAACGCCAAGGTCGCACCTGCAAGATAAACCAGGCACACAGTAGGAAAAACAATATTAATTGTGTTGAATTTTGCCTCAAACACGGTCCCACCTCACGTGACAAAGCTAAACCTGACAAGATGCCAAGACAAGGAGGAAGGAGATGCCTGAATCCCACGTTTGAAGACACAGGCAGATACAATTAAAAGACTCATTGGACATCTGCAGCAGTGGGAGTAGTCGACCTCCCAACATATGAATAAATCCTCACATTGTTTACACCTACCCATAGTGAAACATTGTTGCAAATTACAGGTGCACCGCGAGCTGGGAACAGCGATAGTCCCAGACTGGTAGGCTCGTGAGCGGACCAATTAGAACATGGGGTTCTTATCACTGACGCCATCCACATTGACCAATCCTCAGAGGTCTTCATGTAACAATTTTCATGTATCAAATTGAAGGGACAGCCCAGGTATACCACCTGACTAACCCTCAGCCACTAACATCGTTCTCTATATGTGCGCTATACTAACCCTACCACTCGAGTAACCAATCCAGAGTGGAGATAGGTTTTTTGCTAAACTTTCCAAGTGACGCAAGTAACGCGTCATACTAAGGTAAAAAGGGCCTGCGAGCCCCACGATTGTGTGTGTGTCAGGACGGACGCGTACGCTCCTTGACCCATCGCTGCCGTTTTGTCTAATAAACAGCAGAGTCACCTTGCTTCTTGCGTGTGTCTCATACTCTATCTCTTTTGGGATATACGGGAGGAGCTGGGGCCTCCCTGCCCGGAGGTCTGCGGACGGTCCGGCCGACCCCGGCAGAATTTCCCCCCGACAAGTTGGAGGCACTGCTGAGATCTCTTTAAGATCTGTTTTTTTTTATTTTTACTTTTTCCAGGTAATCGCGTTGCGAGGAGGCCCGGCGGCGCGGCCCCCTCTGCCGTTGCCCCCTTCTGAGGACTACAGAACCATCGCGGAGCTGCGAGAAGACCGGACAGCGCAATCCGGATATTGGCCCTCGGGAGCCGGTTGAGAAGTATCCCGCCCGCAGTTGGCGAGTGTCCAGACATGGTCCAGATGAGGGGAGGTGGCGAGCCGCTTGGAGGGGTGCACGCATCAAGAGAACTTGGTGAGCATGCCACGCACAACAAGCAATGTGAAATTGTGAGGGAGGGGGGAGGAATTAAGTACGGGAGGTGGGAGGTGTTGCACAGGTGCGTGGCGAAGGTTTGACAATTTAGTGTTGGCAATGGAATGAATGGTAGCCGAACGAGTGTGAGAGCAGTCGGCTACGTTACGCGAGGGGGGGCGGAGCACGAAAACATCACGTGCGGCCGCTCGTAGACACTGATTGGCCTAGGTCGTGACTACGTGTAAGGGTGTGTGTGTGTGTGGTTTCCTACGATTTGGCATTTATTGATCAATGAGTAGATGAGGATCCCTATTGTTCGAGCAAGAAACTCGATAGGTAGATGACGTTTCCCTGTAGGCGGTAGCTAGTTACTTGCCCAATACGGAAGATAATTGGCTGGTTAAGCCCTCCTGTCGAGGGGCGTATCACACGCGAGGCGACGCAGCGTGCGCAGTCCGATTATATTATTGATTACCTTGTTCCAGGAGTGACAGGAAGACAGCTGTGAGGTTAACGGGGGTAGATTGCAAGTGTATTTTGAACTTAAAGAATATATGAAGAACTTACGAGTAGCTCGAAGAGATCGGTGACGTCACCAGTAGGGCTTTCATAGGATATCCCGAGCACAAGGCATCTTTCTTTCTGAGAGTGGGGGGGAAGAGAACTGTGGTAAGGGAGTGGAAACGGAGATAAACGGTAATGAGTTGATCGGGGAAAGGTGAAACGGGGGACGTGGCTGCGCATGGAGAACGCCGGCCACAGCAAGTGTAGAAGAAGGAGGAGGAGCAAGTGAAAATAGGACGACTGTATAAGAACGTCATAAGGGGTACGCAGCCGCAGGGGGCTACATGCGCCTCGGCCGCAGGGGGCCGTAAGGGTGTCGTGTAAAGGAAGAAAGACAGAAGAAAATATACAAATGTAAATACTATATTTTTATAATTTTCCTTAGCGGACTATCGCAAGTCCCCAAACTTACGGGGCCAGGTAACGATATAAGGCTGTATATTGTAAACTGCTAGTGAGATAACCGCTACCAGATAGGGGAAGAGTAACAAGTGGAGCGCTATTATGTCATACGGGACAGGATCGGGAGGGTGGGGGAACACCCTCACTACCCCACTACAACACATATGTACCACACTGTCACCCCATAGGGAGAAACTGATTAAGTATAGCATAGAATGGACCCAGGGTACGGACAACAAAATGATAACACCGTGGCCGCCTAATGGTAGCTTCGATCCATATGCCCAACATTCACTACTAAACCATCTGCATAATACATACAAAGGGAAGAAGTTGGCAAACCACGTGGCGGTGTTTAACTTATGGAGGATGTTCCAAGGGTCCCGACCAGGACCAAATGGAATGTTCACTGTTTGGGAAATACCGGAAGAAAAAGAGATTAAGGAGGAAGGAGAGGATGGTAAAAAGGGGAGTGAAGACCCAAAGAACACGGGGAACGGACAAGAGGGAGGAGAAAAGAATAATACATCAAATGAAATAAAAAAGGAACCGAGCAACGATATACCCCTAGCAAAGGGAGTGAAAACAGAGGGAGGGGGGTTGTACCCTTTAAGGGAGTTAGGAGAAATAGGAAGAGGTCAGTTAAGGGCGGCTGAGGGGTACTCGAACCCGGCATACAGCCCTCCACCATATGTGGCTCATCGGAAGATGCCAGCAGGGGAGGGGAGGACTGGAGAAGAACAAACTGTGGAAGTAGGAAATGATGAGTGGGTAGCTGCACAGATACTATTAAATTTACGAGGTTCATTAACAGGAGAAGAGAAGGAGGTAGTAAGGAAAACAGACGAGGATAATACCAGGGAGAGTGAAATGAGGGGGGAAGAGCTGTTACGACAAAAGGAAGAGGTTTTGGAGGAACGACTAGCAGAATTAAGGGATGAGCAGAATGAATTGATCAAACAGCTCGAGAGGGAGGAAAGAGAGAGAGCGAGGAAAAGGAAAGAAGGTAAGAACGAATTGGAAAAAATAAGGGAACGAACTGAGGAGCAAAGGAGAGAAGCTGAAAGGGTAAAAGCAGCAGCAGAAAGGGTATCAAGAGCAGTGCTGCGAGAAAAGAAAAGGGAAGAAGAAGAGAAAGAAAAAGAAATGGCAATGTGGAAGAGGAGATTACTATCAGAAACGACTTAGAAATACGAAGAAGGGAGGGTGATAGAGAGCATATTAGAAAGGGAAAGGGTGAAATGGGAAAGGAAGAAAGAGGATGAAAGAATACTGGAACAGATGAGTAGTGAAGTAATGGAGGAATTAAAAAGGAAAAGGGAGGAAAATGGTAGGGAGATGGAGGAGAGAAATGAAGGAGAAAGAGAAGATAGGAGAATGGAGAGTTAAGTATGGGGGGATGTATATAGAGACACAGAAGTAGCAACAACATCAGCGCAAAGGGGAGCGGTTGATAAAGGAGAAAAAGGAGAACTGGACCTAATAGACTTACAAACAGTAACAATAAAGGGGAAAAAGACTGAGTGGGGGGTGCCGTTTATGACTGACTTTTGTAGTGAGGAAGAAGAAGGAGTGGAAAAGGAAGGAAGAAACAATGAAAGGGAAAGCCTAGATAAACTATACATCACCCGGACAAACACAGACTCACCATGGATCCGTAGGAGAAAGGATGAGCTGGAGAGAAGTGAGGAGGAAGAGCAAGGAATAGCGGAAAGACAGACACATGAGGCCGCACCGTCCCCATCACGCCCTCTCCCATCGCACCCTACATGCTCAACCACCTCACGCTCGTTACGCACAATAAAACTTGCGCCCTTCACAGACGAACTGACACCCTATGCATGTCGGCTTAGGGACCTCCCTAGACACAGGCAGGAAAGGCTAATACACATGCCCACATTAAATAAAGGAAATGATGGAAGAAGGGAAAAAGATGGAGAAGAAAGAGTTACGAGCAGGGGAAATACGGATGAAATTGACGATGTAGAAGAAAGGGAAGAAGAGGAAGGGTGTGAGGACTCGATTTTATGGAACACAAAGGGTAAAACGAGACATAACTTAATGCCACTTCTGGAGAGGGGAGGGGTTAGGCCACAGTATGTCCCTTGGAAGCATACAGACAAAGAAAATATAAAATGCAGGCTCCCATCATTAAGTGGAGGTGCGGGTAAGTGGATATATGAAATGGAAAAACACACCGCAGGACAGAAACTGGCAGTAGGAGATGTGAAGGGCCTTCTAATATCGATATTAGGGGATGCAGCGGATGACATTTGGAAGAGAGCGGGATTCCCTGGGGTAACAATAACAAACACATCGCATGATGGGGCACCATTCGCAAACTGCAGACATGCACTATGGCAGGCACTGAGGGTACAGTACCCAGACACATTAGACATAGGAGCAATTACCTCCCGCAAAATGCGTGAGAACGAAGATCCTGTTGATTATATCCAGGAAATCGCATGGAAACTAGAGAACAATGGGACAAAACACCCGCAATATTTTATCATATACTAGTACAAGGGCTCCCGGAAGGAGTTCAGAAACAACTGAAGAAAGTAGTGGGAATGGAAGCAAAAGCATGGCCAGAAATACAACTGACTATAGTGCATCATTGCAGGACATGGCAAGGAAAAATGTAACAAAAGGAAGAGGATAGGAAAACGGAAGAGGCTAAACTAGTACAGAAAAAGCTTACTAAATACACAATGGAAGGGGCACTAATCACTACGCCTACAACAATGACCCAAAGCCCCACACAAGTAGTGGCTGCACAAGATCCCTCCCAAATACCACCCTCACAGACTGTAACACAACAGGTGCCGCCACTCCAACCATACACGACCAACATGGGAGGAGGATACCCAATGCGAGGAGCTGGGTATTATAATTACAACAGGGGGAGAGGAGGAATTATGAGAGGGAGAGGATACGGATATAATACCCAACAGCAGGTGGGAGGACTTAGAAATTCCTACCCCACAGGGCAACCAGTATACCAGGACAACACAGGGAGCTTTCCATGGCAGAGTAGGGAACCACCGGTGTGTTGGAGTTGTGGATTATTAGGGCACATGCCACGCACGTGTAGAGTAAGACCAGGAACACCATCATGGAGTGAACAGGGACAACCAAGGCCCACACAGGAACAGCAGGGCATACAGCAACAGCAGACGTTGCAACAGGGAAATGAACAGCAACAACTAATAACACATTCACTGCCACAACAACAGGTAGCGATAACACAACAACCCCAAGTACAACAAACACAACTGGGTAGGGTGACGGTCCTGGGACACAACCCTTACACAGGAAATGGTCAATCGTTGTACCCTCAATAGGACAGCCCACAGACGGCCTTGGTGTGTCCCATCCTGTCAGTAACACATAATAGTGCGGAGGAACCACGCATAGAGGTAACGATAGGTGACAAAAAGTTATCATTCCTTGTTGACACCGGAGCGACCCGGTCTTGCATAAGGGAAGGTAAATTTAAGATGTCAGGCGAAGACATGAACACCCAAGGATTCTCTGGGGCTAAAGGGTTGGTTCCTTTTACTGATAACATTCCCTTATCTATAGGAGATTATGACCTGTCAGTCCCACTTCTATATTATAGTGCCTCACCAGTAAATATACTGGGGAGAGACATAATGAACAGGTTGAATATGACAATCTCATTTACTGAGGATGGCATAATTTGCTCCACTCCAGGGATTAACATGCTCACAGCACGACAGATTATGCAAGCGTACTGCGGACAAACAGCGATTAGGGCGGAGCCAGTATATGGCGAGCTCTTCCAGTACGGGACAGACATGGCATTTGCATGGATGCCAGGGATAGAGGGAAAAATGTGGAGGAAGCCAGCAGCCTATCTGTTTAGACCAGAAACACCAGTCAATGAACCAGAAGGAAAGGTGGTTCCAGTGGACATTGAGAGCATTATAGCAACAGCTGATTACATTGCTGTACATGCCCAAGACAGAGAAGCAAGGGCATGGAGGGCAGTGATAGCACTAGCGGAAGGATGTAGACTTACCCAGGTGTCAGATGAGGAGCTGTTCTCAGAAGAAAAGGAGGAAGGTGAAATGGTGTTTATGATGAGTGTGGAAATATGGCTAAGAGTGGCGTACAAACAAGTAGCACAGAAAATTGCAATGGCACTTGAGGCACCCGCATGCACCCCAGTGCCCTTCTTTAAGGAGGATATGACAAAGGTACCCACATCACTGTGGACTACTAGCCCCTATGACGTGGGGTGTATAAAAAGTATAGGGGGAGTAAGGATAAAATTGAAAAAAGGTGCAATACTCCCCAGAGTGAAACAGTACCCACTATCAAAAGAGGCAGATGAGGGCATATATGAAACCATAACGGCCCTTATAAATAATGGCATATTGGTCCCCTCAGAATCACCATGTAACACGGCTGTGTACCCAGTGCGCAAGGCTAAAGGGGGGTCTTGGCGCTTCATACAGGATCTCAGGCCCTTGAACAACATAGTAGAAGCAGAATACCCCATAGCAGCAAACCCGGCCACAATATTGTGTGGCATTCCAGCAGAAGCATCACGATTTACAGTGATCGACCTTAAAAATGCTTTTTTCTCAATACCATTGCACCCAGACTCACAAGATCTGACAAGCTTCACTTACAGAAACACAAAGTGGAAACGCACCAGATTGCCACAAGGGTATTGTGAATCACCCTCAATCTTCAACAGAGTAATACAGATGGATTTGGGTAACATTGAAGTGGAAAGCACAGTGCTGCAGTATGTCGATGACATAATAATTTGCAGTACAAACTAAAGAACATGCAGAGAGGACTCATTAAAGATGTTGACAGTATTGGCTGAGAAAGGTTACAAGGTAGACATGGAAAAGTTACAGTACTGTCAAGAACAGGTACTTTACATTGGTCAGCTCATATCCCAACATGGAAGAAAGATTGCACCACAAAGAGCACAGGCCATTTCAAACACACCAGTGCCACAAACAGTGAGGGAACTGCAGCAGTTCCTGGGTCTATGCAACTACTGTAGAGCATGGGTATTTGATTACAGTTCATACATAGGGCCCCTGCTTGAGGCGTTAAAGGAAGCTAATAAAGGGGAGAAAAAGCTGGGATGGACAATGGAAATGAAAGAGGCTTTTGATGAGTTGAAAGATGCGATATCAACTGCTCCGGTACTGGCATTCCCAGACTATGTGCGACAATTTTTTATATTTTCACATTGCGACTCAGCAGTAATGAAAGCAGTGTTGGCCCAAAAAACAAGCATGGGCTACAAACCAGTAGCATTTTACAGCGGCCACTTAGATCCTGTGATGCTAGGTCATTTCCCTTGCGAACAAGGTCTCACCGCAGCTGCTTTTGCGGTAGAGAAAGCATCAGCAATAACCATGGGGTGCCCAACTACACTGTTTGTGGAACATGCACTATTTGCCATATTGAATAAACCTAAGTCCACCCTAACCACGCAAAGGGCATCAGGTTATGAGATCATCTTATCCAGAGCTGAACTATCAATTGTTAGATGTAGCACGGTCAACCCTGCAAGGTTCCTAGCAAAAGTAATTAAGGAGGGAGATTATGCCCACGACTGTACGCAAATAACTGACATGTACTCATGTACTAGAAAGGTTGAAGAAAACGCGCTAGAGGGAGGTGAGCTCTTCTTGTTCATTGATGGGTCATCAACTATCGACCAAAGGGATGGTGTAAGGAGGACTGGGGCAGCAGTGGTAAAAATGATGGAGGTACCGCTGTGTGTGGCTATGATATGTGTACAATTACCACAGCATTACTCCGCTCAAGCAGCGGAATTAGTTGCACTGATCTTGGCGTTGAAGGAAAGCTTTGACAAACGAGTGACCATATACTCCGACAGCGCGTATGTTACATCCACTGTCCACTCGGGGCTGTCGAAATGGAGAAGAAGAGGGTTTAGGAGAGCTGATGGCACTCCAGTGCAACATGCCCTCCTATTCGCTGAACTAATTGAAGCAATAAATGACCCCCAAGAATTAGCTTTAGTGAAATGCACCGCACACACCAAGGTGAAGATCACATCTCAAAAGGAAATGCAGCAGCAGACGCACATGCGAAGTATGCTGCATACTTTGGTGAGATATGGAACCCCGAGAGTCACAGAGAGGGAGAGGGAGGGGAATGGCTAAAGAGATGTTGATAAGAGAAGGGTACACCCATCTCCCAGCCACACAGATTATGGAGCTACAAGCGGCTGCACCAATGGCCGAAAAAGAAATATGGGTAAAAAGAGGATGCACAATGTCACCAACCGACGCACTATGGCGCCAGGGTGACACTGGAAAGGTTGTAATACCATTGGCACTTTTGAACACCGCCCTGAGCCAACTACATTACCCAGCCCACACAGGCAAGGAAGTAATTGCAGCACGAATTAGGGAGGACTGGTTCTGCCCAGAGTTAAATTCTCATGTGTCAAATTTTATCAGCAATTGTCTCACATGTCAACAGTTTACGGCCGGCCACACTCTGAAGGTGATAAGAGGTACTATACCCCGGCCAGAGGGACCGTTCCGACATCTCCATATTGACTATGTTGATATGATCAACGTATGTCAAGGAAATAGGTATATGATTGTAGTAGTATGCCCATTCTCGAGGTGGATTGAAGCAGGGCCCTGTTCACACCCAGATGCATTTAGAGCAGCTAAATTCCTAGTGAGGGAGGTCTTCCCTAGGTGGGGAGTGTGTGAGGTATTAAGGTCAGACAATGGCCCACATTTCGCAAACGAAATGTTCCAGCACATTACATCCTTGCTGAACATCAAGCATAAATTTGCATGCGCATATCACCCACAGGCCAACGGTATATGTGAACGTCTGAATGGCCTACTAAAGGAGGCAATTGCAAAGATACAGCAAACAACAAAGAAGAGTTGGTTATATTGCCTTCCATTAGCCCTATTTGAGCTAAGGAATAGACCAGGGTCCGACCACCACCTCACCCCTCACGAGGTGGTTACCGGACGTCAAATGCGCCTTCCCCTAACGCCAACATCAAGAGCATTTACTGACCACGAGAGTACTGCGAGTGTTCTTGGTGATGAAATGTACCAATATGTGTCTTCCCTGATTACTAGTGTAGTGTTTGTGTCTCAACAGCTCGAGCACACGCGGGGCGGGTCTAACAGCGACCAACAAGAAGACGTGGATAAAGAATTGGAAAAGGAAAGACTGTGCAAAGTTGCTAAAGGTGACCACGTACTACTTCGCAATTTCAACAGAAAGTGGAACAGTCCACGATTCACTGGCCCCCATCTGGTAGAGGAGGTATCAACGAGAGCAGTAAAGTTACAGGACAAACGTGCTTGGAACCACCTACACGACGTAAAGATCTACAAACTCCAGACCCGCACCAGCGCCACCGACAGGGCCACAGGAAGAACAACAACAGCGTCACCAATGGAGGAAGAGACTTCTCCCACAACTAACAGCCTAAGTGTCCCCATACCCTGCCACCCCCCAGATTCCCCAGAGACAACTATTAGAAAAGAAAGGGGTGATCCCCATACCGCCCACCCCATGGTTACACGATCAAAGGGTAAAGAGACTCCCGCCAGCTGAGCCCCAAACCCTCTGCCCATTGATCCCCTACCCACTGTAGTAATAACTGAACTGAAGGACATTGTTTTTGCACATATACACATGTAAACACCTGAATGTTCTCTTTCTTTTCTCTCGCACATGCAGGTAAAGCGTATTATTGTACTGTTAAGAAAGTAGATAACTAACTAATTCACTGCCCAGGAGTAGATGGAACCCTCAGACGATAATTACCTGGAAGAATTGTCACACCAATTTGTATATGAAATAAAACGGCCAACGTACCTGAAAGGAAGGAGGGTACGTGTCTACTACACAGCATTCCTCTTGGCCATAGAACATTCAATGCCCCACCTCCAACCATACTTGCCTGCCCTAAGAGATAGATCGCTTAGATTGGCGTGGGAACAGCTCTTCGCCTGGGCACTGAATGACTACTTGATAGGGAGAGCTTAATAACAATAACTAACCTTAATAACGAGCATATTAAGAATTTTCAGGCGGGCAACTTTAACGTCGCAAGAATAAGCTGCCGGACTGCAGCAAGGTAAGAGCAAAATGCTGGTGAAACTAGCATTTGTAATAAAATTGATAGCAATTTTAATGATCACCGGGTTCTTGGCTGCCTCTGTATGGCAGTACAGCTATGCTATTGATATTATTGCTGTACCCAAACCTAATATACCCCCACCCCCAGCTGCAACAGGTGTTACGTCAGGTGGTACTAGTAAAACCCCACACCAGGAAAATAGAGTTAAACGCAGCACATACTCAGATAATAAAGGCATTGACAACTATGTACAAGATTCAGCACACGTCTCTAACAACATGTGGTACCAACACATGACCAAAATAGGCAAGCAGACAACAGAAGACAGCTGCTACGTTTGCTCATTGATCCCATACGCCATGAGCGCTTCTCGAACATTTGTTGCTACGGAGATAGATGGAAAAATAGCACGATGTATAATATACCTGGCATTGTTCCAGACAAAAGGAAGATTTCAAGGGACAGTGGTGCATCTGGTGTGGAAAACACGAGATACATATCCGTATGAAAACAACTTCCTTAAGACTTATTTGAGTTACCACAAGAGCAGTCTACATGCTGAAGGATTCAGATACATAACAAGTGGTCCTGAAAAAGGAGAAACAAAGAAGGTAACACTGCAGTACCTACCATGTGATTGGTACGCCGCTGAAGTCCCTGGTAAAAACGAATGTTGGGAAAGACCACTGATGATAATAACAGGGAAGGTGTACATGGACAACAAATGGGACATAGGGGTGGTTGGCAGCAACATGGTAACAAGAGAAAATATTTCAACTATTGATGGACATAACCATAGATGTTGGATGACTTGGATCAAGTACGTACCCATGCTTACGTGGATGGAGAAGGATGAAGACCCAATAACAATATTGCCGCTAACTGCGCCTAAGGTATGCTACCAACATAAAGGAGAGGTGGATGTAGGATACAACACCAACTGTGAAAGCGTGATGAAGTTACCTGAGGGGGGAGCAGGAACAGCAGTAATAATGGACCATTACTGGGCCTGTGGAGACAAGGCGTATCACACACTGCCCCCTTTGTGGAATGGTGTATGCACTATAGTACACGTTAATGTACCATCACTAGTGGTACCCCAGAAGCATGTGAATATGGCGAATTTCCCCAAGATGGATGAAGGAAACAAAAGGAAGAAGAGATCTGCACAGCCTCGGAAAGGGCCAGAGAACAGACGCAATGGCAACAACACTGTCCTCAACAGAAGGAAAAGACAAGGAGAACCCCTGACAGGAAATTACCTGTGGGGAAGGTCGGAAACAGCACTCACCTCAATTCCGCCGGAACACAGACTATTCAGCAGAGCAGCCATGTTCTTCTCCTCAATAATACATCCTGGACTGCAGGCCTACGCAAACGCAAACTGGCTCCAGATAACTAGGTGGGAACTAATGATGACAATTAACTCTACAGTAAATGGATTCAACGCAATAAAAGAGGAATTGCGAGCAGTAAGAATGGTTGCACTACTGGACCTCCTTACAGCAATGGAAGGAGGAGTTTGCACAAAGATAGAACAATCATGCTGCACATTCATTCCTGCTAACGATGCTGACAATGGTACCCTCACGGAAGCTGTGTCACAATTGGCACAGATGCACTCAAAAATGATGGATGAAAGTAAAGGTGTGAAAAAGGATGAGAGCTGGTTTTCAATATTATGGTCATGGATGCCATCTTGGCTGTCAGATGGACTGAAGATTATAGTTGGATGTACTATTTTGGCTGGAGCTACACTGATCATAATAAGATTTTGGAAAGCCCGGAAGGCACCCACCACAGACGAGATGATCGAAATGGTTGGTATACACCTCTTGATGCCAACAGATGACGGCCAACACACAGGCACAATCATAAAAGAGAGAGAGAAGTTGCGCAACCAGATCATCACCAACCACCTGGACCCACCATCTGTGAAGCTCGAAAACCCAAGAAACCCAAGGAGCTACATAGGGAAATGGGTATACTGCACTCCTGGAGGAACATGTGAATATATGTATTGGTCATTTGAAGACCATGTTAACCACTATGGACATTTGGGAGGAATAACTAAAATATGGAGAGTAAGAGGAGATAAAGAAAAGGATATGTTTGTGGTCGACAAGTCGACCAGAGGGGGGACAGAAGTGGGAGAATGGAAGAACAGGCTCCCGCCCTTCCCCTCTTGCGCTTGGCCTAGAGGATCACGGCCCAGACACCCACCACGAGAGGAGTTTGCCTATCTACCGGACGACCAAATACCCTGGTACAGGAACATACGGATGTGCCCATCTACCTGCCCAGCAGCCCGCCCTGTCCATGCCGACACCTGCGGCACGGACCAACTCGACTAAATCTACACGTCGTTAGAGATGCCATGACGACCTAGCCAACGGTCAGCACACCTGTGCAAATATACACACCGGACACTCCAGCACCAATCTACACGAAGAATATACTCAGTGCTATGACGTAGGCGACAGACATACTCACGGACGTACATCTTTATTATTTTCCACATAGGCTCTCAAAATGCAGAAACGCAAGACGCATCATGAACTTATATAAAAAAGGCTTGCTCACGCTTCTTCTAAGAGCCATGTACCATAATGAAGAATATAACGGGGACACGATACTGAGGATAAAGCAATATGATACCGTAACCTAAAACGCCCTGTATGAAACGGTTCCACCTATGCACTAGGCCCAAGTAGGCCGCAGGCAAAAGCTTCCATGAACATTGAATGAGCAAGAACTGGGTTGCTGACCCTGCAAAATGAGCCCGGCGAAAGCACACCGCCAAGGGCACGATGTTGCAATCTCGCATGCTGCAAGCCAACGCCAAGGTCGCACCTGCAAGATAAACCAGGCACACAGTAGGAAAAACAATATTAATTGTGTTGAATTTTGTCTCAAACACAGTCCCACCTCACGTGACAAAGCTAAACCTGACAAGATGCCAAGCCCAGGAGGAAGGAGACGCCTGAATCCCACGTTTCAAGACACAGGCAGATACAATTAAAAGACTCATTGGACACCTGCAGCAGTGGGAGTATTCGACCTCCCAACATATGAATAAATCCTCACATTGTTTACACCTACCCATATTAAAACATTGTTGCAAATGACAGGTGCACCGCGAGCTGGGAACAGCGATAGTCCCAGACTGGGAGGCTCGCGAGCGGACCAATTAGAACATGGGGTTCTTATCACTGACGCCATCCACATTGACCAATCCTCAGAGGTCTTCATGTAACAATTTCATGTATCAAATTGAAGGGACAGCCCAGGTAGACCACCTGACTAACCCTCAGCCACTAACACCGTTCTCTATATGTGCGCTATACTAACCCTACCACTCGAGTAACCAATCCAGAGTGGAGATAGGTTTTTTGCTAAACTTTCCAAGTGACGCAAGTAGCGCGTCATACTAAGGTAAAAAGGGCCTGCGAGCCCCACGATTATGTGTGTGTCAGGACGGACGCGTACGCTCCTTGACCCATCCCTGCCGTTTTGTCTAATAAACAGAGTCACCTTGCTTCTTGCGTGTGTCTCATACTCTATCTCTTTTGGGATATACGGGGGGAGTTGGGGCCTCCCTGTCCGGAGGTCTGCGGACGTTCCGGCCGACCCCGGCAGAATTCCCCCCGACAGAGGCGTTTTGGGCAGCGCGGGTGGGAGAGAGAGGAGGAGGAGGGAGAGGGCGCTGCTTTCCCCAGCATGTCTCTCCTTTTGCTCTGCAGGGTGGGCCCTGAAGGAGACATTATGGGCACTGCGGCTGGGGGAGAGAGGTGGAGGGAGAGTGCGCTGCTTTCCCCAGCATGTCTGTCCTTTTGCTCTGCAGGGTGTGCCCTGAAGGAGACATTATGGGCACTGTGGGTGGGGGGAGAGAGGAGGAGGGAGAGGGCGCTGCTTTCCCCAGCATTTCTCTCCTTTTGCTCTGCAGGGTGGGCCCTGAAGGAGACCTCATGGGCACTGCGGGTAAGGGAGTGAGGAGGAGGGAGAGGGCGCTGCTTTCCCCAGCATGTCTCTCCTTTTGCTCTGCAGGGTGTGCCCTGAAGGAGACCTCATGGGCACTGCGGGTGGGGGAGAGAGGAGGAGGGAGACTCTCCTTTTCCTCTGCAGGGTGGGCCCTGAAGGCAACATTATGGGCACTGCGGGTGGGGGTGAGAGGAGGAGGGAGAGGGCGCTGCTTTCCCCAGCATGTCTCTCCTTTTGCTCTGCAGAGTCGGCCCTGAAGGAGACCTCATGGGCACTGCGGGTGAGGGAGAGAGGAGGAGGGAGAGGGCGCTGCTTTCCCCAGCATGTCTCTCCTTTTGCTCTGCAGGGTGGGCCCTGAACGAGACGTTATGGGCACTGAGGGTGGGGAGGGGGGAGGAGGGAGAGGGTGCTGCTTTCCCCAGCATGTCTCTCCTTTTCATCTGCTGGGTGGGCCCTGAAGGAGACCTCATGGGCACTGCCGGTGGGGGAGCGAGGAGGAGGCAGAGGGCACTGCTTTCCCCAGCATGTCTCTTCTTTTGCTCTGCAGGGTGTGCCCTGAAGGAGACATTATGGGCACTGCGGGTGGGGGTGCGAGGAGGAGGGGGGAGAGGGTGCCACTTCCCCCAGCATGTTTCTCCGTTTGCTCTGCAGGGTGGGCCCTGAAGGAGACCTCATGGGCACTGTGGGTGGGGGAGAGAGGAGGAGGGAGAGGGTGCTACTTTCCCCAGCATGTCTCTTCTTTTGCTCTGCAGGGTGGGCCCTGAAGGAGACATTATGGGCACTGCGGGTGGGGGAGAGGAAGAGGAGGGAGAGGGCGCTGCTTGCCCCAGCATGTTTCTCCTTTTGCTCTGCAGGGTGGGCTCTGAAGGAGACATCATGGGCACTCCGGGTGGGGGAGGGCGGAGGAGGGAGAGGGTGATGCTTTCCAGCATGTCTCTCCTTTTGCTCTGCACGGTGGGCCCTGAAGGAGACGTTTTGGGAAGCGCGGGTGGGACAGAGAGGAGGAGGAGGGAGAGGGCGCTGCTTTCCCCAGCATGTCTCTCCTTTTTCTCTGCAGGGTGGGCCCTGAAGGAGACATTATGGGCACTGTGAGTGGGGGAAGAGAGGAGGAGGGAGAGGGCGCTGCTTTCCTCAGCATGTCTGTCCTTTTGCTCTGCAGGGTGTGCCCTGAAGGAGACATTATGGGCACTGTGAGTGGGGGAAGAGAGGAGGAGGGAGAGGGCGCTGCTTTCCCCAGCATGTCTCTCCTTTTGCTCTGCAGGGTGGGCCCTGAAGGAGACCTCAGGGGCACTGCGGGTGGGGGAGTGAGGAGGAGGGAGAGCGCGCTGCTTTCCCCAGCATGTCTCTCCTTTTGCTCTGCAGGGTGGGCCCTGAAGGAGACCTCATGGGCACTGCGGGTGGGGGAGAGAGGAGGAGGGAGACTCTCCTTTTCCTCTGCAGGGTGGGCCCTGAAGGCGACATTATGGGCACTGCGGGTGGGGGTGAGAGGAGGAGGGAGAGGGCGCTGCTTTCCCCAGCATGTCTCTCCTTTTGCTCTGCAGGGTGGGCCCTGAAGGAGACGTTATGGGCACTGAGGGTGGGGGGGGAGGAGGGAAAGGGTGCTGCTTTCCCCAGCATGTCTCTCCTTTTCATCTGCTGGGTGGGCCCTGAAGGAGACCTCATGGGCACTGCTGGTGGGGGAGCGAGGAGAAGGGAGAGGGCGCTGCTTTCCCCAGCATGTCTCTTCTTTTGCTCTGCAGGGTGTGCCCTGAAGGAGACATTATGGGCACTGCGGGTGGGGGTGCGAGGAGGAGGGGGAGAGGGTGCCACTTCCCCCAGCATGTTTCTCCGTTTGCTTTGCAGGGTGCGCCCTGAAGGAGACCTCATGGGCACTGCGGGTGGGGGAGAGAGGAGGAGGTAGAGGGTGCTGCTTTCCCCAGCATGTCTCTTCTTTTGCTCTGCAGGGTGGGCCCTGAAGGAGACATTATGGGCACTGCGGGTGTGGGAGAGGAGGAGGAGGGAGAAGGCGCTGCTTGCCCCAGCATGTTTCTCCTTTTGCTCTGCAGGGTGGGCCCTGAAGGAGACATCATGGGCACTCCGGGTGGGGGAGAGAGGAGGAGGGAGAGGGCGCTGCTTTCCCCAGCATGTCTCTCCTTTTGCTCTTCAGGGTGGGCCCTGAAGGAGACCTCATGGGCACTGCAGGTGAGGAAGAGAGGAGGAGGGAGTGGGCGCTGCTTTCCCCAGCATGTCTCTCCTTTTGCTCTGCAGGGTGGGCCCTGAAGGAGACATTATGGGCACTGCGGGTGTGGGAGAGGAGGAGGAGGGAGAGGGCGCTGCTTGCCCCAGCATGTTTCTCCTTTTGCTCTGCAGGGTGGGCCCTGAAGGAGACATCATGGGCACTCCGGGTGGGGGAGAGAGGAGGAGGGAGAGGGTGCTGCTTTCCCCAGCATGTCTCTCCTTTTGCTCTTCAGGGTGGGCCCTGAAGGAGACATTATGGGCACAGTGGGTGGGGGAGAAAAGGAGGAGGGAGAGATCGCTGCTTTCCCCAGCATGTCTCTCCTTTTGCTCTGCAGGGTGGGCCTTGAAGGCGACATTATGGGCACTGCAGGTGGGGGGGGAAGGAGGAGGGAGAGGGTGATGCTTTGCCCAGCTTGTCTCTCCTTTTGCTCTGCAGGGTGGGCCCTGCAGGAGATATTATGGGCACTGAGGGTGGGGTAGAGAGGAGGAGGGAGAGGGTGCTGCGTTCCCCAGCATGTTTCTCCGTTTGCTCTGCAGGGTGGGCCGTGAAGGAGATCTCATGGGCACTGCGGGTGGGGGAGAGAGGAGGAGGGAGAGGGAGCTGCTTTCCCCAGCATGTCTCTCCTTTTGCTCTGCAGGGTGGGCCCTGAAGGAGACCTCATGGGCACTGTGGGTGGGGGAGAGAGGAGGAGGGAGAGGGCGCTGCGTTCCCCAGCATGTCTCTCCGTTTGCTCTGCAGGGTGGGCCGTGAAGGAGATCTCATGGGCACTGTGGGTGGGGGAGAGAGGAGGAGGGAGAGGGTGCTGCGTTCCCCAGCATGTCTCTCCTTTTGCTCTGCAGGGTGGGCCCTGAAGGAGACCTCATGGGCACTGCGGGTGAGGAAGAGAGGAGGAGGGAGTGGGCGCTGCTTTCCCCAGCATGTCTCTCCTTTTGCTCTTCAGGGTGGGCCCTGAAGGAGACATTATGGGCACTGCGGGTGGGGGAGAGGAGGAGGAGGGAGAGGGGGCTGCTTGCCCCAGCATGTTTCTCCTTTTGCTCTGCAGGGTGGGCCCTGAAGGAGACATCATGGGCACTCCGGGTGGGGGAGGGAGGAGGAGGGAGATTGTGATGCTTTCCAGCATGTCTCTCCTTTTGCTCTGCACGGTGGGCCCTGAAGGAGACGTTTTGGGCAGCGCAGGTGGGAGAGAGAGGAGGAGGAGGGAGCGGGCGCTGCTTTCCCCAGCATGTCTCTCATTTTGTTCTGCAGGCTCGGCCCAGAAGGAGGCGTTATGGGCACTGCGGCTGGGGGAGAGAGGTGGAGGGAGAGGTTGCTGCTTTCCCCAGCATGTCTGTCCTTTTGCTCTGCAGGGTGTGCCCTGAAGGAGACATTATGGGCACTGTGGGTGGGGGGAGAGAGGAGGATGGAGAGGGCGCTGCTTTCCCCAGCATGTCTCTCCTTTTGCTCTGCAGGGTGGGCCCTGAAGGAGACCTCATGGGCACTGCGTGTGGGGGAGTGAGGAGGAGGGAGAGGGCGCTGCTTTCCCCAGCATGTCTCTCCTTTTGCTCTGCAGGGTGGGCCCTGAAGGAGACCTCATGGGCACTGCGGGTGGGGGAGAGAGGAGGAGGGAGACTCTCCTTTTCCTCTGCAGGGTGGGCCCTGAAGGCGACATTATGGGCACTGCGGGTGGGGGTGAGAGGAGGGAGAGGGCGCTGCTTTCCCCAGCATGTCTCTCCTTTTGTTCTGCAGGGTGGGCCCTGAAGGAGACATTATGGGCACTGCGGCTGGGGGAGAGAGGTGGAGGGAGAGGGCGCTGCTTTCCCCAGCATGTCTGTCCTTTTGCTCTGCAGGGTGTGCCCTGAAGGAGACATTATGGGCACTGTGGGTGGGGGGAGAGAGGAGGATGGAGAGGGCGCTGCTTTCCCCAGCATGTCTCTCCTTTTGCTCTGCAGGGTGGGCCCTGAAGGAGACCTCATGGGCACTGCGTGTGGGGGAGTGAGGAGGAGGGAGAGGGCGCTGCTTTCCCCAGCATGTCTCTCCTTTTGCTCTGCAGGGTGGGCCCTGAAGGAGACCTCATGGGCACTGCAGGTGGGGGAGAGAGGAGGAGGGAGACTCTCCTTTTCCTCTGCAGGGTCGGCCCTGAAGGCAACATTATGGGCACTGCGGGTGGGGGTGAGAGGAGGGAGAGGGCGCTGCTTTCCCCAGCATGTCTCTCCTTTTGCTCTGCAGAGTCGGCTCTGAAGGAGACCTCATGGGCACTGCGGGTGAGGGAGAGAGGAGGAGGGAGAGGGCGCTGCTTTCCCTAGCATGTCTATCCTTTTGCTCTGCAGGGTGGGCCCTGAACGAGACGTTATGGGCACTGAGGGTGGGGGGGGAGGGAGAGGGTGCTGCTTTCCCCAGCATGTCTCTCCTTTTCATCTGCTGGGTGGGCCCTGAAGGAGACATCATGGGCACTCCGGGTGGGGGAGAGAGGAGGAGGGAGAGGGCGCTGCTTTCCCCAGCATGTCTCTCCTTTTGCTCTTCAGGGTGGGCCCTGAAGGAGACCTCATGGGCACTGCAGGTGAGGAAGAGAGGAGGAGGGAGTGGGCGCTGCTTTCCCCAGCATGTCTCTCCTTTTGCTCTGCAGGGTGGGCCCTGAAGGAGACATTATGGGCACTGCGGGTGTGGGAGAGGAGGAGGAGGGAGAAGGCGCTGCTTGCCCCAGCATGTTTCTCCTTTTGCTCTGCAGGGTGGGCCCTGAAGGAGACATCATGGGCACTCCGGGTGGGGGAGAGAGGAGGAGGGAGAGGGCGCTGCTTTCCCCAGCATGTCTCTCCTTTTGCTCTTCAGGGTGGGCCCTGAAGGAGACCTCATGGGCACTGCAGGTGAGGAAGAGAGGAGGAGGGAGTGGGCGCTGCTTTCCCCAGCATGTCTCTCCTTTTGCTCTGCAGGGTGGGCCCTGAAGGAGACATTATGGGCACTGCGGGTGTGGGAGAGGAGGAGGAGGGAGAGGGCGCTGCTTGCCCCAGCATGTTTCTCCTTTTGCTCTGCAGGGTGGGCCCTGAAGGAGACATCATGGGCACTCCGGGTGGGGGAGAGAGGAGGAGGGAGAGGGTGCTGCTTTCCCCAGCATGTCTCTCCTTTTGCTCTTCAGGGTGGGCCCTGAAGGAGACATTATGGGCACAGTGGGTGGGGGAGAAAAGGAGGAGGGAGAGATCGCTGCTTTCCCCAGCATGTCTCTCCTTTTGCTCTGCAGGGTGGGCCTTGAAGGCGACATTATGGGCACTGCAGGTGGGGGGGGAAGGAGGAGGGAGAGGGTGATGCTTTGCCCAGCTTGTCTCTCCTTTTGCTCTGCAGGGTGGGCCCTGCAGGAGATATTATGGGCACTGAGGGTGGGGAAGAGAGGAGGAGGGAGAGGGTGCTGCGTTCCCCAGCATGTTTCTCCGTTTGCTCTGCAGGGTGGGCCGTGAAGGAGATCTCATGGGCACTGCGGGTGGGGGAGAGAGGAGGAGGGAGAGGGAGCTGCTTTCCCCAGCATGTCTCTCCTTTTGCTCTGCAGGGTGGGCCCTGAAGGAGACCTCATGGGCACTGTGGGTGGGGGAGAGAGGAGGAGGGAGAGGGCGCTGCGTTCCCCAGCATGTCTCTTCGTTTGCTCTGCAGGGTGGGCCGTGAAGGAGATCTCATGGGCACTGTGGGTGGGGGAGAGAGGAGGAGGGAGAGGGTGCTGCGTTCCCCAGCATGTCTCTCCTTTTGCTCTGCAGGGTGGGCCCTGAAGGAGACCTCATGGGCACTGCGGGTGAGGAAGAGAGGAGGAGGGAGTGGGCGCTGCTTTCCCCAGCATGTCTCTCCTTTTGCTCTTCAGGGTGGGCCCTGAAGGAGACATTATGGGCACTGCGGGTGGGGGAGAGGAGGAGGAGGGAGAGGGGGCTGCTTGCCCCAGCATGTTTCTCCTTTTGCTCTGCAGGGTGGGCCCTGAAGGAGACATCATGGGCACTCCGGGTGGGGGAGGGAGGAGGAGGGAGAGGGTGATGCTTTCCAGCATGTCTCTCCTTTTGCTCTGCACGGTGGGCCCTGAAGGAGACGTTTTGGGCAGCGCAGGTGGGAGAGAGAGGAGGAGGAGGGAGCGGGCGCTGCTTTCCCCAGCATGTCTCTCATTTTGTTCTGCAGGCTCGGCCCAGAAGGAGGCGTTATGGGCACTGCGGCTGGGGGAGAGAGGTGGAGGGAGAGGTTGCTGCTTTCCCCAGCATGTCTGTCCTTTTGCTCTGCAGGGTGTGCCCTGAAGGAGACATTATGGGCACTGTGGGTGGGGGGAGAGAGGAGGATGGAGAGGGCGCTGCTTTCCCCAGCATGTCTCTCCTTTTGCTCTGCAGGGTGGGCCCTGAAGGAGACCTCATGGGCACTGCGTGTGGGGGAGTGAGGAGGAGGGAGAGGGCGCTGCTTTCCCCAGCATGTCTCTCCTTTTGCTCTGCAGGGTGGGCCCTGAAGGAGACCTCATGGGCACTGCGGGTGGGGGAGAGAGGAGGAGGGAGACTCTCCTTTTCCTCTGCAGGGTGGGCCCTGAAGGCGACATTATGGGCACTGCGGGTGGGGGTGAGAGGAGGGAGAGGGCGCTGCTTTCCCCAGCATGTCTCTCCTTTTGTTCTGCAGGGTGGGCCCTGAAGGAGACATTATGGGCACTGCGGCTGGGGGAGAGAGGTGGAGGGAGAGGGCGCTGCTTTCCCCAGCATGTCTGTCCTTTTGCTCTGCAGGGTGTGCCCTGAAGGAGACATTATGGGCACTGTGGGTGGGGGGAGAGAGGAGGATGGAGAGGGCGCTGCTTTCCCCAGCATGTCTCTCCTTTTGCTCTGCAGGGTGGGCCCTGAAGGAGACCTCATGGGCACTGCGTGTGGGGGAGTGAGGAGGAGGGAGAGGGCGCTGCTTTCCCCAGCATGTCTCTCCTTTTGCTCTGCAGGGTGGGCCCTGAAGGAGACCTCATGGGCACTGCAGGTGGGGGAGAGAGGAGGAGGGAGACTCTCCTTTTCCTCTGCAGGGTCGGCCCTGAAGGCAACATTATGGGCACTGCGGGTGGGGGTGAGAGGAGGGAGAGGGCGCTGCTTTCCCCAGCATGTCTCTCCTTTTGCTCTGCAGAGTCGGCTCTGAAGGAGACCTCATGGGCACTGCGGGTGAGGGAGAGAGGAGGAGGGAGAGGGCGCTGCTTTCCCTAGCATGTCTCTCCTTTTGCTCTGCAGGGTGGGCCCTGAACGAGACGGTATGGGCACTGAGGGTGGGGGGGGGAGGGAGAGGGTGCTGCTTTCCCCAGCATGTCTCTCCTTTTCATCTGCTGGGTGGGCCCTGAAGGAGACCTCATGGGCACTGCCGGTGGGGGAGCGAGGTGGAGGGAGAGGGCGCTGCTTTCCCCAGCATGTCTCTTCTTTTGCTCTGCAGGGTGTGCCCTGAAGGAGACATTATGGGCACTGCGGGTGGGGGTGTGAGGAGGAGGGGGGAGAGGGTGCACTTCCCCCAGCATGTTTCTCCGTTTGCTCTGCAGGGTGGTCCCTGAAGGAGACCTCATGGGCACTGCGGGTGGGGGAGAGAGGAGGAGGAGGGAGAGGGCACTGCTTTCCCCAGCATGTCTCTCCGTTTGCTCTGCAGGGTGGGCCGTGAAGGAGACATTATGGGCACTGCAGTTGGGGGAGAGAGGAGGGAGAGGGCGCTGCTTTCCCAAGCATGTCTCTCCTTTTGCTCCGCAGGGTGGCTCCTGAAGGAGACATTATGGGCACTGCGGGTGGGGGGAGAGAGGAGGAGGGAGAGAACGCTGCTTCCCCCAGCATGTCTCTCCTTTTGCTCTGCACGGTGGGCCCTGAAGGAGACATTATGGGCACTGCGGGTGGGGGAGATAGGAGGAGGAGGAGAGGGCGCTGATTTCGC
Organism: Ambystoma mexicanum; assembly: GCF_040938575.1. Classification (NCBI taxonomy): domain Eukaryota; kingdom Metazoa; phylum Chordata; class Amphibia; order Caudata; family Ambystomatidae; genus Ambystoma; species Ambystoma mexicanum. The sequence continues at coordinate 58,942,003 of NC_090935.1, read as the reverse complement.
CAGCATGTCTCTCCTTTTGCTCTGCAGGGTGGGGCCTGAAGGAGACATTATGGGCACTGCGGGAGGGGGAGAGAGGAGGAGGGAGAGGGCGCTGCTTTCCCCAGCATGTCTCTCCTTTTGCTCTGCAGAGTGGGACCTGAAGGAGACTTCATGGGCACTGCAAGTGGGGGAGAGAGGAGGGGGGAGAGGGCGCTGCTTTCCCCAGCATGTCTTTCCTTTTGCTCTGCAGCGTGGGCCATGAAGGAGACGTTATGGGCACTGCGGGTGGTGGAGAGAGAAGGGGGGAGAGGGCGCTGATTTCCCCAGCATGTCTCTCCTTTTGCTCTGCAGAGTGGGCCCTGTAGGAGACATTATGGGCACACCGGGTGGGGGAGAGAGGAGGAGGAGGGAGAGGGCGCTGTTTTCCCCAGCATGTCCCTCCTTTTGCTCTGCAGGGTGGGCCCTGAAGGAGACATTATGGGCACTGCGGGTGGGGGAGAGAGGAGGGAGAGGGAGCTGCTTTCCCCAGCGTGTCTGTCCTTTTACCAGCATGGAGTGCCCTGAAGGAGACATTATGGGCACTGCGGGTGGGGGGAGAGAGGAGGAGGGAGTGGGTGCTGCTTTCCCCAGCATGTCTCTCCTTTTGCTCTGCAGGGTGGGCCCTGAAGGAGACCTCATGGGCACTGCGGGTGGGGGAGAGAGGAGGAGGGAGCGGGCGCTGCTTTCTCCAGCATGTCTTTCCTTTTACTCTGCAGGGTGGGCCATGAAGGAGACGTTATGGGCACTGCGGGTGGTGGAGAGAGGAGGGGGGAGAGGGCGCTGCTTTCCCCAGCATGTCTCTCCTTTTGCTCTGCAGAGTGGGCCCTGAAGGAGACGTTATGGGCACTGAGGGTGGGGGAGAGAGGAGGAGGAGGGAGAGCGTGCTCTCTTCCCCAGCATGTCTCTCCTTTCGCTCTGAATGGTGGGCCCTGAAGGAGACTTGTGGGCACTGCAGGTGGGGGGGAGAGGAGGAGGGAGAGGACGCTGCTTTCCCCAGCATGTCTTTCCTTTTGCTCTGCAGCGTGGGCCATGAAGGAGACGTTATGGGCACTGCGGGTGGTGGAGAGAGAAGGGGGGAGAGGGCGCTGCTTTCCCCAGCATGTCTCTCCTTTTGCTCTGCAGAGTGGGCCCTGAAGGAGACATTATGGGCACACCGGGTGGGGGAGAGAGGAGGAGGAGGGAGAGGGCGCTGTTTTCCCCAGCATGTCCCTCCTTTTGCTCTGCAGGGTGGGCCCTGAAGGAGACATTATGGGCACTGCGGGTGGGGGAGAGAGGAGGGAGAGGGAGCTGCTTTCCCCAGCGTGTCTGTCCTTTTACCAGCAGGGTGTGCCCTGAAGGAGACATTATGGGCACTGCGGGTGGGGGGAGAGAGGAGGAGGGAGTGGGTGCTGCTTTCCCCAGCATGTCTCTCCTTTTGCTCTGCAGGGTGGGCCCTGAAGGAGACCTCATGGGCACTGCGGGTGGGGGAGAGAGGAGGAGGGAGCGGGCGCTGCTTTCTCCAGCATGTCTTTCCTTTTACTCTGCAGGGTGGGCCATGAAGGAGACGTTATGGGCACTGCGGGTGGTGGAGAGAGGAGGGGGGAGAGGGCGCTGCTTTCCCCAGCATGTCTCTCCTTTTGCTCTGCAGAGTGGGCCCTGAAGGAGACGTTATGGGCACTGAGGGTGGGGGAGAGAGGAGGAGGAGGGAGAGCATGCTCTCTTCCCCAGCATGTCTCACCTTTCGCTCTGAATGGTGGGCCCTGAAGGAGACCTTGTGGGCACTGCAGGTGGGGGGGAGAGGAGGAGGGAGAGGACGCTGCTTTCCCCAGCATGTCTCTCCTTTCGCTCTGCAGGGTGGGCCCTGAAGGAGACATTATGGGCACTGCGGGTGGGGGAGAGAGGAGGAGGAGGGAGAGGGCGCTGCTTTCCCCAGCATGTCTCTCCTTTTGCTCTGCAGGGTGGGCCTTGAAGGAGACATTATGGGCCCTGAGGATGGGGGTAGAGAGGAGGAGGGAGAGGACGCTGCTTTCCCCTGCATGTCTCTCCTTTTGCTCTGCACTGTGGGCCCTGAAGGAGAAATTATGGGCACTGCGGGTGGGGGAGAGAGAAGGAGGGAGAGGGCGCTGCTTTCCCCAGCATGTCTCTCATTTTGCTCTGCACAGTGGGCCCTGCAGGAGACCTCATGGGCACTGCGGGTGGGAGAGAGAGGAGGAGGGAGAGGGCGCTGCTTTTCCCGGCATGTCTCGGGTGGGCCCTGAAGGAGACATTATGGGCACTGCGGGAGGGGGAGAGAGGAGGAGGGAGAGGGCGCTGCTTTCCCCAGCATGTGTCTCCTTTTTCTCTGCAGGGTGGGCCCTGAAGGAGACATTTTGGGCACTGCGGGAGGGGGAGAGAAGAGGAGGGAGAGGTGCTGCTTTCCCCAGCATGTCTCTCCTTTTGCTCTGCAGAGTGGGACCTGAAGGAGACATTATGGGGACTGTGGGTGGAGGAGAGAGAAGGAGGGAGAGGGCGCCGCTTTCACCAACATGTCTCTCCTTTTGCTTTGCAGGGTGGGCCCTGAAGGAGACCTTATGGGCACTGCGGGTGGGGGAGAGAGGAGGAGGGAGAAGACGCTGCTTTACTCAGCATGTCTCTCCTTTTGCTCTGCAGGGTGGGCCCTGAAGGAGACATTATGGGCACTGCGGGTGGGGGAGAGAGGAGGAGGAGGGAGAGGGCGCTGCTTTCCCCAGCATGTCTCTCCTTTTGCTCTGCAGGGGGGGCCCTGAAGGAGACCTTATGGGCACTGCGGGTGGGGGAGAGAGGAGGAGGGAGAGGGTGGTGCCTTCCCCAGCATGTCTTTCCTTTTGCTCTGCAGGGTGGGCCCTGAAGGAGACCTCATGGGCACTGCGGGTGGGGGAGAGAGGAGGAGGGAGAAGACGCTGCTTTACTCAGCATGTCTCTCCTTTTGCTCTGCAGGGTGGGCCCTGAAGGAGACATTATGGGCACTGCGGGTGGGGGAGAGAGGAGGAGGAGGGAGAGGGTGCTGCTTTCCCCAGCATGTCTCTCCTTTTGCTCTGCAGGGGGGGCCCTGAAGGAGACCTTATGGGCACTGCGGGTGGGGGAGAGAGGAGGAGGGAGAGGGTGCTGCCTTCCCCAGCATGTCTCTCCTTTTGCTCTCCAAGGAGGGCCCTGAAGGAGACATTATGGGCACTGCGGGTTGGGGGCAAGAGAAGGAGGAGGGAGAGGACGCTGCTTTCCCCAGCATGTCTCTCCTTCTGCTCTGCAGGGTGGGCCCCGAAGGAGACCTCATGGGCTTTGCGGGTGGGGGAGAGAGGCGGAGGGAGAGGGCGCTGCTTTCCCCAGCATGTCTTTCATTTTGCTCTGCAGGGTGGGCCCTGAAGGAGACATTATGGGCACTGCGGTGGTGGAGAGAGGAGGGGGGAGAGGGTGCTGCTTTCCCCAGCATGTCTCTCCTTTTGATCTGCACCGTGGGCCCTGAAGGATACTTTATGTGCACTGCGGGTGATGGAGAGAGCAGGAGGGAGAGAGCGCTGCTTTCCGCAGCATGTCTCTCCTTTTGCTCTGCAGGGTGGGCCCTGAAGGAGACGTTATGGGCACTGCAGGTGGGGGAGAGAGGAGGAGGGAGAGGGTGTGGCTTTCCCCAGCATGTCTCTTCTTTCCCTCTGCAGCGTGGGTCTGGAAGGAGACCTCATGGGCACTGCAGGTGGGTTCAGAGGAGGAGGGAGAGGGCGCTGCTTTCCGCATCATGTCTCTCCTTTCGCTCTGCAGGGTGTGCCCTGAAGGCGACATTATGGGCACTGTGGGTGGTGGAGAGGGGAGGGGGGAGAGGGCGCTGCTGGTTTCCCCAGCATGTCTCTCCTTTTGCTCTGCAGAGTGGGCCCTGAAGGAGACGTTATGGGCACTGCGGGTGGGGGAGAGAGGAGGAGGGAGAGGGCGTGGCTTTCCCCAGCATGTCTCTCCTTTTGCTCTGCAGGGTGGGCCCTGAAGAAGACGTTATGGGCACTGCTGGTGGGGGAGAGAGGAGGAGGAGGGAGAGCGTGCTGTTTTCCCCAGCATGTCTCTCCTTTCGCTCTGAAGGGTGGGCCCTGAAGGAGACCTTCTGGGCACTGCAGATGGGGGGGAGAGGAGGAGGGAGAGGATGCAGCTTTCTCTAGCATGTCTCTCCTTTCGCTCTGCAGGGTGGGCCCTGAAGGAGACATTATGGGCACTGAGGGTGGTGGAGAGAGGAGGGGGGAGAGGGCGCGGCTTTCCCCTGCATGTCTCTCCTTGTCCTCTGCAGGGTGGGCCCTGAAGGAGACCTCATGGGCACTGCGGGTGGGGGGAGAGGTGGAGGGAGAGGGTGCTGATTTCCGCAGCATGTCTCTCCTTTCGCTCTGCAGGGTGGGCAATGAAGGAGACAATATGGGCACTGCGGGTGGGGGAAGAGAGGAGGAGGGAGAGGGCGCTGCTTTCCGCAGCATGTCTCTCCTTTCGCTCTGCAGGGTGGGCCCTGAAGGAGACATTATGGGCACTGCAGGTGGGGGAAGAGAGGAGGAGGGAGAGGGCGCTGCTTTCCGCAGCATGTCTCTCCTTTCGCTCTGCAGGGTGGGCCCTGAAGGAGACATTATGGGCCCTGAGGATGGGTGGAGAGAGGAGGAGGGAGAGGACGCTGCTTTCCCCAGCATGTCTCTCCTTTTGCTCTGCACTGTGGGCCCTGAAGGAGACATTATGGGCACTGTGGGTGGGGGAGAGAGAAGGAGGGAGAGGGCGCTGCTTTCCCCAGCATGTCTCTCATTTTGCTCTGCACAGTGGGCCCTGCAGGAGACCTCATGGGCACTGCGGGTGGGAGAGAGAAGAGGAGGGAGAGGGCGCTGCTTTTCCCAGCATGTGTCTCCTTTTTCTCTGCAGGGTGGGCCCTGAAGGAGACATTATGGGCACTGCGGAGGGGGAGAGAAGAGGAGGGAGAGGTGCTGCTTTCCCCAGCATGTCTCTCCTTTTGCTCTGCAGAGTGGGACCTGAAGGAGACATTATGGGGACTGTGGGTGGAGGAGAGAGAAGGAGGGAGAGGGCGCCGCTTTCCCCAACATGTCTCTCCTTTTGCTTTGCAGGGTGGGCCCTGAAGGAGACCTTATGGGCACTGCGGGTGGGGGAGAGAGGAGGAGGGAGAAGGCGCTGCTTTACTCAGCATGTCTCTCCTTTTGCTCTGCAGGGTGGGCCCTGAAGGAGACATTATGGGCACTGCGGGTGGGGGAGAGAGGAGGAGGAGGGAGAGGGCGCTGCTTTCCCCAGCATGTCTCTCCTTTTGCTCCGCAGGGGGGGCCCTGAAGGAGACCTTATGGGCACTGCGGGTGGGGGAGAGAGGAGGAGGGAGAGGGTGCTGCCTTCCCCAGCATGTCTTTCCTTTTGCTCTGCAGGGTGGGCCCTGAAGGAGACCTCATGGGCACTGCGGGTGGGGGAGAGAGGAGGAGGGAGAGGGAGCTGCTTTCCCCAGCATGTCTCTCCTTTTGCTCTGCAAGGAGGGCCCTGAAGGAGACATTATGGGCACTGCGGGTTGGGGGAGAGAGGAGGAGGGAGAGGATGCTGCTTTCCCCAGCATGTCTCTCCTTCTGATCTGCAGGGTGGGCCCCGAAGGAGACCTCATGGGCTTTGCGGGTGGGGGAGAGAGGCGGAGGGAGAGGGCGCTGCTTTCCCCAGCATGTCTTTCCTTTTGCTCTGCAGGGTGGGCCCTGAAGGAGACGTTATGGGCACTGCGGTGGTGGAGAGAGGAGGGGGAGAGGGTGCTGCTTTCCCCAGCATGTCTCTCCTTTTGATCTGCACCGTGGGCCCTGAAGGAGACTTTATGGGCACTGCGGGTGATGGAGAGAGCAGGAGGGAGAGAGCGCTGCTTTCCGCAGCATGTCTCTCCTTTTGCTCTGCAGGGTGGGCCTTGAAGGAGACGTTATGGGCACTGCAGGTGGGGGAGAGAGGAGGAGGGAGAGGGTGTGGCTTTCCCCAGCATGTCTCTTCTTTCCCTCTGCAGCGTGGGTCTGGAAGGAGACCTCATGGGCACTGCAGGTGGGTTCAGAGGAGGAGGGAGAGGGCGCTGCTTTCCGCATCATGTCTCTCCTTTCGCTCTGCAGGGTGGGCCCTGAAGGAGACATTATGGGCACTGTGGGTGGTGGAGAGGGGAGGGGGGAGAGGGCGCTGCTGGTTTCCCCAGCATGTCTCTCCTTTTGCTCTGCAGAGTGGGCCCTGAAGGAGACGTTATGGGCACTGCGGGTGGGGGAGAGAGGAGGAGGGAGAGGGCGTGGCTTTCCCCAGCATGTCTCTCCTTTTGCTCTGCAGGGTGCGCCCTGAAGGAGACTTTATGGGCACTGCTGGTGGGGGAGAGAGGAGGAGGAGGGAGAGCGTGCTGTCTTCCCCAGCATGTCTCTCCTTTCGCTCTGAAGGGTGGGCCCTGAAGGAGACCTTGTGGGCACTGCAGGTGGGGGGGAGAGGAGGAGGGAGAGGACGCAGCTTTCTCCAGCATGTCTCTCCTTTCGCTCTGCAGGGTGGGCCCTGAAGGAGACATTATGGGCACTGCGGGTGGTGGAGAGAGGAGGGGGGAGAGGGTGCTGCTTTCCCCAGCATGTCTCTCCTTTTGCTCTTCAGGGTGGGCCCTGAAGGAGACGTTACAGGCACTGGGGGTTGGGGGAGAGAGGAGGAGGGAGAGGGCGCTGCTTTCCCCAGCATGTCTCTCCTTCTGCTCTGCAGGGTGGGCCCCGAAGGAGACCTCATGGGCTTTGCGGGTGGGGGAGAGAGGCGGAGGGAGAGGGCGCTGCTTTCCCCAGCATGTCTTTCCTTTTGCTCTGCAGGGTGGGCCCTGAAGGAGACGTTATGGGCACTGCGGTGGTGGAGAGAGGAGGAGGGAGAGGGCGCTGCTTTTCCCGGCATGTCTCGGGTGGGCCCTGAAGGAGACATTATGGGCACTGCGGGAGGGGGAGAGAGGAGGAGGGAGAGGGCGCTGCTTTCCCCAGCATGTGTCTCCTTTTTCTCTGCAGGGTGGGCCCTGAAGGAGACATTATGGGCACTGCGGGAGGGGGAGAGAAGAGGAGGGAGAGGTGCTGCTTTCCCCAGCATGTCTCTCCTTTTGCTCTGCAGAGTGGGACCTGAAGGAGACATTATGGGGACTGTGGGTGGAGGAGAGAGAAGGAGGGAGAGGGCGCCGCTTTCCCCAACATGTCTCTCCTTTTGCTTTGCAGGGTGGGCCCTGAAGGAGACCTTATGGGCACTGCGGGTGGGGGAGAGAGGAGGAGGGAGAAGGCGCTGCTTTACTCAGCATGTCTCTCCTTTTGCTCTGCAGGGTGGGCCCTGAAGGAGACATTATGGGCACTGCGGGTGGGGGAGAGAGGAGGAGGAGGGAGAGGGCGCTGCTTTCCCCAGCATGTCTCTCCTTTTGCTCTGCAGGGGGGGCCCTGAAGGAGACCTTATGGGCACTGCGGGTGGGGGAGAGAGGAGGAGGGAGAGGGTGCTGCCTTCCCCAGCATGTCTTTCCTTTTGCCCTGCAGGGTGGGCCCTGAAGGAGACCTCATGGGCACTGCGGGTGGGGGAGAGAGGAGGAGGGAGAGGGAGCTGCTTTCCCCAGCATGTCTCTCCTTTTGCTCTGTGAGGAAGGGCCCTGAAGGAGACATTATGGGCACTGCGGGTTGGGGGAGAGAGGAGGATGGAGCGGACGCTGCTTTCCCCTGCATGTCTCTACTTCTGCTCTGTACGGTGGGCCCCGAAGGAGACCTCATGGGCTTTGCGGGTGGGGGAGAGAGGCGGAGGGAGAGGGCGCTGCTTTCCCCAGCATGTCTTTCCTTTTGCTCTGCAGGGTGGGCCCTGAAGGAGACGTTATGGGCACTGCGGTGGTGGAGAGAGGAGGGGGGAGAGGGTGCTGCTTTCCCCAGCATGTCTCTCCTTTTGATCTGCACTGTGGGCCCTGAAGGAGACTTTATGGGCACTGCGGGTGATGGAGAGAGCAGGAGGGAGAGAGCGCTGCTTTCCGCAGCATGTCTCTCCTTTTGCTCTGCAGGGTGGGCCCTGAAGGAGACGTTATGGGCACTGCAGGTGGGGGAGAGAGGAGGAGGGAGAGGGTGTGGCTTTCCTCAGCATGTCTCTTCTTTCCCTCTGCAGCGTGGGTCTGGAAGGAGACCTCATGGGCACTGCAGGTGGGTTCAGAGGAGGAGGGAGAGGGCGCTGCTTTCCGCATCATGTCTCTCCTTTCGCTCTGCAGGGTGGGCCCTGAAGGAGACATTATGGGCACTGTGGGTGGTGGAGAGGGGAGGGGGGGAGAGGGCGCTGCTGGTTTCCCCAGCATGTCTCTCCTTTTGCTCTGCAGAGTGGGCCCTGAAGGAGACGTTATGGGCACTGCGGGTGGGGGAGAGAGGAGGAGGGAGAGGGCGTGGCTTTCCCCAGCATGTCTCTCCTTTTGCTCTGCAGGGTGGGCCCTGAAGGAGACTTTATGGGCACTGCTGGTGGGGGAGAGAGGAGGAGGAGGGAGAGCGTGCTGTCTTCCCCAGCATGTCTCTCCTTTCGCTCTGAAGGGTGGGCCCTGAAGGAGACCTTGTGGGCACTGCAGGTGGGGGGGAGAGGAGGAGGGAGAGGACGCAGCTTTCTCCAGCATGTCTCTCCTTTCGCTCTGCAGGGTGGGCCCTGAAGGAGACATTATGGGCACTGCGGGTGGTGGAGAGAGGACGGGGGAGAGGGTGCTGCTTTCCCCAGCATGTCTCTCCTTTTGCTCTTCAGGGTGGGCCCTGAAGGAGACGTTACAGGCACTGGGGGTGGGGGAGAGAGGAGGAGGGAGAGGGCGCGGCTTTCCCCTGCATGTCTCTCCTTGTCCTCTGCAGGGTGGGCCCTGAAGGAGACCTCATGGGCACTGCGGGTGGGGGGAGAGGAGGAGGGAGAGGGTGCTGCTTTCCGCCGCATGTCTCTCCTTTCGCTCTGCAGGGTGGGCAATGAAGGAGACATTATTGGCACTGCGGGTAGGGGAAGAGAGGAGGAGGGAGAGGGCGCTGCTTTCCCCCGCATGTCTCTCCTTTTGCTCTGCAGGGTGGGCCCTGAAGGAGATGTTATGGGCACTGTGGGTGGGGGAGAGAGGAGGAGGAGGGAGAGCACGCTGCCTTCCCCAGCATGTCTCTCCTTTCGCTCTGAAGGGTGGGCCCTGAAGGAGACCTTGTGGGCACTCAGGTTGGGGGGAGAGGAGGAGGGAGAGGACCCTGCTTTCCACAGCATGTCTCTCCTTACGCTCTGCAGGGTGGGCCCTGAAGGAGACATTATGGGCACTGCGGGTAGGGGAGAGAGGAGGAGGAGGGAGAGGGCACTGCTTTCCCCAGCATGTCTCTCTGTTTGCTCTGCAGGGTGGGCCGTGAAGGAGACATTATGGGCACTGCAGTTGGGGGAGAGAGGAGGGAGAGGGCGCTGCTTTCCCCAGCATGTCTCTCCTTTTGATCTGCAGGGTGGCTCCTGAAGGAGACATTATGGGCACTGCGGGTGGGGGGAGAGAGGAGGAGGGAGAGGACGCTGCTTTCCCCAGCATGTCTCTCCTTTTGCTCTGCACGGTGGTCCCTGAAGGAGACATTATGGGCACTGCGGGTGGGGGAGAGAGAAGGAGGAGGAGAGGGCGCTGCTTTCCCCAGCATGTCTCTCCTTTTGCTCTGCTGGGTGGGCCCTGAAGGAGACAATATGGGCACTGCGGGAGGGGGAGAGAGGAGGAGGGAGAGGGCGCTGCTTTCCCCAGCATGTCTCTCCTTTTGCTCTGCAGAGTGGGCCCTGAAGGAGACCTCATGGGCACTGCAAGTGGGGGAGAGAGGAGGAGGGAGAGGGCGCTGCTTCCCCCAGCATGTCTCTCCTTTTTCTCTGCACGGTGGGCCCTGAAGGAGACTTTATGGGCACTGCGGGTGGTGGAGAGAGAAGGGGGGAGAGGGCGCTGCTTTCCCCAGCATGTCTCTCCTTTTGCTCTTCAGGGTGGGCCCTGAAAGAGACGTTACCGTCACTGGGGGTGGGGGAGAGAGGAGGAGGGAGAGGGCGCGGCTTTCCCCTGCATGTCTCTCCTTGTCCTCTGCAGGGTGGGCCCTGAAGGAGACCTCATGGGCACTGCGGGTGGGGGGAGAGAAGGAGGGAGAGGGTGCTGCTTTCCGCAGCATGTCTCTCCTTTCGCTCTGCAGGGTGGGCCCTGAAGGAGACATTATGGGCACTGCGGGTGGGCGAAGAGAGGAGGAGGGAGAGGGCGCTGCTTTCCCCAGCATGTCTCTCCTTTTGCTCTGCAGGGTGGGCCCTGAAGGAGACATTATGGGCACTGCGGGTGGGGGAAGAGAGGAGGGGGGAGAGGGTGCTGCTTTCCCCAGCATGTCTCTCCTTTTGCTCTTCAGGGTGGGCCCTGAAGGAGACGTTACGGGCACTGGGGGTGGGGGGAGAGGAGGAGGGAGAGGGCGCTGCTTTCCGCAGCATGTCTCTCCTTTCGCTCTGCAGGGTGGGCCCTGAAGGAGACATTATGGGCACTGCAGGTGGGGGAAGAGAGGAGGAGGGAGAGGGCGCTGCTTTCCGCAGCATGTCTCTCCTTTCGCTCTGCAGAGTTGGCCCTGAAGGAGACCTCATGGGCACTGCAAGTGGGGGAGAGAGGAGGTGGGAGAGGGTGCTGCTTTCCCCAGCATGTCTCTCCTTTTTCTCTGCACGGTGGGCCCTGAAGGAGACTTTATGGGCACTGCGGGTGGTGGAGAGAGGCGGGGGGAAGGGTGCTGCTTTCCCCAGCATGTCTCTCCTTTTGCTCTTCAGGGTTGGCCCTGAAGGAGACGTTAAGGGCACTGGGGGTGGGGGAGAGAGGAGGAGGGAGAGGGCGCGGCTTTCCCCTGCATGTCTCTCCTTGTCCTATGCAGGGTGGGCCCTGAAGGAGACCTCATGGGCACTGCGGGTGGGGGGAGAGGAGGAGGGAGATGGCGCTGCTTTCCGCAGCATGTCTCTCCTTTTGCTCTGCAGGGTGGGCCCTGAAGGAGACATTATGGGCACTGCGGGTGGGGGAAGAGAGGAGGAGGGAGAGGGCGCTGCTTTCCCCAGCATGTCTCTCCTTTTGCTCTGCAGGGTGGGCCCTGAAGGAGATATTATGGGCACTGCGGGAGGGAGAGAGAGGAGGGGGAGAGGCAGCAGCTTTCCCCAGCATGTCTCTCCTTTTGCTCTGCCGGGTGGGCCCTGAAGGAGACGTTATGGGCACGGCAGGTGGGGGAGAGAGGAGGAGGGAGAGGGCGCGGCTTTCCGCAGCATGTCTCTCCTTTTGTTCTGCAGGGTGGGCCCTGAAGGAGATGTTATGGGCACTGCGGGTGGGGGAGAGAGGAGGAGGGAGAGGGCGCGGCTTTCCGCAGCATGTCTCTCCTTTTGTTCTGCAGGGTGGGCCCTGAAGGAGATGTTATGGGCACTGCGGGTGGGGGAGAGAGGAGGAGGGAGAGGGCGCGGCTTTCCCCAGCATGTCTCTCCTTTTGCTCTGCCGGGTGGGCCCTGAAGGAGACGTTATGGGCACGGCAGGTGGGGGAGAGAGGAGGAGGGAGAGGGCGCGGCTTTCCCCAGCATGTCTCTCCTTTCGCTCTGAAGGGTGGGCCCTGAATTAGACCTTGTGGGCACTCAGGTGGGGGGGAGATGAGGAGGGAGAGGACCCTGCTTTCCCCAGCATGTCTCTCCTTTCGCTCTGCAGGGTGGGCCCTGAAGAAGACATTATGGGCACTGCGGGTGGGAGAGAGAGGAGGAGGAGGGAGAGGGCACTGCTTTCCCAAACATGTCTCTCCGTTTGCTCTGCAGAGTGGGCCGTGAAGGAGACATTATGGGCACTGCAGTTGGGGGAGAGAGGAGGGAGAGGGCGCTGCTTTCCCCAGCATGTCTCTCCTTTTGCTCTGCAGGGTGGCTCCTGAAGGAGACATTATGGGCACTGCGGGTGGGGGGAGAGAGGAGGAGGGAGAGAACGCTGCTTTCCCCAGCATGTCTCTCCTTTTGCTCTGCACGGTGGGCCCTGAAGGAGACATTATGGGCACTGCGGGTGGGGGAGAGAGGAGGAGGAAGAGAGGGCGCTGCTTTCCCCAGCATGCCTCTCCTTTTGCTCTGCAGGGTGGGGCCTGAAGGAGACATTACGGACACTGCGGGAGGGGGAGAGAGGAGGAGGGAGAGGGCGCTGCTTTCCCCAGCATGTCTCTCCTTTTGCTCTGCAGAGTTGGCCCTGAAGGAGACCTCATGGGCACTGCAAGTGGGGGAGAGAGGAGGAGGGAGAGGGTGCTGCTTTCCCCAGCATGTCTCTCCTTTTTTTCTGCACGGTGGGTCCTGAAGGAGACTTTATGGGCACTGCGGGTGGTGGAGAGAGGCGGGGGGAGAGGGTGCTGCTTTCCCCAGCATGTCTCTCCTTTTGCTCTTCAGGGTGGGCCCTGAAGGAGACGTTACGGGCACTGGGGGTGGGGGAGAGAGGAGGAGGGAGAGGGCGCGGCTTTCCCCTGCATGTCTCTCCTTGTCCTATGCAGGGTGGGCCCTGAAGGAGACCTCATGGGCACTGCGGGTGGGGGGAGAGGAGGAGGGAGAGGGCGCTGCTTTCCGCAGCATGTCTCTCCTTTCGCTGTGCAGGGTGGGCCCTGAAGGAGACATTATGGGCACTGCGGGTGGGGGAAGAGAGGAGGAGGGAGAGGGCGCTGCTTTCCCCAGCATGTCTCTCCTTTTGCTCTGCAGGGTGGGCCCTGAAGGAGATATTATGGGCACTGCAGGAGGGAGAGAGAGGAGGGGGAGAGGCAGCAGCTTTCCCCAGCATGTCTCTCCTTTTGCTCTGCCGGGTGGGCCCTGAAGTAGACGTTATGGGCATGGCAGGTGGGGGAGAGTGGAGGAGGGAGAGGGCGCTGCTTTCCCAAGCATGTCTCTCCTTTTGATCTGCAGGGTGGCTCCTGAAGGAGACATTATGGGCACTGCGGGTGGGGGGAGAGAGGAGGAGGGAGAGGACGCTGCTTTCCCCAGCATGTCTCTCCTTTTGCTCTGCACGGTGGTCCCTGAAGGAGACATTATGGGCACTGCGGGTGGGGGAGAGAGAAGGAGGAGGAGAGGGCGCTGCTTTCCCCAGCATGTCTCTCCTTTTGCTCTGCAGGGTGGGCCCTGAAGGAGACAATATGGGCACTGCGGGAGGGGGAGAGAGGAGGAGGGAGAGGGCGCTGCTTTCCCCAGCATGTCTCTCCTTTTGCTCTGCAGAGTGGGCCCTGAAGGAGACCTCATGGGCACTGCAAGTGGGGGAGAGAGGAGGAGGGAGAGGGCGCTGCTTCCCCCAGCATGTCTCTCCTTTTTCTCTGCACGGTGGGCCCTGAAGGAGACTTTATGGGCACTGCGGGTGGTGGAGAGAGAAGGGGGGAGAGGGCGCTGCTTTCCCCAGCATGTCTCTCCTTTTGCTCTTCAGGGTGGGCCCTGAAAGAGACGTTACCGTCACTGGGGGTGGGGGAGAGAGGAGGAGGGAGAGGGCGCGGCTTTCCCCTGCATGTCTCTCCTTGTCCTCTGCAGGGTGGGCCCTGAAGGAGACCTCATGGGCACTGCGGGTGGGGGGAGAGAAGGAGGGAGAGGGTGCTGCTTTCCGCAGCATGTCTCTCCTTTCGCTCTGCAGGGTGGGCCCTGAAGGAGACATTATGGGCACTGCGGGTGGGCGAAGAGAGGAGGAGGGAGAGGGCGCTGCTTTCCCCAGCATGTCTCTCCTTTTGCTCTGCAGGGTGGGCCCTGAAGGAGACATTATGGGCACTGCGGGTGGGGGAAGAGAGGAGGGGGGAGAGGGTGCTGCTTTCCCCAGCATGTCTCTCCTTTTGCTCTTCAGGGTGGGCCCTGAAGGAGACGTTACGGGCACTGGGGGTGGGGGGAGAGGAGGAGGGAGAGGGCGCTGCTTTCCGCAGCATGTCTCTCCTTTCGCTCTGCAGGGTGGGCCCTGAAGGAGACATTATGGGCACTGCAGGTGGGGGAAGAGAGGAGGAGGGAGAGGGCGCTGCTTTCCGCAGCATGTCTCTCCTTTCGCTCTGCAGAGTTGGCCCTGAAGGAGACCTCATGGGCACTGCAAGTGGGGGAGAGAGGAGGTGGGAGAGGGTGCTGCTTTCCCCAGCATGTCTCTCCTTTTTCTCTGCACGGTGGGCCCTGAAGGAGACTTTATGGGCACTGCGGGTGGTGGAGAGAGGCGGGGGGAAGGGTGCTGCTTTCCCCAGCATGTCTCTCCTTTTGCTCTTCAGGGTTGGCCCTGAAGGAGACGTTAAGGGCACTGGGGGTGGGGGAGAGAGGAGGAGGGAGAGGGCGCGGCTTTCCCCTGCATGTCTCTCCTTGTCCTATGCAGGGTGGGCCCTGAAGGAGACCTCATGGGCACTGCGGGTGGGGGGAGAGGAGGAGGAAGAGGGCGCTGCTTTCCGCAGCATGTCTCTCCTTTTGCTCTGCAGGGTGGGCCCTGAAGGAGACATTATGGGCACTGCGGGTGGGGGAAGAGAGGAGGAGGGAGAGGGCGCTGCTTTCCCCAGCATGTCTCTCCTTTTGCTCTGCAGGGTGGGCCCTGAAGGAGATATTATGGGCACTGCGGGAGGGAGAGAGAGGAGGGGGAGAGGCAGCAGCTTTCCCCAGCATGTCTCTCCTTTTGCTCTGCCGGGTGGGCCCTGAAGGAGACGTTATGGGCACGGCAGGTGGGGGAGAGAGGAGGAGGGAGAGGGCGCGGCTTTCCGCAGCATGTCTCTCCTTTTGTTCTGCAGGGTGGGCCCTGAAGGAGATGTTATGGGCACTGCGGGTGGGGGAGAGAGGAGGAGGAGGAGGGAGAACACGCTGTCTTCCCCAGCATGTCTCTCCTTTCGCTCTGAAGGGTGGGCCCTGAATTAGACCTTGTGGGCCTCAGGTGGGGGGGAGAGGAGGAGGGAGAGGACCCTGCTTTCCCCAGCATGTCTCTCCTTTCGCTCTGCAGGGTGGGCCCTGAAGAAGACATTATGGGCACTGCGGGTGGGAGAGAGAGGAGGAGGAGGGAGAGGGCACTGCTTTCCCAAACATCTCTCTCCGTTTGCTCTGCAGGGTGGGCCGTGAAGGAGACATTATGGGCACTGCAGTTGGGGGAGAGAGGAGGGAGAGGGCGCTGCTTTCCCCAGCATGTCTCTCCTTTTGCTCTGCAGGGTGGCTCCTGAAGGAGACATTATGGGCACTGCGGGTGGGGGGAGAGAGGAGGAGGGAGAGAACGCTGCTTTCCCCAGCATGTCTCTCCTTTTGCTCTGCACGGTGGGCCCTGAAGGAGACATTATGGGCACTGCGGGTGGGGGAGAGAGGAGGAGGAAGAGAGGGCGCTGCTTTCCCCAGCATGCCTCTCCTTTTGCTCTGCAGGGTGGGGCCTGAAGGAGACATTATGGACACTGCGGGAGGGGGAGAGAGGAGGAGGGAGAGGGCGCTGCTTTCCCCAGCATGTCTCTCCTTTTGCTCTGCAGAGTTGGCCCTGAAGGAGACCTCATGGGCACTGCAAGTGGGGGAGAGAGGAGGAGGGAGAGGGTGCTGCTTTCCCCAGCATGTCTCTCCTTTTTTTCTGCACGGTGGGTCCTGAAGGAGACTTTATGGGCACTGCGGGTGGTGGAGAGAGGCGGGGGGAGAGGGTGCTGCTTTCCCCAGCATGTCTCTCCTTTTGCTCTTCAGGGTGGGCCCTGAAGGAGACGTTACGGGCACTGGGGGTGGGGGAGAGAGGAGGAGGGAGAGGGCGCGGCTTTCCCCTGCATGTCTCTCCTTGTCCTATGCAGGGTGGGCCCTGAAGGAGACCTCATGGGCACTGCGGGTGGGGGGAGAGGAGGAGGGAGAGGGCGCTGCTTTCCGCAGCATGTCTCTCCTTTCGCTGTGCAGGGTGGGCCCTGAAGGAGACATTATGGGCACTGCGGGTGGGGGAAGAGAGGAGGAGGGAGAGGGCGCTGCTTTCCCCAGCATGTCTCTCCTTTTGCTCTGCAGGGTGGGCCCTGAAGGAGATATTATGGGCACTGCAGGAGGGAGAGAGAGGAGGGGGAGAGGCAGCAGCTTTCCCCAGCATGTCTCTCCTTTTGCTCTGCCGGGTGGGCCCTGAAGTAGACGTTATGGGCATGGCAGGTGGGGGAGAGTGGAGGAGGGAGAGAGCGCGGCTTTCCGCAGCATGTCTCTCATTTTGTTCCTCAGGGTGGGCCCTGAAGGAGATGTTATGGGCACTGCGGGTGGGGGAGAGAGGAGGAGGAGGAGGAGGGAGAGCACGCTGTCTTCCCCAGCATGTCTCTCCTTTCGCTCTGAAGGGTGGGCCCTGAAGGAGACCTTGTGGGCACTCAGGTGGGGGGGAGATGAGGAGGGAGAGGACTCTGCTTTCCCCAGCATGTCTCTCCTTTCGCTCTGCAGGGTGGGCCCTGAAGAAGACATTATGGGCACTGCGGGTGGGAGAGAGAGGAGGAGGAGGGAGAGGGCACTGCTTTCCCAAGCATGTCTCTCCGTTTGCTCTGCAGGGTGGGCCATGAAGGAGACATTATGGGCACTGCAGTTGGGGGAGCGAGGAGGGAGAGGGCGCTGCTTTCCCCAGCATGTCTCTCCTTTTGCTCTGCAGGGTGGCTCCTGAAGGAGACATTATGGGCACTGCGGGTGGGGGGAGAGAGGAGGAGGGAGAGAACGCTGCTTTCCCCAGCATGTCTCTCCTTTTGCTCTGCACGGTGGGCCCTGAAGGAGACATTATGGGCACTGCGGGTGGGGGAGAGAGGAGGAGGAGGAAAGGGCGCTGCTTTCCCCAGCATGCCTCTCCTTTTGCTCTGCAGGGTGGGGCCTGAAGGAGACATTATGGACACTGCGGGAGGGGGAGAGAGGAGGAGGGAGAGGGC